>NC_091160.1:6777198-7114464 GCF_040958095.1 Procambarus clarkii | reverse complement strand
GAAGTGGGGGAGGGGTGATGTCATTAGGCTGCTGAGTATCAGGGGTGGACAAAGGACGGCTACCCAGCATGTGACCTGATGTGACCCCATCACCTGCACCTTGTGGATCGTCACCTGACTCTTGAACCGTGCTATCCTACTTGGATAGCGTGTCTCGGCTGTATTGCTAGAAGGTTCTGTTGGCTAAGCCCTCCCTGACTCCTTAAAGCCCTATCTGAATTCATGATGCCAATAAACTACGTCTGAACGACTAGTTCACCGGACTAGCGCTGACCCAAAAATGTTGAAAAAAAAATTAAAAAAAAAAAAATCTTTGGAACTAACAATGATTCACTGAGAACAAGACAAAAACTCACAACGTCGTTAAAACTAGCCCCTTTACTTAACAAGGATGGTAATTTCAATGTCACTTCTAAAACAAAAAAAAAACCTAATTACTTTTCAATCTGCCTGCTCTTATGACAGATAATAATCGATATTACTTTCACCGCGTTGAGACAACTTCTCCTACGCGATACCAATACACAATTTCCCACGCACTATTCATTAACAATAATTCACTGATAGAAACTATTTGCACTTCCTATCGGGAAACTGTAATTACTGCTCGTATGAGCTTAACTAATAGTTACTCTTACTCCTTAAACCTACAGCCACATCACGTGACCCAGAGTGTTTCCCTAGCTTCTTCGCCGGTCAACAACTCAAAACTTTTGCCACTCCTGTGACCAGACTTCAAACGCCAGGCGTCCCTAGACGTGAGTCAACTGACACACTAGTCCACACTAGCATGCTGTACAATACCAGTACACCTCAGATTATCGCGTTCAATTGGAGTAAATCAGTCAATCGCGATAATTTGAACAGAAACACCGCTTAAAACTACTTAATAGCTACACCGAACGGCACAAGACGCGTGAGACTGAACACTGTAAAACAATGTTCACCACCGCTAAGCCACCATTGTAATGACCCTGATTGTAATAACTCGCCTTGTATCTATCTCGACCGCGCACTCCGCTACTACCACTGAGCTAACCGTGCAATCTCCGCTCTTTCTATGGTAATAACAGATGCTATACCGATCATGTAAGATGTTAACACTCGGGCCGTCATACGAAGACGTAAACCAGTACACAGAGGAAGGAGAGAGAGAGAGAGGAAGAGGGAGGCAGAGCGAGAGGAGAGAGAGAGGAGAGAGCGAGAACGAGAGCAAGGGAGGGAGAACGAGAGCGAGTGAGGGCGAGGGAGAGTGAGACACTAGTGAGGGAGAGTGAGACAGAAAGATAGAGGTAATCGTAGTCACAGCCTATCGTATGAGTTACCGAGTGACGCTGCCACCACCCTGAGTTACCGGACAGGGGACCGGAGTGAGATTCGTAGGTCTTGCAGATGGAATAACCTACCAAGGACAGGTGTAGGGAACAATTGAACGGTACAAGGATCCTGGCCTGACACTCGAATAATCCTGACCATTTGGGAACTATAGTGTACACAAGAATAAGGCGGGACACCCCCAATACAAACACCTCAACACGGAAGACGAAACGGGGGGAGGAGTACTGAATAATTAAGAGCACTAGGGCAAAGGGGACGGTAGGCCCAATATCACTAGGCAAGGAACCATTAATACACATTTAATAACACTTAATATCTGACTTTATTTGAAATAATTAAATAAGACACTCCCTAACTATATCCCCTACTAGAGGCCAAGGGTACTGAATGAGGTGCTTTAGTACAAGAGAGCCGTACTTACTCGTATGTTGTTCCACCGTTTCCGGGAGATGATGTTCCTTCCCCGAGTCCACACACACCTTCCTACTGGGCTGCGCCCACTGTCCTGACTCTCCCCTGATCTGTTGCTCCTCAGCTGAACATGAGGGTTCTACCTTTGATGTTTAGGGGTTAATCCCTGAAGATTTTCATGACGGCATCAATTCTGACCTCTTTGTGATTCGATGACCGTTGACCTGACTCTATGGCTAACTTGTACAGAGGTGTAACTTTTACATTGTCTGCCGCCGCCTGTCTGGCGCCTGTGGGTTGTTCATCCTCCACGTGGCCTGTTCATGCTGTTATGATGTTTATGTACTATGTACTGCTCTCTTGTTACAGCTCCACACCAACACTGGTAGGTGTGGGGTGTAGGAGATGCTCCAGACTAACACTGTTGGTGTGGGTGTAGGAAACGCTCCCGACTAATACTGGTGGGGTGTGGGTGTACGAGACGCTCCAGACCAACACTGGTAGGTGTGGGTGTAAGAGACCCTCCAGACCAGCACTGGTAGGTGTGGGTGTAGGAGACGCTCCAGACCAACACTGGTGGTGTGGGTGTGGGAGACCCTCCAGACCAACACTGGTGGTGTGTGTGTAGGAGGACCTGCAGACCAACACTGGTGGTTTGGGTGTAGGAGACGCTCCAGACCAACACAGGTGGTGAAATTGCTGGAGGCGTTCCAGATCAACACCGGTGGTGTAAGAGTAGGAGGTGCTCCAGACCAACACTGGTGGTGTGGGTGATGGAGACGCTCCAGACCAACACTGATGGGTGTAGGATTCGCTCTAGACCAACACTGGTGATGTTAGTGTAGGAGACGCTCCTGACCAACACTGGTTGTGTAGGTGAAGGAGACGTTCTAGACCAACACTGATTGTGTGGGTGTAGGAGATGATCGAGACCAACACTGGTGGTGTGGGTGTAGGAAACGCTCCAGACCAACTTTGGTGGGGTTGGTGTAGGAGACGCTCCAGACCAACACTGGTGGTGTGGGTGTAGGAGACGCTCCAGACCAACACTGGTGGTGTGGGTGTAGGAGGTGCTCCAGACCAACAATATTGGTGTGGGTGATGGAGACGCTCCAGACCAACACTGGTGGTGTGGGTGTAGGAGACGCTCCAGACCAACACTGGTGGTGTGGGTGTAGGAGACGCTCCAGACCAACACTGGTGGTGTGGGTGTAGGAGGTGCTCCAGGCCAACACTGGTGGTGTGTGTGTAGGAGACGCGACGCTCCAGACCAACACTGGTGGTGTGGGTGTAGGAGACGCTCCAGACCAACACTGGTGGTGTGGGTGTAGGAGACGCTCCAGACCAACAATGATGGTGTGGGTGTAGGAGATGCTTCAGACTAACACTGGTGGGGTGTGGGTGTAGGAGACGCTCCAGACCAACACTGGTGGTGTGGGTGTAGGAGACGCTCCAGACCAACAATGATGGTGTGGGTGTAGGAGACGCTTCAGACTAACACAGGTGGGGTGTGGGTGTAGGAGACGCTCCAGACCAACACTGGTGGTGTGGGTGTAGGAGACGCTCCAGACCAACACTGGTGGTGTGGGTGTAGGAGACGCTCCAGACCAACACTGGTGGTGTTGATGTAGGAGACGCTTCAGACTAACACTGGTGGGGTGTGGGTGTAGGAGACGCTCCAGACCAACACTGGTGGGTGTGGGTGTAGGAGATGCTCCACACAAAGACTGGTGGTGTGAGTGTAGGAGGCGCTCCAGACTAACACTGGTGGTGTGGGTGTAGAAGACGCTCCAGACTAACACTAGTAAGTGTGGGTGTAGGAGACGCTCCAGACCAACACTGGTGGTGTGGGTGTGGGAGGTGCTCCAGACGAACACTGGTGGTGTGTGTGTAGGAGACGCTCCAGACTAACACTGGTGGTGTGGGTGTAGGAGACGCTCCAGACTAACACTAGTAAGTGTGGGTGTAGGAGACGCTCCAGACCAACACTGGTGGTGTGGGTGTAGGAGGACCTGCAGACCAACACTGGTGGTGTGGGTGCAGGAGACGCTCCAAACCAACAGAGGTGGTGAAATTGCTGGAGGCGTTCCAGACCAACACCGGTGGTGTAAGTTTAGGAGGTGCTCCAGACCAACACTGGTGGTGTGGGTGATGGAGATGCTCCAGAAAAACACTGGTTGTGTAGGTGAAGGAGACGTTCTAGACCAACACTGATTGTGTGGGTGTAGGAGATGATCGAAACCAACACTGGTGGTGTGGGTGTAGGAGATGCTCCAGACAGTTTGGGAGTTCCAGATGTCACTTTTATTAAGTTTATGTAATTGTTTATTTACTATAATTAAGCAGGTGGCATTGTACTTATATATTTTGCAAGTAACTATTATATGTAATTTGCATTCTTATGTGTTTTAAGAACAAGTGGTTGTTCAAATAGTTTTAAATATTAAAAAGTCTTTAGTTTCCATCCCTCATCCTGGATGAGGCAGAGGAGGAGAAGATTATGGGTAGCGACAGAGCGAGAGTTCAGTAGCTGATACGGACCAGGATAGATCACATCTTTGTAGAGTTAAGTCTGTAACATTCAAGGTTTGCCATATTTTTATTATTTTATATTATAAGAGAGACAATATTTTTTGTTTGTTGTATAAGTTAACTTTACCATCTGTGTTTTTATATTATACTGTTTTGAATATATATATTATAAGTTATATGTATAATTTTTCAGTCCTAAAGGAAAATTAACAAAGTGCTCATTACTTATCAAGGGGTTATACTGGTGACCCGCTCTGGTGAACAGCAGTTTTTTAGTAACCCTAGACCTTTTTAAAGTTAGCTGTTATAGGGTCACGAGCCGTAACGTACGATAGGTAACAACCAACACTGTTGGTGTGGGTGATGGAGACGCTCCAGACCAACACTGATGGTGTGGGTGTAGGAGACGCTTCAGACCAACACTGGTGGTGTGGGTGTAGGAGACGCTCCAGACCAACACTGGTGGTGTGGGTGTAGGAGACGCTCCAGACCAACACTGGTGGTGTAGGTGTAGGAGGTGCTCCAGACCAACTAATGATGGTGTGGGTGATGGAGACGCTCCAGACCAATACAGGTTGTGAAAGTGCTGGAGGCGTTCCAGACCAACACCGGTGGTGTAAGTGTAGGAGGTGCTCCAGACCAACACTGGCGGTGAGGGTGTAGGAGACGCTCCAGACCAACACTGGTGGTGTGGGTGTAGGACGTTAGTATGGATATGTCAGACTTGTTAGCTGAAACTAAACATTTTTGGGCCCAGTTTGGGCTACCTTGTCTGGGATTCCAGGGAAAAATGTTCAGAGTTTTAGTTCCCGCTTTGCCTCACCCGTTTAAAAACAAAAATATTTCAGAGTTCACATAATCATAGGAGTTTCTTAAAGGAAATTTTATAGAAAGATTTGGAGACGAAGTGCGCGCTAGTCACATTGAAAGTAAACTCTACATTCATAAACAGATATTATAAGGAGCAGGGTTTTATGTAAATTCTTATATTAACACTTTACAAGTAAAGTTCCATTACCCATCTACAATCTCTCCCTCGCTAAACATCACTAATCTTATCTCACACCTCCTTCCCCCCACCCCCCGTCCTTTCCCTCCTCTTTCTCTCTCTCTCTCTCTCTCTCTCTCTCTCTCTCTCTCTCCTCTCTCTCTCTCTCTCTCTCTCTCTCTCTCTCTCTCTCTCTCTCTCTCTCTCTCTCTCTCTCTCTCTCTCTCTCTCTCTCTCTCTCTCTCTCTCTCTCTCTCTCTCTCTCTCTCTCTCTCTCTCTCTCTCTCTCTCTCTCTCTCTCTCTCTCTCTCTCTCCCTCTCCCTCTCTCCCTCTCTCTCTCTCTCTCTCTCTCTCTCTCTCTCTCTCTCTCTCTCTCTCTCTCTCTCTCTCTCTCTCTCTCTCTCTCTCTCTCTCTCTCTCTCTCTCTCTCTCTCTCTCTCTCTCTCTCTCTCTCTCTCTCTCTCTCTCTCTCTCTCTCTCTCTCTCTCTCTCTCTCTCTCTCTCTCTCTCTCTCTCTCTCTCTCTCTCTCTCTCTCTCTCTCTCTCTCTCTCTCTCTCTCTCTCTCCTCTCTCTCTCTCTCTCTCTCTCTCTCTCTCTCTCTCTCTCTCTCTCTCTCTCTCTCTCTCTCTCTCTCTCTCTCTCTCTCTCTCTCTCTCTCTCTCTCTCTCTCTCTCTCTCTCTCTCTCTCTCTCTCTCTCTCTCTCTCTCTCTCTCTCTCTCTCTCTCTCTCTCTCTCTCTCTCTCTCTCTCTCTCTCTCTCTCTCTCTCTCTCTCTCTCTCTCTCTCTCTCTCTCTCTCTCTCTCTCTCTCTCTCTCTCTCTCTCTCTCTCTCTCTCTCTCTCTCTCTCTCTCTCTCTCTCTCTCTCTCTCTCTCTCTCTCTCTCTCTCTCTCTCTCTCTCTCTCTCTCTCTCTCTCTCTCTCTCTCTCTCTCTCTCTCTCTCTCTCTCTCTCTCTCTCTCTCTCTCTCTCTCTCTCTCTCTCTCTCTCTCTCTCTCTCTCTCTCTCTCTCTCTCTCTCTCTCTCTCTCTCTCTCTCTCTCTCTCTCTCTCTCTCTCTCTCTCTCTCTCTCTCTCTCTGTCTCTCTCTCTCTCTCTCTCTCTCTCTCTCTCTCTCTCTCTCTCTCTCTCTCTCTCTCTCTCTCTCTCTCTTCTCTCTCTCTCTCTCTCTCTCTCTCTCTCCTTTATTCCTGCGTTACATTACTTTTTTCCTCATCTTATTTCTTCAACTGTTTATATCAATCACATTTCAGACATCGTAAAACTGTTCGTAATGTTAGTTTCTTGTTCACTAAAACATGTCAAATGATTCATCATTTGTTGTTGTTGTTTAAGATTCGCTACTTGGAACAAAATGTTCCAAGCAGCACGGGCAATGGTGAGCCCATAGTTGACTTTTTTTCTCGATTCATCAGATCTCTGTTCCTTATCCAGTACACAGGTTCTGTCCAGCCAAGACAAGTCCCGTTTATTAATATGTCCCCAGACTATACCTTAGTTTATTCGTCATTGCCAACTTTCACCGGCGTTATAATGGTCTTATTCATTATACATTATTAAAACGTATTTATGTATTTATTTATTTACTTATTTATTTATTATATTTTTTAGTTACACAAGTATATTGTTTATCCCAAAGTTAACAAAAGTTCTCTCTTCAATCTACGTATCTAATTTTTATAAGTTCACAAGATATTCGCTCCTGGACTCATCTCTATATGTACATATGTGTAGTTTCGCTACTAATAGCTAAATTTTAACTCAATCTAAATTGAGCAGTCTTATATGAGATCAAAGCAGTTACACAGTTCTAGTTCCTGTCCCCACCTTACTTTACTTATATATCTTCATTATTATCCAATCATTTTCCTAAAGATTTAAGACCGCTATATTTCGTATGTAGTAATTCAGATCAAATCAGTAAGGAAGTAATAGCTTCGGTCCCCTACCTTACTTTACTCCCGTAACGTCTTGACTATCAGTACAATCTTCCTGAAATTTAACACTGCTGTATTTCAGACCTTGTAAAATACAACAATTTAGTTACCGAGTTTCAGCTCATATCCCCGCCTTAATTTGTTCGTACATCTTTACTCTCAGGTCAATTTCCCCAAAATGTAAATCAGACATACTTCTAACTCAGTAAATAAATAAATAAAATAGAGTTACCGAACTCTAGCACCTGTCCCCCACCTTAGTTCATTCATACAACTTTTGTGCTAGCCATTCAATCCCCCTTAAATATAAGACCGATATTTATTTACACATTAAATTAAATCAAAGCAAATACAGAGCTCCAACTCCTGTCCTCCGCCTTAGTTCAATGTTATCATCAAACATAATTATTATTTCAGAACAAGTAAGTAGCTCTCATCCCTTACCTTATCAAAGTAAACACAAGTCTAACTGCGCTTGTGTAAATATCTTTATCTATCCCTCCTACCTTCTTCCTTATCTCCCCCCCCAACCCCCCTAACCCTACACCCCATACTCACGTATCTCATCACCCCATTCTCTCTCCATCTCATTCGAATCTCAAGAATTTTAAATTTAGCTTTTATTTGATAATTCTGCCGTATTTTGTGTTCTCTCCACATTCACAACATTCTCTGCACGTTCAGTACAGATCATCACATAGTCTTACATATTCTCTAGTTCTGTCCATGTTACATGAGACTTAAACAACTATTACCGAGTATCTTATCATAGTTTAGCATGAATCATATGTAAATACAAAACTCCTCCTTCCTTCCTTTACGTGTCCCAGCATGTTCTCCGTCCATCTTGTTACGGCTGCTTACAATCTCACTCAAACAATCCTTTACCTGCCCCCACAGGTAATGATGCCTAATGATGCTCTTATTGGTCGCCCAGATGGTATCACAGTGAACCCCTGGAAGTATAGCAAGCAGTTGGTATGGGACAACACATGCATATCAACCCTGGCTAACACCTACAAAAACTTCGGTGTTGCACAACCAGGAGGTGCTGCCACTCACAGGGAATCCGCCAAATCCCGTAAGTACAGAGACCTGGATAACCACAACAATTTTCTCCACATTGCTTGTGAGACACTCAGCCTAGGGTAAGAATGCCACCAATTTTTTGAAAGAACTGGGTTCTAGGCTAATTGAAACAACATGAAACCCTGGAGCTAGCAGCTTCCTTTTCAACCGGCTCAGCGTGGCGATACAGAGGGGAAATGCACACTGCATTCAGGGTGTGTTTTAATCCCTGTAGCGCACATTTCAAGGGCCGGAACGGAACCCTTAAATCCCCTCCCCCTCTTTTTAGGAAATTATATATGAGGCGATAAATGCTTAACAATATTAGGAGGCTATGAGGTACTGACGAATAAAACTATTAAAACTCCACTTGACCATAACCGGCGGGGGACCGGGCGTCGCCGAGGTAATGAAAAATGGCGGGGACTACGGCCTGTGGCGGGAAAAAGCTTCGCCGCAGGCCATGGTCCCGGTTTCTACTACTCATCTGGCCCTGAAGGATGCGTCCACAGCACCAATATTACTCCAGACCTCTACCATCTGGCCCTGAAGGACCCGTCCACAGCACAAATATTACTCCAGACCTCTACCATCTGGCCCTGAAGGACCCGCCCACAGCACTAATATTACTCCAGACCTCTACCATCTGGACCTGAAGGACGCGTCCACAGCACTAATATTACTCCAGACCTCTACCATCTGGCCCTGAAGGACCCGTCCACAGCACTAATATTACTCCAGACCTCTACCATCTGGCCCTGAAGGACGCGTCCACAGCACTAATATTACTCCAGACCTCTACCATCTGGCCCTGAAGGACCCGTCGACAGCACTAATATTACTCCAGACCTCTACCATCTGGCCCTGAAGGACCCGTCCACAGCACTAATATTACTCCAGACCTCTACCATCTGGCCCTGAAGGACCCGTCCACAGCACTAATATTACTCCAGACCTCTACCATCTGGCCCTGAAGGATGCGTCCACAGCACCAATATTACTCCAGACCTCTACCATCTGGCCCTGAAGGACCCGTCCACAGCACAAATATTACTCCAGACCTCTACCATCTGGCCCTGAAGGACCCGCCCACAGCACTAATATTACTCCAGACCTCTACCATCTGGACCTGAAGGACGCGTCCACAGCACTAATATTACTCCAGACCTCTACCATCTGGCCCTGAAGGACCCGTCCACAGCACTAATATTACTCCAGACCTCTACCATCTGGCCCTGAAGGACGCGTCCACAGCACTAATATTACTCCAGACCTCTACCATCTGGCCCTGAAGGACCCGTCCACAGCACTAATATTACTCCAGACCTCTACCATCTGGCCCTGAAGGACCCGTCCACAGCACTAATATTACTCCAGACCTCTACCATCTGGCCCTGAAGGACCCGTCCACAGCACTAATATTACTCCAGACCTCTACCATCTGGCCCTGAAGGACCCGTCCACAGCACTAATATTACTCCAGACCTCTACCATGTGGCCCTGAAGGACCCGTCCACAGCACTAATATTACTCCAGACCTCTACCATCTGGCCCTGAAGAACCCGTCCACAGCACTAATATTACTCCAGACCTCTACCATCTGGCCCTGAAGGACCCGTCCACAGCACTAATATTACTCCAGACCTCTACCATCTGGCCCTGAAGGACCCGTCCACAGCACTAATATTACTCCAGACCTCTACCATCTGGCATTGAAGGACCCGTCCACAGCACTAATATTACTCCAGATCTCTACCATCTGGCCCTGAAGGACCCGTCCACAACACAAATATTACTCCAGATCTCTACCATCTGGCCCTGAAGGACCCGTCCACAGCACTAATATTACTCCAGACCTCTACCATCTGGCCCTGAAGGACCAGTCCACAGCACTAATATTACTCCAGACCTCTACCATCTGGCCCTGAAGGACCCGTCCACAGCACTAATATTACTCCAGACCTCTACCATCTGGCGCTGAAGGACCCGTTCACAGCACTAATATTACTCCAGACCTCTACCATCTGGCCCTGAAGGACCCGTCCACAGCACTAATATTACTCCAGACCTCTACCATCTGGCCCTGAAGTACCCGTCCACAGCACTAATATTACTCCAGACCTCTACCATCTGGCCCTGAAGGACCCGTCCACAGCACTAATATTACTCCAGACCTCTACCATCTGGCCCTGAAGGACCCGTCCACAGCACTAATATTACTCCAGACCTCTACCATCTGGCCCTGAAGGACCCGTTCACAGCACTAATATTATTCCAGACCTCTACCATCTGGCCCTGAAGGACCCGTCCACAGCACTAATATTACTCCAGACCTCTGCCATCTGGCCTTGAAGGACCCGTCCACAGCACTAATATTACTCCAGACCTCTACCATCTGGCCCTGAAGGATCCGCCCACAGCACTAATATTACTCCAGACCTCTACCATCTGGCCCTGAAGGACCCGTCCACAATACTAATATTACTCCAGATCTCTACCATCTGGCCCTGAAGGACCCGTCCACAGCACTAATATTACTCCAGATCTCTACCATCTGGCCCTGAAGGACCCGTCCACAGCACTAATATTACTCCAGACCTCTACCATCTGGCCCTGAAGGACTCGTCCACAGCACTAATATTACTCCAGACCTCTACCATCTGGCCCTGAAGGACCCGTCCACAATACTAATATTACTCCAGATCTCTACCATCTGGCCCTGAAGGACCCGTCCACAGCACTAATATTACTCCAGATCTCTACCATCTGGCCCTGAAGGACCCGTCCACAGCACTAATATTACTCCAGACCTCTACCATCTGGCCCTGAAGGACTCGTCCACAGCACTAATATTACTCCAGACCTCTACCATCTGGCCCTGAAGGACCCGTCCACAGCACTAATATTACTCCAGACCTCTACCATCTGGCCCTGAAGGACGCGTCCACAGCACTAATATTACTCCAGACCTCTACCATCTGGCACTGAAGGACCCGTCCACAGCACTAATATTACTCCAGACCTCTACCATCTGGCCCTGAAGGACCCGTCCACAGCACTAATATTACTCCAGACCTCTACCATCTGGCCCTGAAGGACCCGTCCACAGCACTAATATTACTCCAGACCTCTACCGTCTGGCCCTGAAGGACCCGTCCACAGCACTAATATTACTCCAGACCTCTACCATCTGGCCCTGAAGGAACCCGTCCACAGCACTAATATTACTCCAGACCTCTACCATCTGGCCCTGAAGGACCCGTCCACAGCACTAATATTACTCCAGACCTCTACCATCTGGCCCTGAAGGACCCGTCCACAGCACTAATATTACTCCAGACCTCTACCATCTGGCCCTGAAGGACCCGTTCACAGCACTAATATTACTCCAGACCTCTACCATCTGGCCCTGAAGGACCCGTCCACAGCACTAATATTACTCCAGACCTCTACCATCTGGCCCTGAAGGACCCGTCCACAGCACTAATATTACTCCAGACCTCTACCATCTGGCCCTGAAGGACTGTGAATCTGACTCATTTCCCATATTACATATTACACAAGCAGTGTATATCTGCTTGTGTATAAACATGTGTCGGTGTGTTAATTATGCCTCAATTATTTACTTATATTTGTCAGTTATAATACATTTACATAATCATACATATTTCATAGACCAAGAGCATTAAGAATACTATCATTAATATTCATATACAAACTCAAGTCACAGAGCTGGTCCATTCATACACAAACTCATGTCACAGAGCTAGTCCATTCATACACAAACTCATGTCACAGAGCTGGTCCATTCATACATAAACTCATGTCACAGAGCTGGTCCATTCATACACTAATGAACTTACAATAAACAAGCAAACATACGTTATTCCCATCCACAAATCACGTTGTTAGTGTTTGTGCAAGATAAGATCAGTGAGAACTAATGAATAACCAGGAGCCGTTGTGGCGCAGATGTGGGCGCCTCCTCCACTGCCTCACAGTCTGGAGATCGAGTCCTGCAGTTCCGTTAGGCTTCTTTTACTGATGCACTAAGAATTCTATTCACCTGGAGATTCGAACCGAGGACCCTACGTTTATGAGGCCGAAACACTAAAAATATTTTAAACGTGAATGATAAACTAATAATAAATTATTAAAACACGTTGAGTGGATATATGATTCAAGGAGACGAAGAGTCACAATAACGAAGCTGAAGACATGATGACCAAACCACACATCAGAAGATGGAGAGACGACGACGCTTCGGTCCGTCATGGACCATTATCAAGCTGTGTGAAAGAGGAGAGGAAAGGTCAGGCTAATATATGGTAAAAGAGTGAGGTGAGGACAAGGTATGAGAAATATAAGAATAGGACGAATGTAAGAAGATGATAAATGTAGGAACAAGGAAAAAAAGAATAGGATTAATGTAAGAATAGGATAAGGTAAGAATTGTATGAATGTATGAATAGGATAAAGTAAGAATTGTATGAATGTAAGAATAGGATAAGGTTAGAATTGTATGAATGTAAGAATAGGATAAGGTAAGAATTGTATGAATGTAAGAATAGGATAAGGTAAGAATTGTATGAATGTAAGAAGATGATGAATGTAAGAAAAAGATGAGCATAAGATTAGGATGAATATAAGAATATGGGAAGAATTGGATAAATGTAAGAATAGGATGAATTTAAGAAAAAGGTAAGAATGGGATGAATGTAAGAATGGGATGAATAACAAAACAAATCCACAGGAGCCTTGATGAGGGTTCGAACCAATGTGTTGAGTGTTCCCAGACACGCTCTGTCTGACAGTACCACCACATGCAAAATGAATTGCCCCTTACAGCATCAACATTGGTCCTCTGTGCGACCTTACAGCATCAACATTGGTCCTCTGTACGACCTTACAGCATCAACAATGGCCTCTGTACGACCTTTCAGCATCAACAATGGCCTCTGTACGACCTTTGTCGAGACGCTGAACCCCGGTTCATTCCGAACACAGCGATTACACAAGACATAACACCTTGCCTCAGCAACCGTTACTACCACCGTGTACTCCTACACACACCAGACCCTTGAGGCGTACCACTAGGTTTGTACTGGAACACAATGAGTGAACATATGGAAGGTATTTAAAGGCCGTCGGGTTTTGTCATTTAATTACAAAGAATAGACTCTGACAAACAATAACATATTAACATACTCTATTAGGTAAATACACTTCCAATACCCATAGACCACTTGAACGCGGTCACCACTTGCACTCGTAACTTCCGCCTAAGTCCCTAATACGGAATGATTACTACAACGCTCCACACCGGGTTAGTCTTACATTCAATGCTCACATACTGCAGACTTAACTTGGTCACTAAGATCACATCAGGCTCTCGCATAGCTGTCTGCTACACTTCGCTGCTGCCACAAACGGAGACCTCGGAGGACTTGCCAGTTCAACTCCCACAACAAGACTGTCTCCAGTCAGCCATCTACCTCAACCATTTCACCCCGCCTCTCAAGGAAGGTATAATCCGATTAACCTTATCCCTAGAGCGGTAACCTTGTTCCTAGAAGCCTGATTCCAAGCAGCTGCGGTCTTAATCCATTGACCTTTCTTTGATATGTGATCCATAGTCTGTCTACTTAACATGTACTTTCAATCATCATTCGTTTAGTGTTGCAGTAATGATCCTCTAGCTAATAATCCCTACTAACTTGTGGATTACAACACCTTACAGCACCAACAATGGCCTCTGTACGACCTTACAGCATCAACAATGGCCTCTGTACGACCTTACAACATCAACAATGGCCTCTGTACGACCTTACATCATTAACAATGGCCTCTGTACGACCTTACAACATCAACAATGGCCTCTGTACGACTTTACAGCATCAACAATGGCCTCTATACGACCTTACAGCATCAACAATGGCCTCTGTACGACCTTACAACATTAACAATGGCCTCTGTACGACCTTACAGCATCCACAATGGCCTCTGTACGACCTTACAACATCAACAATGGCCTCTGTACGACCTTACATCATCAACAATGGCCTCTGTACGACTTTACATCATCAACAATGGCCTCTGTACGAGCTTACAGCATCAACAATGGCCTCTGTACGACCTTACATCATCAACAATGGCCTCTGTACGACCTTACATCATCAACAATAGCCTCTGTACGACCTTACAGCATCAACAATGGCCTCTGTACGACCTTACAGCATCAACAATGGCCTCTGTACGACCTTACATCATCAACAATAGCCTCTGTATGACCTTACAGCATTAACAATGGTCATTGTACGACCTTACAGCATTAACAATGGCCACTGTACGACTTTACAACATTAACAATGGCCACTGTACGACTTTACAACAATAACAATGGCCACTGTACGACTTTACAACATTAACAATGGCCACTGTACGACCTTACAGTATCTACAATGGCAGTTGAACTACTTTAAACCATCGACCACGACCTCTGTAAGGAATTGCATCATCAACAATGGTACTGTATGGCTTTTAGTATGAACAGTGACGCCTGCATGGTCGTACAGTATCAACAATGGCCACTCTACGGCCTCACCGCATCCATAATTGTATGGCCTAATCACCGCATCTGCTTAGCCTAACGGCATTATGAATTGCAACTGTTCGACCTCACAGAGTCAACAATGGCCGCTATACCGCCTTACAGCATCAACAATAGCCGCTGTACCTCCTTACAGCATCAACAATAGCCGCTGTACCTCCTTACAGCATCAACAATAGCCGCTGTACCTCCTTGCAGCATCAACAATAGCCGCTGTACCTCCTTGCAGCATAAACAATTGCCGTTGTGCAGCCGTACTGAATCAACGTTGAACGAGGTACAGCCTTACAGCATAATAAAGGCCGTTGTATATACTTTTAGCATCTATAATGACCGCTATACGGAAGTACAACAACAACAGTGGCAGCTGTACGGTCTCACAGCATCTATAATGACCGCTGTACGGGCGTACAACATGTACAGTGGCAGCTGGATGGTCTCACAGCATCTATAATGACCGCTGTACGGACGTACATCAAGAGTGGCAGCTGTACGATCTCTCAGCATCTATAATGACCGCTATACGGAAGTACAACATCAACAGTAGCAGCTGTACGGTCTCACAGCATCTATAATGACCGCTGTACGGACGTACAACATCAACAGTGGCAGCTGTACGGTCTCACAGCATCTATAATCACCGCTGTACGGACGTACAAGAACAACAGTGGCAGCTGTACGGTCTCACAGCATCTATAATGACCGCTGGACGGTTAAGCCTTTACCAAGATGGCTTCCTTTAATATGTTGCTGTCCATCATGTAATAATATAAATGTTTTCTCGTGATAAACATTTCACATCTTTCAGTAATATTATTTGTGATAATCCCAGCTGATAGAGAGAGAGGAATCCCTGCCGAAGATCATGTAACAAGACTTAACAAAATCCTGGACTTTATTTCTCACATATAAAATGTGAAGTGGTAAAGATAGGATGATATGCCTACGACTTGAGATTGTGGGCGGCAGTGTTAAACATATTTTGGTAATGTAATCGTGTACAATCATCCCAACTTTCACCTTATTGTTTTGCTTCTTTCCTTCTATCACATAATTTCAATCCGTTTGTTAAAAAAGGTAATAGTATATAGATAACTTTGCTGCACAACTGGTCCCTGAACTTGGAGCGCAGAACGTTACACAATACTGAGGGAACTAGACCTCACTATGCTACAAGTGAAGGAAGCAAGAAGTAACTTAATTACAAAATTATCGATTCATAGTCGTATTCATCTGTGGACAAAGAGAAAATGTTTAGCATTATTTTGACTGGAAGAAGAGGACATCTGTGAAGGTTTGACTTTCAGACTTGCTCATGGGCGGCGAGGGACTCAAGCAAATTGATGGAGCTAGAAAGGGAGGCAGCTTAGGTTACCTTTATTCCAGGTTTCCACAGTAGACATAATAATATACAGGCTCCTCGGGTGTCTTTGACATAGACCACTTTAATGGGAAGAAAAACATTTAGGTTACCAAACGTTGTTCTTGATTATGCAACAGTGCCGTTGATTTTCACTTTTTTAACAGTCTCCTAGAGGTTACCTTGAGATGATTTCGGGGATTTTTAGTGTCCCCGCGGCCCGGTCCTCGACCAGGCCTCCACCCCCAGGAAGCAGCCCGTGACAGCTGACTAACACCCAGGTACCTATTTTACTGCTAGGTAACAGGGGCATAGGGTGAAAGAAACTCTGCCCAATGTTTCTCGCCGGCGCCTGGGATCAAACCCAGGACCACAGGATCACAAGTCCAGCGTGCTGTTCGCTCGGCGGACCGGCTCCCCTAAGGTCTCATCTATATTGATTTTATCCTTAAATTATCTTAATTTTTTTAGGAAACACGATAAATTTAAAATACATATACAGGTCTTTAGCAAAGAAGAAACGGTTGAAAAATAATAAAGGAACAATAAAAGGAGCGACTTGGAGTGCGAGGGCTGGACCTGCGGAGTGTGAGGCCACGGAGGACGCTCCCACACCTGCACTACTGCCGCTCCTCATTAGTATTTCATGGATTCAAATCTTATCTTAAATAAACACTTTGAATCTGATTAGCGAACGGAAATCCCTGTATTTCTTTGTTTTGTGTAAGTTAATGAGTTAATTTGATTGAACTAACTCTGTGACAAGTTTATTTGTTTTGTCAAGGTTTAGCAATTATAGAATGTACATGAATATATGAACGTAGAGTAAGTGTTGTCTGTAAATGAATGATGGAAGTATAATTATCACTGAGTATTCATATACACACATTTGCTCATACAGTCACATAAATACAGGTAAACAACGGAACAGTAACATACTGGTGAATATGTAACGTTTTTTGATGGACGATATCTTACTTTTCTTGATATATATATATTTATAGATTTATTTATACACAAGAAGGTACATTGGGTTTGTGAGGATACATAGAATGGTATTTATAATCTTGTAAAACCACTAGTACGCACAGCGTTTCGGGCAGGTTTATTACCTGGTTTACTCACGTTGTTTATGCCTTGCTTTCATTTGTATATTCCAGTTATTGTTTAATTTATCCAATCTCATGAACTTAGAGAGGAAGATTCCTGACACTGGGAGTTATCTTTGTCCTTCTTCGTTGTATGTTTTGAAGCTATTATCTGACCATTTTGTAGCTCAGAGTCCAAAACTCTACGTAGTAATTCTTTGAAAGGTCTCATTAGAGCAAGGTAAAGAATGAAGAGAACGTATTAGAATTCTAGTTTTTAATGGTTGTACAATCAATATGTCAAGCCAATTATCCATTTCTCCTTAAGGTTTTTACTAATATTTAGCTGTCTTTGTTGAAAATTTCCCCACCAATATTATAGCAAAACATGTTTTAGTAATGGTTTATGAAAGCACATGGGCCAGGCATGGTTATTTATAGAACAAGCCAAGCTCTCTCGAGACAGAGAGAGAACTGTACAGTCAGTATATTGTGATCATTTTTGTGAGGCTCATCCCAGGGAAGCATCTCTCCATAAATGAATCCATATCAGGATATGTAATTACATCTAACAACTATAAGCATATTGTAATATGCCAAAATAAATTCATACACTCAATAATTAATTGTTTTGCCAAATTTATTTGGTTAACATTTATATATATATATATATATATATATATATATATATATATATATATATATATATATATATATATATATATAGATTCTTAAAACAGACAGGGCAACCTATTCCCAGCCTTGGGGTGGATCACAGAGGCAAAATGCCGATACGAAGACAGGCAAACATACGCCTCCAGCACCAGGACTCTCCGCGATGTTCAAGCTGTGTTATCTGCCGCTGTTTAATATCCGTGGACCTGATTGGTGGTGTAAACAGCATATTCAGTGTGCATATATAACCAAGATTCTTTGTTTAAAGTGTTATACGTATGTCTTGCCTCAGTGAGGAGAGCGGGGACATCGATGCCTTAGCCGCATCACTTGCTCTTCCTCACTCAGTGAGGAGTGCATATACCGTCACCACAGCTGAGACTCTTACACTCTTCCATACACAGAGTAACCAATATTCTGCCACAACATTAAGGCACTCTATTTTATTGAAACAGGTGTGTGTCTTACCATAATCTGTGAGTGGATTGTGAATAACACATAATGCCTGTAACCAGAAGCTGATGGATTCAAAACTGCCATTCCAATATCAGTAGTGAACAATACTACAAGCTCAGGCCCAACAACCAGGCTAAGTCCTAGTACTATACGACTAAGCGACGTACCTTCATTTTACCCAAATAAGGGATGGTTGGTGGTGTAGCAATCGTAATTGGATCCAATTCTTTGTGCCATTAACCCCATTATTTTGCAGGTGCTGTTATCACCATGAGCTTACGAGCTCACCTCAGTAAGGGAATTACTTGAAATCAAATCAAAATCATATTAATTATGTTAATCCGTGTTTGACAAATATTTTATATAATGCAATTACCTAAAGACAAATTAAAGTATACATTTGCAACAGATAAATTCATAACATTACATAATCTTGTCATTGTTAATAATAATTCATATGTTGCAAGAGGCCTGATTAAAGGATCGGCTAAAATAATGTAACCATATCAGTGCTAGCTGCTTTTATACATATTCCTTTTTACAAAGTGGTAAGTGTAGATTTCTCATTCAACAGGTAAATGAAAGCAGCCCCATTGCTGTTGGAAAAACTCTGAAAACTGAGCCAATTGGGGAACACAAAATAAATAAAGTCTATTTCCCAAAAATAAGTCACTAGCCAAAAATGAAAACAAGAGTTTCCTAGTGGCTAGTTATGAGGAGGTAATGAGGAATGAGCTTCAGTAATCATTTCCAATTAACAAAACTTAATTAGTCATCAAAATAAACACAAACACACTTAGCTTAAGGCAATAATTTTAACTAAGTGAGCATGGCCAGACCAGTTAATCATTAATTATGACTACTCTAGAAGCACAAAAGAGAAAATTACCTGGTATGAAAGGTCATTTGACCAGACAGATCAAGAAATGTGAGGATTTGTCTAATCAAACACCAGTTGACAATGTACAACTAGAATCATATATCCAAGTGGCTTCAGCCAAATTTGAACAAGTCAAAAGACAAATAGAAACTTACTTGGCTTTACTAACAGATGCCAAAACATCAGGTACAGATATGGATGATATTATGGACACCATGACCCAGTATGACGACCATACCTAGGCCATAGATCCAATCATAGCCATACTTGTACAATATAAAGGCACAAAACCTGCAACTGCAAGTGTTGCATCAAATTTGTTGCCATAAACGCAGCTTCCAAAGCTGGGTCAACCAACTTTTACCGGGCTAGAGGAAGAACACTGGGAAGATTTTTGACAGCTTTTTGATACACACATAAATTCACAGGCATCGATAAATAAAGTAAATAATTTATCATGCCAAAAAAGCCAGCTTAAAGAAGAAGCGAGATCTATGATAGCAAATTTAACCTTAACTGGCGCTAATTATGATGTCGCAGTTCAGTTATTGAAAAATAACAATTCTAACATAGAACCGGCAATTGGAGTTTACTCCAATTGCTTATTTTACTTTACTTTACTAACACCTTTACTATAAGCTAACTGATCTACATCCACCCAGTAGCAAACCTGATTCCCTACAAAGTTTCAAGCTTGAGGTAAAATCTTTAATTAGTGTACTTGGCACTAAAGTTAATGTAGATCATTCTGAATGGAGTTTAAAACTTGACATTCAGCGTCAAATACTTGAAGATAAATTGGCTATAATGTGTTCACTCTACAGAAAGAATATATTATAATCTTCTAGAGATATTTGAAAGTTTAAAGACTGCTGTCATCCGTCTGAGGACACAGCAAATTTAGAGTTCATGGAAAGAACACTCAATTCTCCTTGGACAAAACAAAAAATGTCCAAAATAATGGCACAAAGCAGCAACAAAAATGCAACAACTAAATGGAAGTAAAGTAGCATACGCACTTATGCAGTGAGTCCATCAAAGCCAGTAGTGACAATAGCACCTAAGACGACAAAGCCGAAGGGTGCAACAAACTGGTCAAAATGTTTATTCTGTGAAGAAAATCATTCGATGCATCAATGCCCTACATATACTGACAGTCCCAACAGAATTAATCAGTTGAAACAATTGAATAGATGTACACGGTGTTTAAGAAAGCTTCATCCTACAGCTTGTGTAACTCAGCTCAAAATTTGTCAAAATTGTGGTAAGGGTCGGCACCATACTGTTGTTTTTGGTGATGTTAATATCAATGCTAACCAATATGCAAACCCTAAACCAGAGGAAACAACCTCTGCAACAGTATAAATTCTGGACAGTTCAGAATGATGTAAACACATTGATGGCAAAATCTGCTGCAACAGCTGCTTTGCCTACTGCAAAATTAATAGCATTCAATAGAGGAACCCAGATCCATACTCGAGGTTTGTTTGATTAAGGTTCCCAGAGAACTCTAATCGTAAAGAAACTTGCAGATGATTTGCCCCTTAAGACTGTACAAACATTCACCCTAAATATTTCTAGATTTTTTACCAACACAGGTCACTAATAACACAAAGTGGTAAAACTCCTTGTTCGTCTAGGGAAATATATAAGGCCAGTGTAAGCAACTGATGTGGAATCAATCAAGACTTATAAGTTATTGGTCTCGGTGCCACAACAAGATTCCTTAAACGAAATGGGATTATTTTCAGCATATCCCCAGATAAATTCTGACTACATAACTAATATTGACATCCTTATGGGTGCTGATTACTACCATAAATTTATCTTGGGGAAACATAAAACATTTGGAATGTACGTGTTAGCATCTGCAGAAGGGAAGTTATTGTTTGAGCCAGCACTACGCTTGAGACAAAAACTCCTATGGAACACGATCATTCCGAAACTCTTATAGTAGTATGACTAGGCCAAGAACAATCTCCCCTAAACATCAGTTACATGATTGATGACGGACTGGAATCAGTTCATAAACTGTGGGACTTAGATTCTTTTGGAGATCTTCCTGAGCAACCAAACCTAGATGATATTTGGACATACAAACAGTACTCATGATGAGTCCAACGAATTACAGCAGCTGGAGTCCACCTGGCGCTCCCGTGGGGTACAGACGTGTCGTCTGGCCACTGGTAGTTTGGGGTGTTCGCTGTCTTCGTCACCAGGGGGTGTGGGCGTCTCTGCCCCCCCCCCCCCCTGCTGTTGTTGCTGGCTGCGTGTTGACGTGGCGAGCTTGCCATGGGTGGTCCCCTTCCTCCTGTTAAGCGCGTGAACTCCGTGGGCCTGGAGTTCACTGGTCGTGCTGGATATGCGGCTATTGAAATGGTCATGTGCGACATGCTCCGTGTCCCTGTGATGGCCGTTTACGGTATTGAGCTTGTAACTGCCCACCGGGTTGTCATCAAGTTCGTGACGGAAGAAGTGTACCGTGATTTTCTCCGTCGTTACGAGGGACGTTCGTTGTCGCTGCCGGGTGGTGCCGGCTCTGTTTCCATCTCGGACCGTAGTGGTGCACTGACGTATGTCAGTGTGCATGGGGCGCCCCTGGAGTTTCCCGAGGACGTTCTCCGGCGTTACTTTCAGCGGTTTGGAGCGGTCATCAGTGTGAGGGTCAACACGCTCTCCTCTGGGAGGTATGCAGGTAGGCGGACGAACGTTCGCACCTTGGGGATGCGCCTGCGGTCGGATATTCCATCTTCGGTCCGGCTTCTGGGGTACTACGTCCGGGTATACTATGCCCGGCAGCCTCGTACCTGTTTCCGGTGTGGCCTGTTGGGGCATCAGGCTGCCGGGTGCGATGCGGCCCCGGTTGCTCAAGTCAACTTGTTCCGGGAAGAGGATTTCCTGCCGCTCCCTCTGGACGAGGACTCCGGGGGTGAGGAGGTGAACGTCCCGTTCATTGCTGAGGCTCCCCCTGCGTCGCCCGACGTTCCCCCGGTTGTCATCGAGCCTCCTCCGGATGTTGCGGTGCCGTCGGATGCTACTCCTGCTCCTGTCGCTGTTGCTCCCGTGGACCTTCCTATTGCTCCCTGTGAGGCATCGCCGTGTGCACACCCGACTTCAGCTGCTGCGCCTGGCCCTGCATCCTCGCCTCGGGTCCTGGCTGTGCTGGGTGCTGGGGTGGCTGTGGGGGCCCCTGATGTGTGTGGTCCGGTTCCCCCTATGGTCGAGGCTGCTGCTGTTCTGCGGCGGGCGTCAGTTCGTCCGGCTAGTGGGGCCCGTGTTTCTGAGTCAGCTTCCGGCTCTGACGATCTCAGGCCGGTGCCCAAACGTTCCCGGCGTTCGTCGTCTGCCTGGGCTGATGTTGGGGAATTTAGTGACTGTCGGTCTTCGGGTGTGGATGGAGTGGTTCCGGATGCGTCGCTGGCTCCGCAGTTAGTGGTGGCGGAAGTCCTTGTGCCTGTTGACGTTGGTGCCTGTGTCTCGGGTGTACCTGATGTTTCTTCTCCACCGGGGGCCTCTCCGCAGTGAGGCGTGGTGGCCTCTGCTTCCAGGGATGGTGGGAATGAAGGGGTTGGGCGTGGCCTGGTGGTGACCTTGCGGAAGGATGTGCGCAGTTCGGTATCTCGGCGGTCGTTCGGTGGTGTGTCCGTGGACGCTGGTGCCCCTGTGATGGTGCCTTCTGTCCGGCTCCCTCCTCTGAGGATGTCCGTTGGGGACTTGGGGACTGCGTTACCGGAGTCTGTGATGCCGTTGGGTCACTGGGCGCGGATTGCTCTGTTATCCGATCGGCGAGGAGGCGCTGGACTTTCATGGTGGGGCAGTTCCATTGGTGTGGGGGCGTGTGCCGGTCACTCGGGTCAGGAGTGATTCCATTTGGGTGCCCTGTTTGAGGGTGTTTGTGGCCAATGTCCCGGATGATATGGCGTCCCCGGTGGATGGTCAGGGCCCTTGGCAGTGGTTGCGATGGGAGGCGTTCCATGTACGGTTTCCTCGGGACGTGTTTCCGGGCAAGTATGTCTGATGATTTTCTACTTTTGTGCTTACTTTTGTGCTGTGTGCCCTTCTGGCTGTTTGTTTGCCTTTCGGTAGTTTGTGCCCGTGACTCTCCCTTTGTTTGTGGCGAGGCGGGTGGCTTGGTGTGTGTTTTAGTCTTCATGTATTTATTTTGTGTTATTACCGTGCCCTATGTGTTTTATTTTATGCTAATGTGTTGTGTTTGTCTTCTATTTGTATCTTTTATTTTTTATATTTTTTTGTTGTTATTGGCTGGTTGTGTGGTGTGCTATTATATTGTATTTTTTATTATATTTCCTTTTGTTCATACTGTTGTGCTTTGTTGTCGGTCCTTCAGGCCGGCGCTTCTGTTTTGTTTCATACTGCTAAAATGTTTTAACTTGTTGCTATGTTCTTGTTTTGCTTGCATTGCATGCTTGTTTGTGATTGTTTTCGGTATTGTTCTCTATTTTCTAACCTTATGTGTATTTATTCTGCATTTCCTTTACCCTTTCCAGTTTTGGTACTTGTTGTTCTGTCGGTCCTTCTGGCCGGCAGTTTCTTGTTTTGTTCTGTTATGTTTCTAATTTTATGTTTTATTGTAATTTACATCGCATGCTTGCATGTAAAAATATAAATAAATAACAAAAAAAACAGTACTCATGACAGTACATACTGTCATGATGGACTGTATTTGGGTCAGATTACCATGGAAAATCAATCACCAAAATCTTACCTACAAATTACAATATGACTTTGAATCAATTAAGGCATGAGTTACCAAACTCAGAAAAAAGGCCTGACACCTAAAGTTGTACCATGATATTATTACCCAGAAAGTAGTTGATAATTTCATAGAGGTAGCACCTAGTGACAACATAAAAGTAGGACATTATCTACCTCACCATGCCATTGCCAAGCAGTCATTAACTACTCATTTATGGATTGTTGTTAACTGTAGTGCCAAACCATACTCACAGGCAGCAGGTCTACAAACAGGTCAAAGCTTAACACAGAAATTGCATGATGTACTGCTGAGGTTTAGGGTGAAAAAAATATGCCTATACAGCAGACATAAGTAAAGCCTTCTTAAGAGTAGGATTACAGGAAGAAGGCCGCAACTTCACAAAAAGTTTTTAGGGTGAAAATCCAATGAAAGTCGAATAGTGACTTATCGTTTTTCGAGTGTACTCTTCGGAGCAACATCAAGTTCAAATTTGCTACAAGCAATATTGAACACACACACATTTAAAGAACTCAGATAGTACTTACAAGGCTAAAATCAGCTAAAATCTTAATGTAGATAACTTCCAAAGGACAGCAACATTGAAACTAAACTGTTAGAAATTTACAGAGAGGGTAATCATGAATTTAAAGGAGATAACATTATATTACACAGGCCCATGACATGCCATTACAGTCATGGGCATCCAACAATGAAGCATTAACCAAACAAATTCAGAGGGGTTATCCAGATTATCTCATACCTCAGAAGCTAAAGGTATTGGGTGTTGGATGGGATATCTCCTCGGTTATTATAACAGTTAGGTCAGGACCAGTGAACTCTTGCACAATCACAAAGAGGAAATTATTTTCACATATTAGTAAAGTTTTTGACCCCTTTGGACTATTAAGTCTTGTAACTATCAAAGGACTTATGCTGGTACAAAAAGCATGGAAAACTAAAAACAGTTTCAAACAGGAAAACAGCATGGAAGAAGGTAGCTGATGAACAAGCCTTAGTCGAGCATATAATCTTTCCGAGACAAGTGGTTAAGGAAGGTGTTAGTGACATTGCATGTCTTTACAGATGATTCGGCTAGAGCCTCTGGGACTTGTGCTTACTTTGTTCCTCAACAACAATTCCATTTAATAACAGCAAAAGGAAGAGTAGCTCCATTAAAGAAAAGAACTTTACCACAGTTGGAGCTAACGGCAATTCTTACAGGTACACATTTAGCAATGCTTATCAAACAAACCATGTCTACCATAAATATCACAGATATGTTTATGTGGTGTGATAATGAAGCTGTCTTGCAACGGGTGAGAAATAACAATAACCGTACGCCCTAGGTAAGCAATCAAGTTGCAGAAATTAGAGAACTTTCTGCAGGCTTAAGATTTTTGCATGTTACAACAAAGGACAATCCAGCTGATCTCTTGTCAAAAGGAATGAAGATGATGCACATTTTAAAGGGTGACATTTGGCAACAAGGGCCTCGATGGTTAGATAATGGTTGTTGGCCTGATCAAAGGCTACATATTATTGTAACACAAACCAAGACTGTAATTGAGGAACCAATAAACAGAGTCATAGACTGTACCCGCTTCTCTTCGCTGAGAAAGCTGATTAAGACAACACAATTGGGCGTTTCTTTTTATCTTGAAGATGGGAATAAAATATATCTTTCCAGGAGTATTGAATTATTGGGTAAGATAAGCCCAAAGAGACACATGCGGGGAAGAATTAGAAAATGTCCCCAACAAATTGAAGCAAAACCTATGACTGTGGATAGACCAAGGTCCAAACAACATTCTTCGTTGTGGAGGTTGGTTGAAGTACGAAGACATAAATCCAGAAACAGTCCCTCCATGGCATCTACCAAAAAAACCATTGGATCAAAAGGTTGATTGTGCCTTATACTCATCAACTCTGTACACATCATGGTGGAGTACTTAATGCTCTCACCACAATCTGTCAATTATTTTGGATCCCCCAAGGACGACAGTCTGTTAAGTGGATTTTAAAGGAATGTGTGATATGCCAAAGATATGATGCAAGAGTTTCCTTGTACCCAGGTCCTTCTCCACTCCCTAAAAGAGTTGTACATTTACGACCTTTAGAAACGAGGGGAGTCGATTACACAGGGGCTATCACTCATCCAGGTACACAAGATGGACGACACACGAATGGGTATATCAGTTTACTTACCTGTGCAACTACCAGGGCACTACATTTAGAAGTAATACCTGATATGACTGCTCAATCATTCATACAGGCTTTCCGTAGATTTGCAGCACGCCGTTCATGTCTTAAACGGATGATCTGTAATAATGGAGCTAACTTGGTTGCGGGAAAAGCATGTTTATGGGAAATCTGTTCACATCCTGTAGTCTGTAATGCACTGGAACAAAGACAGTGCAAATGGAAATTCATCCCACATGGAGCTTCAAACAATAGTCACAGAAATAGAGTCGAGAATAAATAATCGACCATTGACTTACATGTCAGATGAGTCTACTCAGCATGAACCAATTAGTCCAGTCTACTTTATGTATGGTGGACCACTGACGCCAGTACCTTTCTTATCAGATGAGGCTGTCAGAAATCCCTCATACGTGGGTGATAATGAGTTGGCACAAGGGTACAAGCATCTGTCCAACATAATACATAGGTAGAATGAAGTATGGACAAAGGAGTACCTAACCTCTCTAAGAGAGCACCGTTATGGAGCACATTTTCCATATAACAAAGTTAACATACAACCTGGTGATATTGTCCTGGTGGACAGTGATGGACCAAGGTCTCATTGACCATTAGGAAAAGTCATATCTGTCCACCCAGACAATCAGGGCATTTTAAGGATAGTTAAAGTTCAGTCTAAGGGAACTACATCCTTGAAAACACTAGAAAAACTAGTACACTTGAAGTCCGTGGGTCGGATAATTTCTGGCCAAAATCCAGCATCAACAAACGTCGATCCACAGACCCCAGTACGGCACACCCGTCCCCAAAGGACAGCCACACAGAGATGCAAACAAAATTTGCATCTCTACTATCAAAACGATGGGGAGTAAACGTGGCAAATGTTTGTTTCGCATAAGTCCTAAATAATGGACTCCGAGCCGTCATTTCCTCCGCCCCGGAAGATGTTAAATTTTTTTCCACCAACATTATAGCATAACATGTCTTAGTAATGGTCTATGAAAGCACATGACCCTGGCATTGCTATTTATAGAACAAGCCAAGCTTTCTCGAGACAGAGACAGCTGACAAGTCAGCATATTACGACCATTTTGTGAGAATTATCGCAGGGAGGCATCTTCCCACAAATAAATCCATATCAGGATATGTATTAACATGGAACAGCTGTCAGCCCAGGTTCAGGAAACCGACGCCAGGATCGCCTCCGGATGTAAACAACGCCGCCACTCACCTCCCCCCCCCCTCCCCACACGACTCCTCATGGATTGTTTTTCACGATAGCCAAAGTTGTTCTGAGGATACCACAGCCCGAAGCTAAGTAAACTATAGCTGGTACACTCTGTGCTATACAATAATTGCGATTTAATAAGGAAATAACCCTGTATATCAAATATTCTTTCCTCTAGTGACTTGATAAGAGGAATTAGCTGCCCATTCCTCACTCAATTCCTTTTTGTGGTGTTTGGTGCTACAAGTTCCATTGTTCATTAGTAATGTTATGTTAAGTGATTCCAAGTACATTCTGGTGCAGTGTATTAAGTATAAATAATATTGTTTTTTTTCAGCAGTTGAAGTGCATTATAAACAAATTTTATGTTTTCCCTAGACCTTAATCTGAAGTTTCCTTTAGCATTTTATATTAAATGTTACAGTATCTGTGTTTATAATACTGTACTCTATAACTTTATTATAAGCTAATTACAGCAGTTGCTATAACATTGCAGAATATTCTTGTATTCTTTCCACAGTTTTTTTTTTTCTATTATTGTTATTATTATTATTATTATTATTATTATTTACACATTTACAGAAAGTTAATTTGTTTTAAATTCTTGATGCCTTATTGCTACATGTTCTGCATTACATGTTAATTCTTTTGTGTATATTTTTCTACATTTTATCCATTATTAAGTATCATATTGTACTACATGTTGAGTGTTGTATACTTGTGCAATTATTTTCATGAAATTTACATCTCTCAGTTTTATGATAAAATTTACTATGCTCTACCTGATCCAATTAATTTACATAACTCCAGTTTCAAGTCATGTGCATACCAGATTGCATATTTAATTTATAATTTTGCTGATTCATATATTTTGTGTTATATATAATTTTTCAGTGGTTAGTTTTATTACACTGTATGCAGAAGGTGTTTGTGCACACTAAGGAGCTACACATGTGACAAAATGATACATTTGGCAAGAATCTTAGCTCGGACTGAGTGACCTTGAAAACAAGCTCGCCTATGTGGAGCAGCGAGGCCTAACTCCTCGTGCCCCGCCTCTTAGCAGTGCTTCTGCATGCATAACCAGTGTGTGAATCTTTCCTTCTGATCGTGCGATATGATTGGAGTCCCTTTGCTGTGTGGTTGATGTGTAACTCTGTGGTTCGTGCTGTGTGCAGCTGTGAACCTGCCCAGGCGACACTCGAGGCATGGCGACTGCTGCCTCTAAGGCAGGTGCTGCCTCAGTGGCCTCACACCAGAGTGCTAGTACATCAAGTGGTCTACACGAGGAAGATACAAGCATGGTATCTTTCACAGTGGACTCAAATGCTGGACAGGAGGAGCCTGATAGTGACGAAACTCCTTGGACAACTGTATCGTCCCGGAGGAAGACACAAGGAGTCAAAAATATCATAAATCGTAACCATGAGAAGAAAAGAACCACCCTGCAGTTTCCCTCGGGCACGGGAACTGCAGCAAAATATGCATGGTTGGCTGAGGCAGCCAAAAAACACCCTGGTGGTGGGTATTGGTTGGCGAATAGACATGCAAACCATGTTCGTATGAACAGTACTGATGAGATGGTGCAATATTTCTGTACTCAAGAGCTTGCTGGTATAACAATGAGGAAACCACCACCGCCTGTTCATACCCACAGGACACCTGTCATCATTTTTGGTCTGGACCTCTACCAGGATCACACACTGGTAGAGCAGCATGAATATATTTTCAATGCGAAAAGAACTAAGGGCAGAGAGACTATTCTCGCCAACTGGACCAGCGAAGAGACTCCGCCGGAAAGATTTACTGTTCCATGTGCTTATCGGCAACTAACAATGAAGATTTACACCCCTCCCAGGCGCAGGTGTTACAAGTGCCAACGGTGGAATCATGTTGCAAGGAACTGTTGGAATGATGAGCGGTGTGGCCACTGTGCCGGAAAGCATGCAACGTCTATGTGTGATGCTAAAAAGGGTGGTGCACTAAAACTGAGGTGTGCAAACTGTCACGTGGAGGCAGTTCCCGCCTGGCATGGGGACTGTGCCTCACTTCCGCCGAGACGGGCTGCCCGGGGTACACCAGCTGGGGGCGCCAGTAACCACCCTGGCTCATCTGCTGTGCCCCCACCGGTCACTCCGTCACACTCCCCTCCCTTACCCAACCACTCCAACGCCACGGCTAGTAGCTCGAGTGACACAGTTGTAGGCCCTACCAATTCATGTTGGTCGGGGGGCCTGGATCAGGCACAGAAAATTAGTGAGCTTATGCATACAGTAGAAAAACAAAACAAAATTGTGGAAAACCTGACCAAGCAGATAACCGAACAAAATAAGGAAATCATGCACCAAAAGACGATGATAACCACTCTTCAGGAAACTGTGAGAGTATTAATAACTGAAGGCAGGCCACACCAACCTGGGGTACCACCATGTGCTCCCATGCGGCCAGTACCCCAGGGGAGACCCCAGCAGGGGGTGTCCCAGCCCTCACACCAGCTGGGCTCTCCTGTTGGAAATTTCCAACACTAAATACAACACTGTTGTATTCTCATTAATTATTACTAATTCTACTAATCATTGTAGTGATTAAAATTAACCAAGCGTAGAGTTCACTTGTACTAATAATTACATCTGTACAATAAGGCTAGAATTCTTACATCACCCGACGCCAGTATTGCGTCAGATTCCATTGTAATAAACACATTTATGTCCAATGTGTCTGAGAATTGAATTTGATTCTCTATAAACAACGGTGTTCCGTGTGATAATTAATTACAGATAAACTGATCTCCAACTAAAGCCAAATAGAGCGTTTATAGTTATAGCTGTTATCTAGTCATTAATTTAACGTCACGCGTGAATGCCCTGGAGAGACTTTAATTCATCTCCATTGTTCGTTTACTATCATAAAACGGGCAAATAATAATATTTAACTCCTCTAAATAATAAACCCGTCCTAACCCGAGCATTTCAGGCACAACTGCGAGAAATGATAATATCCGTAATAAATAATTTGGGTAACAAACACGGGACGCGGAGCGGGGCGGAGGAGACGCCAGTTCACGTGGTGAGGCATTCACGAGCAGACGCGTACACGAGGCAACGTGCTCACTACGGGACGCCATTACCCCAGCCACCAGGGTAGACGCCATCAAGACCTCTAGAAGAAAGTCGCCACGGTGAGGTGTGAAAAACCTTTACAGCCATTACCTTCACTCCTTCACTGGTGTCAGTGTCATTTACATAACAAGTCGGATGGTCAAGAGATTAATTTGATATTCGGCCAGAACCTGTTAAATTTGGTTCTATGTAACACCACATGACCGGCCAGTGAAGCGCGTCAGTATCTAGGATAGGCTAGACCGGAACCTAGGACGCGAACTTCGGCAAGCCTTAACTTACACAGTGCCCATATTAGCTAAGTACCTTGATCCTTATTTGATGCATCATATAGGGGGTGGGTGTATAGCTGGGTAGCTTGTCTTGACGCCGTGTGACAATAAAAAACTACAGGTCATTATTTTCTCTTATTGTTAATCTCAATTTCTTGAACATAGATATATAGTAGTTTAATTTGTTACTACTGAAACCAATTTGATTTACAGCGTGTGTGAAGAATTCTCCAAGCTGTCATTTCCCATGTTAATCAACTCCCAGTGTTCTATGACGAGTCCAGGAGAATCAGAGGATGAGTCGTAACTAACTTCTGGGGAATCGTCATTAAGCTAAGATTCCTTTTGTATCCCTTATTATTATCTGTACTCCTTTACATGCAGAACTCTGTTCATTGGATTAACATGTGTTTATTATACTCATTATTTCATGTTCATAATCTATGTTCTCTTTGAAGATAAAGATAATGACTCTATAAATATTCATAGGATTAGATTATTATACATTGGACTGGTGAACGAACCACACTAGTTCCTGGACGTATTGAGTTCCAGTAATACCCCCCCAATGTAGGTGTTTGAGGCTTTGATTCATTTAATTATACAGCCCATTAATTATTTCAGTGATCATATGCTCTAGTATTTTATCCATAGTCACTGGTTCATCTAGGAATATTCTAATGATCATGTTTTCTTAGTTTCCATCTTTACTATAAAAAGCGGGTGGTCCTTTGTAATTGATTTTACTATATTAATATTTAAATATTTAAAGTCAAGCCCCAAATGTCCCACATTATGGTCCTTCGAACCAGATAAACATAAATTTATAATTACAAATAATAATTAATAATAACTAATCCTTGTGTGATGTAATCAAGACTAACCCTTTTAATTAATTGTGTCTACTAACAACGTAACACATAGGTTAGCCTAAGTCACACCAATTCATTGCTACTTATACCTTATGTATAAAGTAGCACTCATGGGACAGTTTATTGCCCATAACACTTAGGCCTACACTTCATACTGAAGTAAGAATCTTTAGGTCGCCAGGAGCAATAGCTCATAACCTTATATTAATCACTAACACCAATTATGTGTTAACCATTTAGGCTATACAAATGTTTCAATATATGGCTGTCAGCAGACTGTCCATTATAGCCTGAATCCATGTTATAATTACTGATTCACTCAAGTCAGTGGATCATTAACATTTAGGGATCCAGTATACTAATATAAATTACTGATCTCATACTAGTTAATCATTACTAACCCTGAAAACATTTTATTCCACAATTAGGAGTACATTCAGGAGTTAGATAATATTTACGGCATTAGAATACTTGCCAAACACAATTAATTCTCTTGTGTTCATTTAATTTTTTATACACCTAATTATACAAGTGTATATTATATAAAATCCAAAAAACCCAAAAACACAGCACAATTATTTGCACATTATTGCACCATAATATAATCTTTGCCAACCTTTATTAGGTAGCAATTTAGGCTGTGATTGTGTTGAATTTGGCACAAGCATAGACTAAATATAGTTGTAGTTTCTTAAGTATAAATTCTCACGACTAGGCTTGAGCTAGTTAGTGGCATATATATTATTATTCATTTTTGTGCTGACCCTATCAAGGGTGGGATTAACCATTTATTGTGTAATTATATTTTATTGCATATTTCTATGTATGTCTTTGAGTGTTACTGTAAGTCCACTACCCATCCGAAGCTGATTTTGAAGAGCTAAGCTGAGGAACACCTGTAGTGAGACCAAGGTACCACTCAAATCTTAGTTGCTTATTATTAGGTAGGTAGCTAACCTCTAAATGAGGTAAATTACAACCAGCCTCAAGAAATATCAGGCTGTCAATAATTATACCTGCTCTACATCAAGGAGCAGACACCATAGCTATACAAATAGCTACATAAGCCCTATCAGGCTCAATTTACCGCAAGAATGAATCCTTTAGAAAGGAATGCAAGATTCTTGAGAACTCTTCAAGTTCGCCTAGGAGAACTGCTTATCAGATGTCATCACTGTGTAGAAACTGACCCAGGTGACGTCTACAGACTAGCAAGTTCCATAATGAACGCTAACCAAAATTATGATCATATAAAGACTGTAATCGAGTCCCACAGGAATTTACTCCAGGTCGGTCATACTGTCTCAGACCACTTACGTCTGACAGAATCTGATCTTGATAACTATGAACATAACGTTCAAACCAGGTTAGACCGATATAAGGAGGTGCTTGCGAGACAAGATATTCCTGAGTGGATAGAACAGATCATTAATAGACCTACACCCGAGTCAGCACTCAGCTCAGATGAAATACTTGAGCTACCTCAAGATGAGGAGAATCCTCTAATCAATACTGATCACTACACAGGATCCACAACTGAAGTTCCACCTTCATTTTCTAACCTCTCATCTAATACAACTTCACGTGATGATTTGTTTACAGAGTCTGATCAATTTTCAGACAGCTCTTCTCAATGTTCCCTGGATTCTATAAGTTCAATACATAAGGCTACTGAAATAACTAGCTTATCACAAGAACCCAGAGAAACAAGTGAAGCTGCAGATGAAACAAGTGAAGCTGTAATAATCAGTGGATCTGAACCAGAAAATGATAAAGCTAATGCTGCAGCAGCAGTCGAAGCTGTAATCAAAGCTCAGGCTAAACAAGAAGCCTTAAGCAACACAAGTAATGGTCACAATTGCTCACAACAGCCTTCTAAAGTAAGTGTAAGTCACAGCAATGAGAAGACTATTATAAACCTTGTGCACCAATTATTAAATTTATCTTCACCAGAACAATCAGTTGACTCTTTACAAGCCTTTAGTTTCCAGCTTGAGTCACTGATAAATTCTTTCAGTAAAGAGGGGGATCACCCAACTACTGAGTGGATGACTAAAATTATCATCCAGAGAAAATTGTCTGGTGACACACTTAATAAATTATATGTATACCAGAATGGTAATACCCTGTCAATGCAGGATATATTTACAGGTTTGCGCAATATGAGCAATCATACAGCAGACCAGGCAATTAATGCTAAATCTGAATGCACCAAAACTGTACCTACATCAGTTTCCTTACCTGAAACTCCTAAAGTGACACTGTCACTAGGTAAGAAAGGTGCTAATAATCAATGTAACAACAATCAGTCAAACACTGATTCATCCATAAGGCCTAAGAGCCCCACAGGTGCTCCTAAGAGACCTAATAGTCCAAAGAGCACTCCCAAGAACCTATTAATGGTTCCCCAGAGTACACCAAGTACTCACAAGAGAATAAATAACAAGCAAATGCAAGCAGCAAAACCATCACAACCTACAAGTACTGTTTTACCTAAACCGGTAACCCCTAAACGAGCTGTAGGATGGGGAATGTGCTTGTTTTGCAATCAAAACCATTCTCTGTACAAATGTACCAATTATCCTAATAGAGACACAAGAGTCAGACGACTCAAACAGTTACACAAATGTACTAGGTGTCTCAAATCACATAATGTCAATAGCTGTGAAACCCCACTGAACACCTGCAATAGGTTAGAAGGGGCAAGCATCATGCTGCACTGTGCAAATTAGTTAGGACAAATTATGTCAATCCTAGAATAGGACGTAGAGAATCTACACCAGTACAGTGCTGCAAGGTGCGAGACGTGTACAGCGTAACTTCACAAGCATCTCAAGTGGATGCTGCTTTGCCTACTGCCCAACTTCAAGTGAAGAACAGAGGAGCCAAGATCACCACACGTGGACTATTTGACCAAGGTTCCCAGAGAACTTTCATTACTCAAAGGGCAGCAGAGGCACTTAATTTACAACCAATAGGACAGGTAAAATTAAACTTGTCAGGGTTCATGATAAATCGAGGAACCCATGAATACTCAGTAGTTCAACCTCTTGTACGACTAGGTAGTCATGCCAAGGCTGTCCAAGCCATTGTTGTAGATCAAATACCTTTAGACTTAAACATTAAGGGTCTGAGGTACACAGCCCACTTCCTGCAGGAACGTGAAACTAATTTGGCTGACAACAAGTTAACGTCTGACTGCCTTAACAATGTAGATGTACAAGTAGGAGCAGACTACTATTACCAGTTCATAACTGGACATGTTAAACGATTGGGAATGAATATGCTCCAATCTGCAGGTGGCTACTTACTTACTGGTAAAGTTCTGAATGTGAACAAGCCTAAGCCTGCCAACAATAATAAATTAGTCAGCAGTAAATCAATTCTCCAGCAGCAAGCTAAAAGGAGAAATACAGCTGAGTAATAAACTCAGATTGAATGTAGTGCAATTTTTTTTTTTTTTTTTTTATAAATTACACAAATTACAAAAACACACAAAACAACGCAAACCTGTACACATCAAGTACACCAATGAAGTAACAGTACACAGGAATAAACAGTCTGTACACTAAACAAGAACAGTAACCGCAAAACAAACACAAGCACTGAACAAAATGAAAACGCATTGAAGCAATGGGCTAAACAGTACAGGGAAATAAGTGCTAAAACAGTACATGGAAATAATAGGCTAAACAGTTCATATCTACATAGCAACACAGAACATGGCCAAGAAAATTACATGAAAAATAAATTAACAATAAAGTACATAAATAACATGTAAACACACCTGGAACCAATAACATAAACATACACAGACGTGGATATAGAATCACGTGCACAAAACCACGCCTACCACACACACAGAAGAACAAAGGAGCATAGGATCATACACGCGCTACCCAGGAAAATGATATACACTAAATAAGAAGAAATTATGTACACGCACACTAAACACACTCTAAACAACAAGACAAACACGCTCATACCACCCACACCACCACGGCACACCACACTGCACCCAAGCACGCAAAATAAAGGGTTACAGGCCAAAGCGAAACACGGCCACAAAAGGAACAGTAGAAAACAGTACAGCAGAAAACCCAGGCCCACGCAGGAGCCAAAACCCCCCTCAAAATCACACACCCACACGCATACGGACACAACCGGCACCCGGAGGTACGGAAAACACACCGCACACACACAGGAGCAGCAGCATCTCAAGGGGGGAGACACACAAACACACGCAACCCCCGCCAAGGACACCCCAAGAAGCGGAAAGGGAGCGCATAGCAAAGCAAACCCCGAAACCCCCCAACCCCTCTAAACCCCCCCCATCAACACCCCAACCCCACCCAAGCCGAGAACATCACCTTGCCACCAAGGCACCCGCCGACCCAAAGGCAACCCCACGAACATAGGCATCTGTGAACCACCGACCAAACTCCTCCGGAAAAGCGCGCTGCAACCACCACCAGGTAAACCGCATGCGCCCCCGTAAAAATCCTAAAATTCGGGCGATCCCAAAACCCTCCCGCCTCCCAACCCACACACAAAACACATAATCAGCAACCAAAACACACAATGTATTACGCACCCGCTGCGGATAAGCCGGAAAATACAAAAACAAAAATTGCAAAACATCACCCCGACAACCCGGACCACAAACCACCTCCAGGACATCCCGAAACCAGTCCACCAACCCCTGTAACCGGACACAAAAATAAAATACATGCACCTGCGATTCACATAAACCACAGTGAACACACGCCCCAGAATCACGCAAGCCAAGCATACACAACCGCTCATTTGTCGCCAGCGACAAATGCAGAACCCGAAACAGCAATTCACGCTGCTGAGGCGCCAAGAACCGTGCCCCCAAACACGACCAGATACCACCCCAATCCCAACACGGGAACAAGCCCTCCACTCGAGGCCGCACCCGGGGCAACAACACCCCATACACAGCCTTGCACGAGAAGGACAGAAACCCAGGATGGCGGCAGAGCTCCCGAAGAATCCCCACGGCCCAAGAATAAACAGGGGGGGTAACCAAGGCCACCTCCTGACAAACCCCCAAATCAACCAAAAAACTGAAGCGAAGCGAGCAGAAAAACACACCCAGCGTATTCAACCCCCCACCGAGAGCCAGCCCCCGACGCAACGAGACCCAGAAGAGGGCCTTGGCCTTCGTGAAAACGTCAGGAATGCCAACACCCCCCTCTCTCACCCCTAACACCAACGTCGAACGGCGCACCGGTTGATAACGCCCACACCATACATATCTATACACCACACTCTCCAAACTCAAGGCCTTCCGACGATCCAACGGGAAACATCGAGCCACAAACCAGACACGCGACAAGACCTTACACGCAACAAGCAGTCCCCTCTGATAAATCGTCAAGGGACGTCGCGACAAAAGGCCAACTGCAACACCAACCGACCGAGAGACAGCACCCCAATTCCACTCCAAGGAGCGATCATAGGAGGCAAACCAAGTAATCCCAAGAACCCGAATCGAGGAGACCACCGGAAACCACGACCTATCCCACACCAGGCGGGAGGCCCACTCACCGATCCCCATCAACCCCGACTTCGCCCGATTAAGAACGGCCCCCGTAGCGGACTCAAACCGCAGGAGAACGTCCTGGACAGCTTCAACAGAACCCTCCGAAGCTACAAATAGAATGGTGTCGTCAGCATACCCGCAAACGGGTAGCCGGAGACCGGACGGCAGACAAGGAGGCACGATCAAGGAACACGCTTTCACCGCCCGAAAAAGAGGTTCCTGAAAAATCACATACAAAAGCATGGACATGGGACACCTCTGACGAACGGAACGGCAAATAGGAAAAAATGAGCTAAAAAACCCATTCACACAAACGCGACTGCGACTCCGGACATACAACAAACGGATCCACCCCACAAACACCACCGGAAACCCAAGCCTCTCCATAGCACTAAAAACAAACTCTAAAGACACCCGATCAAAGGCCTTGGACCAGTCCAAGCTGATCATAGCCGCCGAAAGCCGATACTCGGACGCATAGAGAAGCACGTCACGAAGTGAGGCATTGCAATGCATCAGGGCACGGCCAGGCACACCACAAAATTGCTCCATAGAGACCACCGACGCAACGACACCCCGACATCGACGCGCTAAAACCTTAGAAAGAATTTTATAATCAACATTTAAGAGCGTAATAGGCCTCCAATTGGAAAACAACTGCAAATCGCCCGGCTTCGGGAGTAGCCGCACGATCCCGTCACAGAAGGAATCAGGCAGAGCACCCAAACGCAAACACGCCTGCACCACTTCCAAAAGCACCCCCCCCAGCACATCCCAAAAGGTAAGGTAGAACTCAATGGGCAGGCCATCCGCACCCGGCACTCTCCCAGAACGAAACGACCGAACCACCTCCAGGAGCTCCACCGTGGAAACATCCTGCACCAACCGGGCACACTCCGAGCGCGACAAACCGGGAAAGCACCTGTCCAAAAAGGAACCCGCGAGCACACTATCACCATGCACCTCCCCATAGAGGGCCTCCAACTCCCGCCGTGCGGTAAGCAGAACACCCTCTGTGCTAGAAAGCACAGACCCATCAGGCCGCCGAAGGCCCTGGAGAAGAACGGAACCCCTAGCAGCCTTCTCCCTCCCTAAAAGAAAGGGAGAGAGCCTCTCCCCATCCACCCGCTCAGCTACACGAGCACGCACGCGAACACCGTCAGCCAACACCGCTCGCAAATCACAAATACGCTCCTTACACTCAGCAATCTCACTAAAGCAGTCAACCCCAGCATTCAACCGCACATATAAAGAAGACAAACGCGCCTGAAGGAACCGCAGCAGACCAAACCTCCCGGCAGCCTCCCGCTTAGCAACAATCCCAAAAAACCTCCGACACTCCACCTTACACCACTCCCACCAAACGAACAAAGAGGAGAAATCAGCCTTCCGGGCAACGATGCCAACCCACCAGGCCCGAAACTGCGCACAAATACGTGGACAACGCAATAACCGACAATTGAGTTTCCACCACCCAGGCCCCACCCGCACCTGACTCCGGACACCAACCCGTACAACCACCATACAATGATCCGAGAAAGCCACCGGGACCGTGCGAAAATCAAAAACCGAACACTCCCCACCAGAAACATAGAACCTATCCAACCTAGAACTCGCCCCACGCGCAGCGAAGGTATACTCCAACGAGCCGCCACACAAAACAGCCGCATCGCGAAACCCGCACGCACGCAAAACCTCAATTAAAGCGGCCGAAACATTCCGAGGGTGAGCACTAGAGCAATCCCTCACACTCGTAACACAATTAAAATCCCCCCCAAAGATCAAATCCCGCGTATCATGCCGCAGGTATGGCAAAAGCCCCTCCCGAAAAAACAGCTCCCGGTCCTGACGATGCGCCACCCCAGAAGGGGCGTACACTGTCAAGAACGGAATCACAACCCCCAAATACTCAGCCCGAACAAACAAGACCCGCCCATCTTCATCCATTTCCGTGTGAAGCACGGAAATGGATGCCCTCCGCGAAAACAACATCAGCGTTCCCCCAAAGGACGTCCTCGGCGGGTTCAGCACAACATGATACTCAGCACACAACCCCTGCAACACAGACACATCCCGAACATTGTGCTCTTGGATCAGAGCCACATCCACCCGCTGCTCCCGAAGCACATCCACAAGGCCCAATTGGACCGCCAAAGCATTCAGACCACGAACATTCAAAGACGCACAAACAATAGCAGGCGCCATCGAACCTATTAATGACCCCCAGCCCCTCCAGGACCACCAGAGGGCACAGAGCCACCCACTGCAGAGGCGCCGTCAGCATCCGGAGGCTCAAACTGCCGCCGTTCCACCGTCGGGGAACCCACCATAATGCCTGGCCTCTGATCCCGCAAGAGGCGGACAGTGCCGGCATCACCCAGCGAAGCACGCCGAGACCCCGCTGCCACTGACCAGGTATCACCAACGTCCACCACCGACGAGGAATTCTTGCTGCCAACCGGCACTGCATCACTTCCGGAATCCATATCAGACACAGGAGAATTAGGAGGAGGAGGGGGGGCACCACCCAAGGCACAACTCCGTGAAGCCTCAATCCGTTTGCCAGGGGGCTCTCGACTGCGTGAGCGCGCCCCCGCAACGCGCTTCCGGCGAGGAGCATGGGAGGTCAACGCCCCCTCATGGCACGCACCCGCAGGGGGAGCAGTAGGCGGACTCGCAATGCATGCAACAGGAACGCCGGCACCAACGACGACGCTCCCATCACCCTCAGTGAAAGCATCGCCTACAACGGGAGGCACCGAGACGACACTCCCAACACCTCGCCCATTCACCAACGAAGCACCAGGAACAGGATGCACCTCCACATCCACCGGAAGGAGAAGACGGGAATCAGGAGCAGCCACGTCCTCCACCACAGCTGGCACAGAAGACACGATAGGCACAGACGAACCAGCAGGCACATCAGTCGCAGGTGCATCACCAGGCACAGCAGTCGCAGGTGCACCACCAGGCACAGCAGTCGCAGGTGCACCACCAGGCACAGCAGTCGCAGGTGCACCACCAGGCACAGCAGTCGCAGGTGCACCACCAGGCACAACAGGCGCAGGTGCACCACCAGGTACAGCAGTCGCAGGTGCACCACCAGGCACAGCAGTCGCAAGTGCGCCACCAGGCACAGCCGACGCAGGTGCACCACCAGGCACAGCAGACGCAGGTGCACCACCAGGCACAGCAGTCGCAGGTGCACCACCAGGCACAGCAGTCGCAGGTGCACCACCAGGCACAGCAGTCGCAGGTGCACCACCAGGCACAGCAGTCGCAGGTGCACCACCAGGCACAACAGTCGCAGGTGCACCACCAGGCACACCAGTCGCAGGTGCACCACCAGGCACACCAGTCGCAGGTGCACCACCAGGCACACCAGTCGCAGGTGCACCACCAGGCACAACAGTCGCAGGTGCACCACCAGGCACAACAGTCACAGGTGCCCCACCAATCACACCCCCACGCCGAGGACCAGCCAGGGATGCACCATCCTCACGGAGGGGGGGAAAATCCCCCACACTGAATACAGAAGCAGTCTCCAGTCGAGGAATCTCACACTGGGCAGCGTCATGGCCCTCCTCCCCACAGCGGAAGCACGTGCGGGCCTGCCCTGGATAGAAAACCCGGAACGGAAGACCACAGCACATAACCTTGGAGGGGATGGGCTCCTTGAGGCGCATATGCAGCGTGCGAGTACCCAGCCGGAGGCCCCGCAGCCGCCCGGCACTAAACAAGTTGTACCGATGACGCAACACCATACCATACCTCGTAAACACAGAAGAAAGCTCCACCTCTGGAAACGTAACAGGTACCCCGTGCACGCTCACAAAGGTCAGTGGACCCCACGGATCAGAGACAGTCACAGACACAGCCGAATGAGGAAGGGGAGTCGTCCGCTCGTTCCAACACCCCACAAACCGCTCGTATCCAGGTGACGTGGCAAACGTCACCGCCACGCGAGTGGGAGAAAATTTCTCGAGACCAAGGAGATCTTTAACATCCACCTGAAGGACATCCAAAAGCGCAGCCGCCACTAGTTCCCAATCCACCGGTGCAGAGAACTCCAGCCGAGCAGTATTCACACGGCGGATGCGGCCACCACCAGCCGCCGCCATATTGCTGACCTCCGCCTCAGTCAGCTGGCGCCCCGCAGCAACGAGCAACCACCACCAGTCAGCGACAAACAGCTACTGGCAGCCAGAGCCCGACGTCCACGCCCCCCAGAGGCAGAGGACGGAATCCCAACGTCTGACCGCCTTAACAATGTAGATGTACAAGTAGGAGCAGACTACTATTACCAGTTCATAACTGGACATGTTAAACGATTGGGAATGAATATGCTCCAATCTGCAGGTGGCTACTTACTTACTGGTAAAGTTCTGAATGTGAACAAGCCTAAGCCTGCCAACAATAATAAATTAGTCAGCAGTAAATCAATTCTCCAGCAGCAAGCTAAAAGGAGAAATACAGCTGAGTAATAAACTCAGATTGAATGTAGTGCAATTAGTGCTCGCCGAGATGTTTCATGGCTCTCAGTGAAAACCAATGGTCCGTACTCAAATAAGTACAAGTCACAGCGACCAAGCCATTGAATTCACTGCAGACCTAGAATTATTCTCGACAAGTAGTAATTGACCACACTCAGTCTTCCTAGGTAAATTGTAATGTTGGGCTAGAGAATCTAGTAATCCCTAGGTAATTAATAATGTTAGGCTAGAGAATCTAGCACTCAATGCCACTGGCATTTCCTGAATTTAGTAATACTATGAAGTCATCAAGCAACTTCTGTAATTATAAATTCACTAGGACCACTGGTCCACTATACTTGCGCTTAAAGGTTTGCCAAGAAAACCTTCTTAATACCATGTTTTCTGCACTAAGAGTTAGTGATAAATACTTGCATCAATTTGTTTGAGTTGTTTTTCTTTCGTTTCTGCTTAATTAGTGTAGGAGCGCAGCACGAGCAAACTTGCAAACTTACCAATACGTAAGTGAATTTACAGAGAACTAATAACCTGTGAAACGTTTAGGTTGGGAAAATGTTACAAATTATCTTGAATAGGATTAATCATAGCAGTAATTTAATTTCCAGCAATCTTAGGTTTCTCTTTGTTTAATGCATTATCGTTAAACATCAGCATTGTTAATTAACATGCTTCATGAGCTTAATATAGCTCACCTTAGAATTAACGTAATAATTGAGTGCTTATTGTTCCCCATGCGCATACGAGCTCAATATTGTTCGCCATGACAATTGAACACTTAAATGTTCCCCATGCCACGAGCACTGCTCACCATGATAATTGAATGATGCAATACTCCACCTCGTTAATTCGAGCTCACTGTAGCTCACCCTGTCAACACTGTTGACGAGTTTACTATAACTCACCTTGTTAACATGCTTAATGAGCTCAATATAGCTCCCAATGTTAATTCGAGTACATTTTTGCTCACAATTAGCTTCGTCCCTTACTTCGGTAGGTTAGAAATTTAAACCATTTATTTAGGTAGGTTTAAGGGACTTTAGTAGTGTCAACTGAGTATTAGCCTAATCTGTACTCACCATTAATTGCAGTTGACTATACTTATAGAGACTGATTTAATAAACTAAATTTCATGTAAAGGTTGATTTCGTATTAACAAGTTTACAGTGTCAAGCCTATGAGCTGCCATTCAATTAGCTCATAAGTCAGAATGACTAGGCTGCTAATCTCACTGTCGACTCAGAATTTTCCTTGATTTTAATGAATAAACTTTTCAGTTCTCTACCTTTCTATTATTTTAGCTAGTTAGCAAATTAGTTGTACCATCAGTCAGAATGACTACAGCACGGCAGTGCACATTAAATTCAATTTCCTCATTTGAATTTGGGGTGATCATGATGCTGCGTGATGTTATTGTCTAGTAACTCAATAGTTACAAGTCACAGCGACCCTAAACAGTGACCTTACTGTAGTGTCATAGTCTCCTTGATCTTAAATGACCCAATAATACTTTACTGTATAATAATGTAGATTACAACTTATACAATAGTGTTATCAGTTCTTAGGAACTTATTCTGAGTTTGCCTACGATTCAGCAGCTACGTAATACACCATTACATGTCACTGCGACCCTAGTTGTTGAGTTTATTGTGAGCTTTAGAGGGTTCCTGATTACCGATAACTTAATCATTTAATGTTTCAATATTCAATACATGTTTCCACTAAGGGAAACTACAAGCCTATTATAGTTCTTAACTAAGAGCAAATAACTTTACACCCAATTTAAGCAACCATGATGATACTGTGGTGAGGTGTCAAGTAACAAACCATTAGAAGTCACTATGACCCAAGACATTCTCATCACCGTAGATTCTGTTGTTTGAATTGTGTGATTTAAATTCTTAATTGTTGTATAGGCTATAAGTAATTCATAATAACATGTTCCATTTGACATGAAATTAGCAAGACTTAAGTTTCTTGTGTGTTCTTGACAAATACGGGACATTCGTTACGTGTGTACTAACATACTAACATACTAATATACTAATATTAATACCAACTTCGGGATAGGTGTCAGTACTCCACATTACACTACGACCCTAGAATCCTCCCCCCGGAGTTATGTTGGAAATTTCCAACACTAAAAACAACACTGTTGTATTCTCATTAATTATTACTAATTCTACTAATCATTGCAGTGATTAAAATTAACCAAGCGTAGAGTTCACTTGTACTAATAATTACATCTGTACAATAAGGCTAGAATTCTTACGTCATCCGACGCCAGTATTGCGTCAGATTTCATTGTAATAAACACATTTATGTCCAATGTGTCTGAGAATTGAATTTGATTCTCTATAAACAACGGTGTTCTGTTTGATAATTAATTACAGATAAACTGATCTCCAACTAAAGCCAAATAGAGCGTTTATAGTTATAGCTGTTATCTAGTCATTAATTTAACGTCACGCATGAATGCCCTGGAGAGACTTTAATTCATCTCCATTGTTCGTTTACTATCATAAAACGGGCAAATAATAATATTTAACTCCTCTAAATAATAAACCCGTCCTAACCCGAGCATTTCAGGCACAACTGCGAGGAATGATAATATCCGTAATAAATAATTTGGGTAACAAACGCGGGACGCGGAGCAGGGCGGAGGAGACGCCAGTTCACGTGGTGAAGCGTTCACGAGCAGACGCGTACACGAGGCAACGAGCTCACGACAAGACGCCATTACCCCAGCCACCAGGGTAGACGCCATCAAGACCTCTAGAAGAAAGTCGCCACGGTGAGGTGTGAAGAACTTTTATAGCCATTACCTTCACTGGTGTCAGTGTCATTTACATAACAAGTCGGATGGTCAAGAGATTAATTTGTTATTCGGCCAGAACCTGTTAAATTTGGTTCTATGTAACACCACGTGACCGGCCAGTGAAGCGCGTCAGTATCTAGGATAGGCTAGACCGGAACCTAGGACGCGAACTTCGGCAAGCCTTAACTTACACAGTGCCCATATTAGCTAAGTACCTTGATCCTTATTTGATGCATCATATAGGGGGTGAGTTTATAGCTGGGTAGCTTGTCGTGACGCCGTGCGACAATAAAAAACTACAGGTCATTATTTTATCTTATTGTTAATCTCAATTTCTTGAACATAGATGTCTAGTAGTTTAATTTGTTACTACTGAAACCAATTTGATTTACAGCGTGTGTGAAGAATTCTCCGAGCTGTCATTTCCCATGTTAATCAACTCCCAGTGTTCTATGACGAGTTCAGGAGAATCAGAGGATGAGTCGTAACTAACTTCTGGGGAATCGTCATTAAGCTAAAATTCCTTTTGTATCCCTTATTATTATCTGTACTCCTTTACATGCAGAACTCTGTTCATTGGATTAACATGTGTTTATTATACTCATTATTTCATGTTCGTAATCTATGTTCTCTTTGAAGATAAAGATAATGACTCTATAAATATTCATAGGATTAGATTATTATACATTGGACTGGTGAAGGAACCACACTAGTTCCTGGACGTATTGAGTTCCAGTAATACCCCCCCCCCCCAATGTAGGTGTTTGAGGCTTTGATTCATTTAATTATACAGCCCATTAATTATTTCAGTGATCATATGCTCTAGTATTTTATCCATAGTCACTGGTTCATCTAGGAATATTCTAATGATCATGTTTTCTTAGTTTCCCTCTTTACTATAAAAAGCGGGTGGTCCTTCATAATTGATTTTACTATATTAATATTTAAATATTTAGAGTCAAGCCCCAAATGTCCCACATTTCGCACCACGGCTCCCCACACCCCAGCCTCATCAACGCAGTGCGCTATGAACAGAGGTAATCTATTCCACGTAGAAACGCATAGTGCTCTCGATGAGTATTATGGCGCAACTGATCCTGATGATGAACGTAGTGACACTGAGGGTGAGAACTTTAATGGTGATGACGATCAAGATGTTGATACCGGGTCTAATAAACTCTGTTTGAAGGAATACAGTAGTGGAAATGTTGAAAGGGATTGTGGTAAAGAACAAAGTGAAACCAGTGACGCTTGTAGTGATAGTGACGAAGTTCAACTGGACGTGGATGCCCGCCTCGGGCCGCGCACGCCACATCCCAGATGGTTCCGCCGTGACACATTTAAAGAAATGGTGACAGGTGATGTGCTGACTGAAGAGGAAAAAGAAGCTGTAATAAAGCACTACAACCGGTATGTAGACATACTTGCTTTCCTGAAACTGCAGACTGATAAAGTACAAAAGAACAATGGCGGCCTCTGAATCTCATAAAAACAAGTACAGTGTCATACCCACATTTTGCTTCCAGTAGATGAACGACATATGAGATTCAGAAACAAGTAGTGTATTGTGAGGACTAATAATAAACAGAAGCTCCCCTATGACTCTGTAATATCCCCATTGGCCAAACTATTATGTATTAACGACAAGACCTACCATTAATGTATGATGACTTACTGTAAATATGTAGCTCTTGTAATAGCACTTTCTCTGTAACTAGCTGACATTGTATCTATAAGGAGTGAAGGATTGAAGAAATTGTTTATGTAATAATCTAAGATGAGGTCTGATAAAGACCTTTTGTGCCCTCTGTAATGCTTTTGCACTACTGCTCACAGGATGAGTATGGGGTGCACAATAAACTAGCCGCCTTCGGCGGCAACAATCAAAAAATCAAAATGGAACAGCTATAAGCATATCATTGTAATATACCAAAATAAATACATATACTCAATAAATAAATAATTGTTTAGCTAAATAGGTTTGGTTAACATTTGTATATATGGATTCTAAAAACAGACAGGGCAACCTATGCCCAGCCTTGGGGTGGATCACAGTGGTCAGACGCTGGTATGAAGCGAGGTAATCGTCCTCCAGCACTCAGACTCTCTGCGACATTCAAGCTGCTTTATTTGTCACTGTAACATAGAAAAAGTGAAAGTTTTTCAATTTCAATAAAAATATTCTACCTAATTGTATATGAAGAGGGCTGCAACTGATCCAAGTTTTAGCATCGCACCCTAAATAAAAAAGGAAAAAATAAATACCTAATTTAAAAAAAAATGTTCAAAAATTAACATAAAACACTGAAATCATGTCTATGACTTTCAGATATCACAATAGCATATAATAAAGGGTTTAAATGATTATTTTTATCTATTATATATTTAGTTAAAAAAATAGATTTTTTGTGTATTAACTTTTTTCGTATGTATTTATCGGGAAATTTGCATCAACCTTATACACCTTACTGAACGTATACCTATCTGTAAGGGTGCCAATTCTGAATTAAATCAGTTGATGTCAACTTCAGCTACAGGTGACAGAATCTTTGACTTCATTTTTTTCTGGACTGCCCAAGGTGAACTGACGTCCAAAGCGCAATAGACCCTCCACGTCACCACACCTTTCACTACATGAAAATGTAATTGGATGCACAATCTACAAAGGTGTTGAAATCATTACTTCACTAACCTGAGGTCATCATCATCGACCTCACCTCCTAACGGACGTACAAACAGGAACCTTTCACAGATGGCGGTGAATTTGCCACACCTATGCCAACAGATGGCGTTGTCTGTGTCTCACCTAGTGCCTTGGAGTTGGAGTGTAGGTCCATAGATGGCGTCGATATCACCACTCCTCACTCCACCGATGGTGTTGATATCATAACAGTTACGCTGATGATATTTGTTTACAGGCTGCTTCTGAGCCTAGAATGTCAATATGATGATTTTGACATGATTTTGCTACTAGAGCTCAAGACTGTGGGTTCCTTATCTCGGAAAACCTGGAACAGTCCCTTTGGGATCATATGTACTAGGAGGATAAACGTGTTTCATGGCAAAACGGACACCAGTAAGGTCCCGAGATCAAATATACTCTTTGGAAAAGGGGTTTGGTGTCAGAACTGACACAAGTAATAGTACGGGATTATATGTAAACGTGTGATAAATGTTCAGTGGCAGAAATGTCATGAGATAAAGCCTTTGGTCATGTGTCTGTAGGGTCAACGTTTGCCCGAGCAGAACTGTCATAAGGAATACCATGGGACAATATATACCTCCAGGATGAACGTGTTTTGTAGCACTACTTATCACTTTCTTGCTCGGCGCGTTAGCGCCGCAGATTTTCCCGTAATGCTCCCGACGTTTGGCGTGAGCGTACAGCGACACTGAAATGTTTATACTCGTTTCAGTTTTCTCACCTTATGTCGTGACGCTGAAGCCCGGTTCATTCCGAACACAGCGAATACACAACACATAATACCTTGCCTCAGCAACCGTTACTACCACCGTATACTCCTACACACACCAGACCCTTGAGGCGTACCACTAGGTTTGTACTGGAACACAATGAATGAACACATGGAAGGTATTTAAAGGCCGTCGTGTTTTGTCATTTAATTACAAAGAATAGACTCTGACAAATAATAATATATTAACATACTCTATTAGGTCAATACACTTCCAATACCCATAGACCACTTGACCTCCGCGATCACCACACACACTTGTAACTTCCGCCTAAGTCCCTAATACGGAATGATTACTACAACGCTCCACACCCGGTTAGTCTTACATTCAATACTCACATACTGCAGACTTAACTTGGTCACTAAGATCACAACAGGCTCTCGCATAGCTGTCTGCTACACTTCGCTGCTGCCACAAACGGAGACCTCGGAGGACTTGCTAGTTCAACTTCCACAACCAGACTGACTCCAGCCAACCATGGCCTCAATCATTTCACCACGCCTCTCGAGGAAGGTATAATCCGATTAACCTTATCCCTAGAGCGGTAACCTTGTTCCTAGAAGCCTGACGAAGAATAATTCCTCTTTCCAGGAATTATTAATTTGGCTAAACAGCTTCGGTCTTAATCCATTGACCTTTCTTAGATATGTGATCCATAGTCTGTCTACTTACATGTACTTTCAATCATCATTCGTTAAGTGTTGTAGTAATGATCCTCTAGCTAATAATTCCTACTAACTTGTGGATTACAACACCTAATTCTTGTGAAACGTCGTTCATTTTGGTATCAATGTGTTTGCAAATAGAATTCCCTCCAGGGATGTGTGCATATAAGGTCCAAAAGCACGGCGTGATTCCCCCAAAGCAAAGCCTAAAGACGGCCAACCGTTACTTGTGAATGAGCGCCAATTGGCACACCCGCAACCTAATGTGTATACTCGTTTCAGTTTGATAACATCATTTTCGTGTTATGTCTTTCATTTTGGTATCAAATCGTTCACAATATAAGGGCACATTTTAAAACAAGTCCCATAATAATAGATCAATAAATGGTCGAATCCAATCTAAGGCGACCAAAAGGCGACCTAACAGACCCAGCTGGAGGACCTCTGGGACATGTTCAGGACCAGAGGCTACCCACAAGAAGTCCTGAAGAAGGGAGCAGACTCCCTGCCAAACCTGCCACGGGACCAACTCCTCCAGTCCACGAGCAGGGAACCAATGACCCAGGTATCTTCCTGGTAGTATATTTCACAGGGCTAGCCTGCCCCCCCTGGTCCTACAGAACCTCTGGACTTGGCTACACGACACCTATGAAGACTACGCGTCCTGGGGAGCTTCCCACAAACACTCCCCCGTGATGGCCTGGAAACGAAATAAGTCGTTTAAAGACCGCCTAGTATCTGCGGCCCTTAGGTATACCGAGATAACGCCTGAGACAGCAGAGAGAAAACAATGCCCGGCCCGTTCGGGGACATGAGGTTGAGTGAGGCCCCACACACCGAAAATAGTTCAGGATTATATATTAATTTTGCATAACTGTGTTCCATTACAGAACTGAGACAAGAAATAGTATGAGATCAAATATACTATTAGGTTAAACGTGTTTCGTAGCAGAAGTGAGAGAAGTACGAGTAAGACATCACATGTTCCTGTAGGATACACGTTTACCGTGACAGAAATGACAGAAGTAATATGACGAGATCACATATACAGAAACCACTCAACTACAGACCAGCGTCCCAAACACACCTTGCAAGGTGCCCCATACAGTAACAAGGAAGACAATCACGGAACGCTCAAGACCAATACAGATAGTAAAGAAGCGCCGACATGGAATACCACCCCGAAAGATCTGCTTAACAAACGAATTGAAATTATGTGATAGAAGGGAAGAAGCAAAACAATAAGGTGAAAGTCGGGATGATTATACACGATATGTGAGATTTTTCCTACTTACCTTTCCTCTCTTGAGAAGGTTGATCTCAAAAAGAAAGAACTGCTTGGCCAACACGTTGGCGTGCAACTTATACTTTAGGCTAGAGACCAAAGGAAGGTGGGAGCAACCGCCGGGATTCACTTAGGGTGAAATCCCTATCACTAGGTCGTGGACCTCCGCCATTACTATATAACGGGTAGGTCACTAGTTCTCACATCAAAATTGTATTTTGTGTGGCGCTAAGAATCAGGATTGAATTCCCAGAAGCAGGTCGTCATTAAAAGATCACATTACTAGAACAGTCGTACAATGCAGAACATGTGTGGAACAATAAAGTCCATAATAAAGGTAGTCAATAATAATAATAAATGACCATAATAAAGGTCACAATATAGGTAGTGACATAAAGACCGTTTTCTGTAACAATAACATGTTCATTTAACAAGGACGAAGTCTACTACAAGGACGATCTTACGTTACATTAATGTCCATCCAGTGGCACGTTAAAGACAGCTACTTAACAACCGAGTATAACAACGATTCCTGTTAATTACCGCGAGGCTGAATACTGAACTAACATCAACACAGATGGGCCCACTGACGATGCAACATTGAAATCAAAATTAATTAACAAGAACTAAGTTTACTACAACAACAAGCATTACGTTACATTAATGTCCATCCAGTGACACATTGTAAGACAGCTATTCAAGACTAACAACAGTCTCCATTCTGTTGTCTCTTCGGGCTGACTAAATGAACTATGGTGTGCCCATTGACGACACAAAATTGCAATAAAGAAACCCCTGCAGCATTCTGCAATACAGTTACTATGCAACCAACATCAAGGCAGGTTATAAGATAAGTCTCTATTCCTCCTTCAGTTACGTTAACACTTTTTGCAGCATCCTGCAATTAAGTTGCAAATGGGTCTGGATGACAAACACGGATGATGCGACCCCCCCCCCCCCCTCAGGGTTGCATTCACTCGGCTTTTGGATTATGACTCGTCCACGCCCATTCACACCACGAACCGGTGACTCGTTCACGGGTGTGGTGAATGGCGGGTGACGAAATGGATGACATGGTCGGCGGGGAACAGTGTCCAGACTCAGTGGGCCGCAATTTACAATAATGACTACAGAAGGCTTCCCAAAACACTGAAAAGCCTTCATCAATCCCCCACCGTCAGTCAAATCAGTCGTAAGGAGCAGATGACTACATATGTTGACTGATAACAACAGATCACAACGAGGCCTGTCTGCCGCCTCGGCTGAAAACGAGTTGAATCACCCTGAGTCCTACCTCAATTCCTTAATATCTTCCCCACGCTCGCGCAATTTGGATCCAGGCACAATCCACGATAGCGAGACATCATAGGGATAAGGAAATTGATGATTAACACGGCGATACGGTGGGGGTGGTGACCTGAGTCAGTCACCATTCCCCCCCTGGAGTCTCCTTTCTCAGACCACACCGACCCTTGACTGACTTTTGGCGGGCGTAGGCAGCATGGGGCACGCTTCTTCCCTCAGTGTTTGACTTCCACCAATCTGATAGAAGCCGGCAGGCCTAGGCGTGCCACGACAGATGAGGGGTTCTTCCCCTCACCAGCTGATGCTCTGTGACGTAGGCGAGGCAGGCCTGGGATGACACCACGTCAACCAACCGGGTGGCAACAAGTGCCCCCTGTTCCCCTGATCCGTTGGCTGCTCTCCCTCAAGTCCCTCGCACTCCTCTGCAAACATTTTCAAATAAAACATGTAAAATTCTGTAACTCCTTTCACAGAGCAGTTACACACATTTTTGAAGTCTTGATGAACAGCCCTAAGCTTGGGCTTTCTTCAGACTCCACATATGGATATGTTGTGTGAGAACTACTACTTGGGGCCTCGTAGCCTGGTGGAAGGGGCCTCGTAGCCTGGTGGATAGCGCGCAGGACTCGTAATTCTGTGGCGCGGGTTCGATTCCCGCACGAGGCAGAAACAAATGGGCAAAGTTTCTTTCACCCTAAATGCCCCTGTTACCTAGCAGTAAATAGATACCTGGGAGTTAGTCAGCTGTCACGGGCTGCTTCCTGGGGGTGGAGGCCTGGTCGAGGACCGGGCTGCGGGGACACTAAAGCCCCGAAATCATCTCAAGACAGCCTCAAGATAGAATGCTAGAGTGCAGCCATACACTCTAACATAATCAAGAAAAACTAGCTGGGAACTCCATCTCCTCACACGATTACATTACCAAGATATGTTTAACAAGAAAAATTTTATAATTTGTAAGTATATAAATGATAGGGATATTATTGATGTAGTAAGGCCGTTGAGGGATCATTGTTGTAAGCGGTTTAGGGAGTATTGATCATCCAGTAATGCCGGATATGGCTATTGTTGATCCTGTAATGCAGAACAGGGTAATTGTTAAACTTGTAAGTCAGTACAGGGTCATTGTTGATACTGTAGTGCCGTACAGGGTCATTGTTGATGCTGTAGTGCCGTACAGGGTCATTGTTGATGCTGTAATGCCGTACAGGGTCATTGTTGATGCTGTAATGCCGTACAGGGTCATTGTTGATGCTGTAATGCCGTACAGGGTCATTGTTGATGCTGTAATGCCGTACTGGGTCATTGTAGATGCTGTAATGCCGTACAGGGTCATTGTTGATGCTGTAATGCCGTACTGGGTCATCGTTGATGCTGTAATGCCGTACTGGGTCATTGTTGATGCTGTAGTGCCGTACAGGATCATTGTTGATGCCGTAATGCCGTACAGGGTCATTGTTGATGCTGTAGTGCCGTACAGGGTCATTGTTGATGCTGTAATGCCGTACAGGGTCATTGTTGATGCTGTACGGCCGTACATCTGCCATCATTGAAGTAGTTAGACAATACAGTTGTCATTGATGCTGTAGAGCCAGACATGACTATTGTTAATGCTTTAAAACCGTCCGCGACCATTGTTGGTGCTCTACGCCTCTACAGTAGCAATTGTTAGTGTTGTAGGCCTCTACAGTGGCCATTGTTGGTGCTCTACGCCTCTACAGTAGCAATTGTTAGTGTTCTAGGCCTTTACAGTGGCCATTGTTGGTGCTCCACGCTTCTAAAAAGGTCATTGTTGCTGCTTTACGCCTCTACAGTGGCCATTGTTGGTGCTCTACGCCTCTACAGTGGCCATTGTTGGTGCTGTTCGCCTCTACAGTAGCAATTGTTAGTGTTCTAGGCCTCTACAGTGGCCATTGTTGGTGCTCTACGCCTCTACAGTGGCCATTGTTGGTGCTCTACGCCTGTACCGTGGCCATTGTCGGTGCTCTACGCCTCTACAGTGGCCATTGTTGGTGCTCTACGCCTCTACAGTGGCCATTGTTGGTGCTCTACGCCTCTACAGTGGCCATTGTTGGTGCTGTTCGCCTCTACAGTAGCAATTGTTAGTGTTCTAGGCCTCTACAGTGGCCATTGTTGGTGCTCTACGCCTCTACAGTGGCCATTGTTGGTGCTCTACGCCTGTACCGTGGCCATTGTCGGTGCTGTACGCCTCTACAGTGGCCATAGTTGGTGTTCTATGCCTTTACTGTGGCCATTGTTTGTATTGTACGCCTCTACAGTGGCCATTGTTGGTGCTGTTCGCATCTACAGTGGCCATTGTTGGTGCTGTTCGCCTCTAAAGGGTCCAATTTTTGGTGCTCTACGCATATACAGTGGCCATTGTTTGTGCTCTAGGCCTCTACAGTGGCCACCGTTGATGCTATAAGGTAGTATAAGAAGCATTCCTGAAGCTGTAATGCCGTAGAGCAGCATCTGTTGATGTAATGCCGTAGAGCAGCATCTGTTGATGTAATGCCGTAGAGCAGCACCTGTTGATGTAAGGCCATACAGTGGCATTGTTCATGTTGCAAGGAGCATCGGTCATAGTTAATGCTGTAATTCGTAAGGCTGTTATTGATGACGGTGTAAGGCCATACAGTGGACATTGATGATGATGAAGACAAGACAGTGAACATTGTTGATGGTGAAGACAAGACAGTGAACATTGTTGATGGTATAAGGCAAGACAGTGGACATTGATGATGATGAAGACAAGAAAGTGAACATTGTTGATGGTGAAGACAAGACAGTGAACATTGTTGATGGTGTAAGGCAAGACAGTGGACATTGTTGATGGTATAAGGCAAGACAGTGGACATTGTTGATGGTATAAGGCAAAACAGTGGACATTGTTGATGGTATAAGGCAAGACAGTGAACATTGTTGATGGTACAAGGCAAGACAGTGGACATTGTTGATGGTATAAGGCAAGACAGTGGACATTGTTGATGGTGTAAGGCAAGACAGAGGACAGTATTGATGGTGTAAGGCAAGACAGTGGACATTGTTGATGGTATAAGGCAAGACAGTGGACATTGTTGATGGTATAAGGCAAGACAGTGGACAGTGTTGATGGTGTAAGGCAAGACAGTGAACATTGTTGATGGTATAAGGCAAGACAGTGAACATTGTTGATGGTGTAAGGCAAGACAGTGGACAGTGGGACTTTTAAGTCCAATCCTAATTAATGGAAAGTTGATAATGCAGGAATGTTGGCAACAAAAGATAGGCTGGGATGACCTTCTAACACCTACCTTATAGGAAAAATGGCAAGGGCTAGTGAAAGATTTAAGTATCCCAGAATTTGTCAAGTTCCCTCGGAACACAGTAAATGAAAAAGAACAAATTAAGCTACATGTATTTTGTGATGCCTCAGGAAAGGCTTATGGCACAGTGGCTTTCCTGGTCTCAAATGGGCAAGCCAATTTGCTCACATCAAAGGCCAGAGTGGCATCGTAAAAGAAACGATCATTGCCACAACTGGAATTAACAGCCTTACTGCTAGGTGTAAGATTGGCTCATTATCTGATCAAGGCCTTAAGCAACATCCACTTTGAAGAAACAGTGGTATGGTAAGATAATGAGGCAGTGCTACAGTGGGTTAAAAACAATAATAGTAAAAATCCTTACGTCAGTAACCGCTTTAAGGAAATATGAGAGTTGTTGGCAGGGTACAAACTGAGATATGTACCCACCAAAGACACTCCAGCTGACTATCTCTCCCGAGGCCTAACTTTATGGTAATTAACAAAGGCAGAGATGTGGTTCAATGGACCTCAGTGGCTAATCAACGACCAGTGGCCTGAACAAAAGCCACAAGTTATTGTGACCAATGTCGCTGTTCCCACTGAGAATCCAGAACTACCGCGGACTTTGGTAATTGTTCCTAATCGGTACTCTGAACTGAACCAACTAATAGGTGTCACCTAAGTAGTGTTTGATTTTCTAAAGAAAATAGGAATCAAGCATAAATTCCCTGGTGCCCTAAGGTACTGGGTCAAAAGAGCTCAGACAGACACATTCGGGACAGAATTTAATAATGTTCCTAAGAAGCTACAAAATGATCTGGGACTCTTGGTAGATACCAATAATTATAACATAATAAGATGCGGAGGCTCCTTGCAGCATACGGACATGGATCTCGAAGCAAAAAATCCAATATTGCTTCCTCATCACCACATAGTAAGTAAACTAATTGTGTTACACATACACAAATACAACACTCTGCATGGTGGGGTATTAGATACTCTCACAGACTTAAGACAACAGTACTGGCTACCTCAAGGTAGGCAGACTGTAAAATCAGTAATTAAATCTTGTGTTAATTGCTGGAGATACATGCCAGAGTGTGTCTATATTCAGGCTCTCCTCCACTTCCAAAGGAACGAGTTGTACATATTCGTCCCTTTGAAACTACAGGAGTAGTTTTCACAGGAGCACTAACACTAACAGACACCAAGGACAAAAAACCAGTAAAGGCATATATCTGTCTTTTCACTTGTGCCACAACAGGGGCAGTCCATTTAGAAGTGACTCCCGATATGAGTGCCGAGGGATTCTCACAGGCTTTCTGCAGGTTTGCGTCATGTAGATCCTGTCCTAAATTAATGATCTCAGACAATGGGTCCAACTTAGTGGCTGGAGAAGCATGTCTGAGGAAAATAGGGACACACCCAAAGGTACGCACGGCCATAAATCAACGGCAGTGCCACTGGAAATTCATACTTCCCAGAGCACAATGGCACGGAGGCTTGTATGAACGCATGATTGGTATGGTGAGATGTTTTCTACGGAAAACCCTACACTGCCAAACGATTGCCCTACAGGAGCTCCAAACTGTAGCCATAGAGATAGAAGCACAAGTTAATAGCCAACCACTTACCTACCTCTCTGATGATGTTTTGCAGCGTCAACCATTAAGTCCAGCTCATCTGATGTATGGGAGACCTCTCAGCAAACTAGTGTCCCTTATGGACGAGGAACCAGAGGATCCTTCATATGTCCAAGAGAGTGATTTGGTTCAACGTTTCAAACATCTATCGGGGGTGATAAGTCGGTGGAATGACGTATAAACTCGAGAATACCTTACTGCTCTGAGGGAGTATCATTATGGGGCAAACAACCCTTATAACAGAATTAACTTGAACCCTGGTGACATAGTTCTGGTGGCCAGCAATGGGCTACGCTCAGAGTGGCCTATAGGCCAAATAGTCTCTGTTCATCCAGACAGCCAGGGCAACTTGAGAATAGTGAAAGTAAAATGCCGAGGCAACACTACTCTCAAAACATTAGAGAAATTAGTTCCTTTAGAATTGGCAGGAAAAGAAGATGTTCAACGACTTCCAGCACTCGAAACGCCAGTACGGGATATCCGTCCCAAAAGGACTGCAGTACAACAATGCAACCTCAAATTAAAGCAGCACTATAATTCTGAAGGAGAGGAATAAAGTGATCACAGTCCTTACCGGGACTTCGACACGTGCTTCTCTCCCCCCCCCCCCCCTGGAATTATGTCGGAAATCCTACACACTAAATAACATAAGTTACCCCATAAAGTAAAAGAGAATGGGTGATTCTGTGACGTCATCAATGCCACGTATTTTATCAACTCTATATTTCTTTTAAACAACAGTCTAGTGTTTAAACTTAATAAAAAAGTGTTCACTAGGACTTAATATAATTTTCAACAACAGGAATATAGCTTAACTTTCTATTCCTTAAACATAAATAGAACCACCAAATATTTTGGGACGGCTCACCTGGGGGCGTCGTCATGTAGACCAGAATCATAACAAACAACATAAGAGTGCTCCAGAGAGAATCTGGCACGATAGACCTACTCTGTCCCAAGAGAACTACCACAGTAACACCTCTACCACACAACTGGGGCACTTGAGTATCCGACTAACTAGTATTCTGTTTTAATTGATGCATCATTTAATATAGATTGGTGGCCGGTTATTAGCATGAGAAAAGCCACAACCAAGGAAATTTACTCAGCTTTACACACACACACACTCATATTCCATGTCATACCTGTACTTATATGTTTAGGGAACCATTATTAATTCCTTACATCCCAAACAGGTAATTGTGAGGGAAGTTAGTGAAGCAGGAAGCTGGCTTCCAGCATTATTAGAAATAGTTACCTGCTGAACATAAAGCCTTGCAGGCCTCCAGATAGCCACCATTACATGGCACTCTGAGGCACAGGGCCACACCCAAATCTGATGCTACATTTACACAGCCTTAGCAGGCCCCATCAACAGTAGCAGCTAAGGCCTTTTTGTGTTTAATGCTGTAGATATAGTATTAGTAGTTATTAATCTAATTTGGTGTAGAATAATAGTAGATTAGACCACAATATGTGGTATGATTTATTATTTATATATCAAAGACTAAGTAAACAATTTGTGGTTTATGAAGGATCCACTTCCAAGTGGTTTATGCTACAAATTGTCCCCTGAATTGTGTGTGATAAATTCTAGCAGCTGAATCAGAATATATACATTCTTACTTACAAACTTTTTATACCCCACTTACTTACTAACTAACTTATTACTAACTTACTAACTAAAAATAACCAAATAAAAATAATATAATATTAAAGTCAATTAAAAATAAAAATAAAGCAAATATTTGAATATTCACTGAATAAAAAACCATTAAAACTGCTAGGATTTTCCCACAAGAATTCTTATGCTATTAATATTATCCATGTACGGGCCATAAGAACATAAGAACAAAGGTAACTACAGAAGGCCTATAGGATGCTGTTCCTATTCATACCCACCCAATCCCAATCATTATTTTTTAATCATTGTTCCTCACTTCACTTCACCTTTCTCCTGCCTATATAGGTCCATATCTTTTTACTTCTAACTCATTCTTCTAAAGGATATATTATTAAATACGGAGGCCCCCCTCCTAACCAGGAACCTCTCCTCTTCCGAGAGTCGTTTATAGAGCTATCGTTTCATTTCCCCCGGCTCCTCAGGAGGTTACACAGGGGTAAGACCTACACAGGTGAAGGAAATAGTGAACCCTGTTCTGGGCCCAGTTGCAGAGGCGCTCCTGGGAGAAATCACAATCTTTGTCAGCAACTGTCTCGTTGGGTTAATCCCTGATGAAATCAAACCATATTTCTTTGGTGCAATCCCTATGTGCCATGAAAAAAAGGGGGGTAAGGATCAGACCCATTCTCGTTGGTAAAACCCTTTGCCGCCTAGTTGCAAGGGCTTCTGTCAGAAGAATCCAAATGGAAGCAGCCACCATGCTGCAACTAAACCAGCTGGGGTTTGGAGTCCCCCAAGGTTATGAAGCAGCAGCCCATGCAGCACGAGCCTACTTTAGTTATCTTACTGAAGACCAGGCAGTTGTAAAATTTGATTTAAAAAACGCCTTCAACTTGGTCAAAATGGAAGTAGTCCTCACCGCACTCCCGGAACATTGCCCAAGTATTCTCCCATTTGTGTCGGCAGGTTAGAGCATGGATTCAACCCTCCTGTTTGGCGAGCACGAAGTCACCTCAGCAGAGGGAATTCATCAAGAAGACCTCCTTGCACCCTTCCTCTTTTGCATAGCGGTTCGAGAAATCACAAGCAGTCTGTCTAGTGAGCTCAACTTCTACTTTCTGGATGATGAGACACTGGCAGGCACACAAAATTCCTTGCTGGAAGACCTGCAGCGTGTGAAGTCTTAAGAGGAGACCCTGGGTCTCGTTCTTAACCCCTCGAAGTCCGAAATTATTGCATCCAGTGAGGTAGTCATTAATGCAGTGAAATCAGTTTTACCAGAAGCCTCAGCCATTAAACCCACCGACAGCTCAGTACTTGGAACACCTCTGGGCCACAATGTCATTGCTGCAGTCCTTGACGAAAAGTTTAACGCCCAAAGAGGATGGGAGAGAGATATAAGGGTCTTTGACTCCCATGATGCCCTTTACTTTCTCACAAAGTGTCTTTCATTGCCCAGACTCGTGTACTTTTTAAGGTGTGCACCCACTTCTGGCATCCCACTTCTAAGTCAATATGATGAGCTCCTCAGGTCAACATTTAGGAAGGCACTCGACCTAGAATTTAGATGACAGACAGTGGGACCTAACAACACTACCAGTGAGATTTGGGGGATAGGCATACGAAAGGCAACTGAGGTAGCATTTCCAGCATTCTTATCCTCATGTGCAACAGCCAACGAATTAGTAAGACAGATCCTACCAGAACATATGAGAAACACAGCAGGAACGCAGCAAAGGTTCATGGAAGCAACCAGACAATGGAACATCATTGCACACCCTCTATCCCGTCTACAAGCCTCAGAAGACCACAAGCCGGCCCATTGGGATAGCCCCATAATGGAAACGACTGTCACAACAATGATTGAAAACGCAAATGCTGAAAACATGTGTGTTAACATGTTAAATATAAATATAACTTCCAAATCTAACACAACTGGCCGTTCCTCGGTGGCTTGATTGTCTTAGTTGTCAGTCTGGCTCTGAGGCGGCCGGGTCAAACCCCGCCTCAGACAGGCCCAATGATGTCTGTGTGGGATGACCTTGTTGCTGACCTTGGCTTAACTGCATGGGTGGAATTAAGTGTCTGGGTGCCTGCTGACATTAGCAGTTCGTGCATGATGTGCGTGTGTGCTGACCTTGGCTTAACTGCCTGGGTGGGATGTGACTGCTGACATTAGTAGTTCGTGTATGACGTGCGTGTGTGCTGACCTTGGCTTAACTGCCTGGGTGGGATGTGACTGCTGACATTAGTAGTTCGTGCATGATGTGCGTGTGTGCTGACCTTGGCTTAACTGCCTGGGTGGGATGTGACTGCTGACATTAGCAGTTTGCGTGCGATGTACGTATGTGGCTTACTTAACGCATGTACGCATCTTGGCTTCACTGCCTGGGTGGGATGTGACTGCTGATCTTGGCTTATCTGTCTGGGTGGGATGTGACTGCTGACCTTGGTTTAACTGTCTGGGTGGGATGTGACTGCTGACCTTGGCTTCACTGCCTGGGTGGGATGTGACTGCTGATCTTGGCTTAACTGTCTGGGTGGTTTAACACTCACCCTGTTGACCCTGGCTCACCTGGCCAGTTTGTCGCATATGCTCTACGTCCTGAACTTCACTACTTATTTCACTTTTGATTGTTTGCTTGAGTTGGATAGGGATCTTGTACTGGGTCCATTTATTTAACTGCTGATTAGCCTGCTCTGTAAGGATTTACATTGTTCAATGTTCAATGATTTACATTGATTAATGTTCGTATTAAGTTGATGCGAAATAGAATTGAGTTGAAAACTTACATCATCTTGCTTGATGCATCCTCTTCGTAGATGCATATAGGTATATAGGTAAACTCCGCATACCTATAAATACCTATACTGGGTACTCTGGGTCTTGTGGGTGTATACTGGCAGCAGGATTTCATTTATACATGTTTTATTGAATATTCTTGCACATTCTGTATTGATTATTTTCTTGTTTAGGGCTTCTATCACGCTGACATTTGCAGATCAGCATCTGCATGATCCTCTCGCATCTTGGGTTGCATTATATATATATGTATGTAGGCATCCGTCAATCCCGTGGGGTTATGGAGTTGTGCCCTGGGTGTCTAGTTGTAGTCTAGTTGGATGCTGCTGTGGCTGTGAAGGCCAACCCGAGAATGACAGTCCCGACTACAGCAAGCGCAGATAAACGCCGAAGCGGATGCGTCTGACAGTGGTCGTGACCTCCTCTGAAGTCTATTATCCTCTGCCTGCTTCTTAAATTCATCCTCGAATTGCTGGAGTCCCTTTCTTCAGTTTGCATCACCAGGCAGATCTGTCTGCAGCTACTGCCTCCCAAGTGTTGATGTCGATGTTCATCTGCTTGATGTCGCCTTTGCAGGCATCTTTGAAACGCAGCAGAGGACTTCCGGTGGGTCTCCTTCCTGATGCCAGTTCTCCATACAAGAGGTCCTTCGGTTTGCGGCCATCGACCATGCGTGTGACATGTCCCAGCCATCGCATGCGTCTCTGTTTCAGAAGAGTGAACATTGAAGGGACTCCTGTTCTCTCGAGTACTGTGTAGTTGGTGACGTGGTCTTTCCACGTGATGTCAAGGATGCGTCTCAGGTTCCGCATGTGAAAGGTATTGAGCCGTCTCTCCTGGCGAGAGCGCAGGGTCCAGGATTCCGAGCCGTAGAAAAGTGTACTCACCACACATGCCATGTAGACTTGTGCCTTGGTGTGCACTGTCAGTTTGGCATTTTACCAAACGCGCTTTGTGAGCCTGGCCAGTGTTGTTGCGGCCTTCCCGATACACCTGTTGAGCTCAGTGTCCAGAGAAAGGGTGTCTGAAATTGTGGAGCCCAGGTACACAAACTCGTGAACTGCCTTCAGCACATAGTCTGCTATATTTATACAGGATAGCTCATTGACCTTGTCCCATCACCTGTGTCTTCAGGCTGATTGTCAGGCCGAATGCGGAACAGGCTGCGGTTGCGGTTGAGTAGCTGCTGCAGGCCGTCTTGTGTGTGTGTGGTAATCGCTGCGTCGTCGGCGAAGAGGAACTCCCTGAGGATTCGCATCTGTACTTTCGTCTTTGCTCGGAGTCTGGATAGATTATAGAGCTTTCCATCAGATCTTTTACGGAGATAGATGTCTTCTGTGGTTGTTCCAAATGCATGCTTGACGAGGATCGCAAAGAAGATGCCGAACAGGGTTGGAGCAAGAACACACCCCTGTTTAACACCACTGTTAATGTTGAATGGTTCAGAAGTTGAGCCGCCGTACACGACTGTCCTCTTCATGTCCTTGTGGAACGATTGTATCATGCTGAGTAGGGTGAGTGGGCAGCCAATTTTGGCCAAGATCTTGAAGTATCCGTCCCTACTCACGAGGTCGAAGGCCTTTGTAAGGTCAATGAAGGCAATGTACAAGGATTTTCTGTGCTCCCTTGCACTTTTCTTGAAGCTGTCTCAGGGAGAACACCATGTCAGTGGTCGACCTCTCTGCTCGGAAATCACACTGTGACCCGGGGTACACTCTTTCGGCAAGAATCTGAAGCCTGACCAAGACGACCCTAGCGAAGAGTTTGCCAACGACGCTGAGGAGGGATATGCCGCGATAGTTGTTTACATCGCTTCTGTCACCATTATTTTTGTAGAGAGTGATGATGTTTGTATCTCTCATGTCTTGTGGCACCGAGCCCTCCCTCCACCACTGGCACAGAAGTTCACGAAGCTTAGATTTAAGTGTTCTTGAGAACACTTAAGTGCACTTGAAAACTTCAGGCGTAATCCCGTCGTCTCCTGGGGCCTTTCCTGAGGAAAATGAATCCACTGCTTTCTCAACTTCTTCCACAGTTGGTTCAAGATCAAGTTCTTCCAAGATGGGCAGGCATTCGATTGCATCCAAAGCCTCCACGCTGACCAAGTTCACTCTACAGTAGAGTTCGGAGTAATGTTCCACCCAGCGATTCATCTGTTGATCACAGTCTTTAATGATCTCTCCAGTGACTGACTTTAGAGGAACCGTCCGATTTTGTGTAGGGCCTGTTGCCTGTTTGATCCCTTTGTACATGCCTCTTATGCTGCCGACAGTGGCCGCAGTCTGTATGCTGGAACAGAGTCGAAGCCAGTAATAGTTAGCACAACGCCTCGAAGTTTGTTGAACTCTACTGTGGGCAGTATGGAGGGCCTGTAGGTTCCTTTCTGAGGGCAGGTTCTTGTAGGATGAGAGAGCTCGTCTCTTTTCCTCTACGAGGGGTAACAGTTCCTCTGCACTGGCCTCGAACCAATCTGCTGAGTTGTTCTGCCTCTTACCGAAGGTGGACATGGCTGTGTCGAAAATAGTGCCCCTGAGATGTGACCACCTCTCACTTGCACTATCGCAGGGTGGTACAGGAAGGGCATTTACCAGCGCCGCAGTGAATTTACAGTCTCCGTGGTGTAGTGGTAAGACACTCGCCTGGCGTTCCGCGAGCGCTATGTCATGGGTTCGTATCCTGGCCGGGGACGATTTACTGGGCGCAATTCCTTAACTGTAGCCTCTGTTTAACGCAACAGTAAAATGTGTACTTGGATGAAAAAACGATTCTTCGCGGCAGGGATCGTATTCCAGGGACCATAGGATTAAGGACCTGCCCGAAACGCTACGCGTACTAGTGGCTGTACAAGAATGTAACAACTCTTGTATATATCTCAAAAAAAAAATTCCTCCAACTTGTGAAGGTCACGAGTCTTGTTTACGTTAATGCGTGGTCTTCCCTCCTTTGCTCTGTGGATTTTCCGGGGCTGGAACTTTACTCTGCAAACGACGAAAGAGTGATCGGTGTCACAATCTGCGCTCTGGAAGCTGCGTCTTAGTTTGACATTTCTCAGATTGTTATGCCCCGTAAGCACCAGATCGAGTTGGTGTCAATGCTTAGACCGGGGATGTCTCCAGGAAACCTTATGCTGGGTTATATGTATATATATGCATATATATTATATATATATATATATATATATATATATCTATATATATATATATATATATATATATATATATATATATATATATATATTTATATATATATATATATATATATTAGTATATTTTGGTACACAACTGATTAGAACTTACGTCTCTCTGATATTATATCTACATTTGAGTGAGGTGGGAAGGATGATGTGGCATTAACACAAGACAGAACAGGGGATATTAATAGGGTATTAAAAGTATCAACACAAGACAGAACAGAAAACAATGGGTATTGAATAGAAGTGTTTGTAGAAAGCCTATTGGTCCATATTTCTTGATGCTTCTATATTGGAGCGGAGTCTTGAGGTGGGTAGAATATAGTTGTGCAATAATTGGCTGTTGATTGCTGGTGTTGACTTCTTGATGTGTAGTGCCTCGCAAACGTCAAGCCGCCTGCTATCGCTGTATCTATCGATGATTTCTGTGTTGTTTACTAGGATTTCTCTGGCGATGGTTTGGTTATGGGAAGAGATTATATGTTATGCAACAGGGCTCCATTAAGGAACATATAATCTCTTCCCATAACCAAACCATCGCCAGAGAAATCCTAGTAAACAACACAGAAATCATCGATAGATACAGCGATAGCAGGCGGCTTGACGTTTGCGAGGCACTACACATCAAGAAGTCAACACCAGCAATCAACAGCCAATTATTGCACAACTATATTCTACCCACCTCAAGACTCCGCTCCAATATAGAAGCATCAAGAAATATGGACCAATAGGCTTTCTACAAACACTTCTATTCAATACCCATTGTTTTCTGTTCTGTCTTGTGTTGATACTTTTAATACCCTATTAATATCCCCTGTTCTGTCTTGTGTTAATGCCACATCATCCTTCCCACCTCACTCAAATGTAGATATAATATCAGAGAGACGTAAGTTCTAATCAGTTGTGTATTTGTGAAGTCTTTGAAAATGTAATAAGTTTTACGAAACGCGCCCGTGTCGCGTCAGACTAGAAATAAAAATGAATTTTGGAGAAGTGATTTTTTATTTACCTCCAACAGTGAAGCGTAATGTACGAAAGATTGAGAAAATTCGTGTTAGAATTATTAATCTTACTTTTTCGGTCATATTTAATAATATATATATATATATATATATATATATATATATATATATATATATATATATATATATATATATATATACACATGCATTTGATGGTTACAAGATATACATCTGTTGATACAAAAATAATAATGCAAAAAGGTGCTTAAAGGTTATGGATCTCTTGAAAAACACAACAATGGGAAACATTGATGAATGTCACAGACGGGTTCGATCATTGTTGCAAGTCAAACACTTCTTCGAATTCCTCTGAAGTTGGATTTAATATACATTATATATAATATACATTATATATTATATATATATATATATATATATATATATATATGCATATATATATATATATATATATATATATATATATATATGCATATATATATATATATATATATATATATATATATATATATATATATATATATATATATATATGCATATATATTATGCATATATATATATATATATATATATATATATATATATATATATATATATATATATATATATATATATATATATATATATATATATATATATATATATATATATATTATGTATATATATATATATATATATACATATATATATATGCATAATATATATGCATATATATATATATATATATATATATATATATATATATATATATATATATATATATATATATGCATAATATATATGCATATATATATATATATATATATATATATATATATATATATATATATATATATATATATGCATATATATATATATATATATATATATATATATATATATATATATATATATATATATATATATATATATATATATATATTATGTATATATATATCCACTAGCCTGGTTTGGACCAAAGAGGGCACTAGACCTTTCGAACATACCTCACATACCTCTGTCGTCTGGGGAATCTCTGGCCGGTTCAATGAACGTTGTACCTTGCCATACTGCAAGTACACATCCGCCTTCGCTCCAGACTCTTTGGTATCCGTGGGTACTTGCACACGAAGCCTCTCTTCTCGCTCAGTCGCTTCTGCTATCGTAACCTCATGTTCCTTATCGGGAGAAGAATCGGGAGACTCTACTAGAATGCTGTAGACTCAGTCGTCAATCTGTAGGCGAGAGGAAGGATTAAACATATTTAAATCCGGGTCTGTTTGTACCTGGATATTACCACTGCCTGCTATTACCTCTGACCTTGCTGTTCCGTCTGACTCGTCCGCGACCTTGGGAAGATTGTGGCTCCAATCTGTCACCAAGTCGTTGGCTAGTACTACGTCAATCCCAGCTATAGGGAGGGTATCGACTACTGCCAACGCACATGTGCCACTGAAGTAAGGCGAGTCGAGATGTACCGGCACTAAGGGGGCGACATACTGCGTCCTAGGAAACCCAACCAGGACAACCTGTTGTCTCCCGTCCACACTTACTCCCTCGGGCAACGAGTTTTTCACGATCAGGGACTGGGCTGCTCCACTATCTCTGAGCACTACAACAGATCTACCAGTGTGATCACTCGTTACATACCCGCTTGAAGTGTGAGGGGCGAACAAACTTGGTCCTTCCTGCGTCGTCGTCGACTGGCTTCCTGCTGGTGGTGTCACACAGCTCATCAACATCACCTCCCTACGTGGGCAGCTACCTCTTCTGCCTCGGCACATAGCAGCTACATGCCCTTTCTGCCCACAAGTCCAGCACACCATATTCCTCCTCGGACTCCGGTGTTTCGGACTGCTAGGACTGGTCCTTCGAGGGCTACTTGGGGGCGTCTTCTTAGCGCTTCGTGGGACGGGGGTCTCCTCTTCGTCATGAGGTTTGTCAAACCGGCGTTGATAATTCCTCGGGACGTACTTAGCAGAAGGCCTATGCGTCAGAATGTATTCCTCAGCCATTGTGGCTGCCGCACTCAAGGTCTCTACCTGCTGTTCCTCTAAGTACGTCTTCAGGTCTCCAGACAAACAATCCTTGAAGTCCTCTAACAGTATGAGCTGCTCGAGGTCTTCTTTGGTCTCCACCTTCCGAGAGGCACACCATTCCTGGAAAAGTCGCTCCTTGATTGTGGCGAATTCGGTGAAAGTGTGCTCTGAGGTCTTTTTCAGGTTCCTGAACTTCTGCCTGTAAGCCTCAGGTACCAATTGGTACGCCATGAGCACGACCTTCTTCACCGTGTCATAATCGCCGGAGTCGTCAAGGGATAACGTGGAGTAGGCGATTTGGGACTTCCCAGTCAAGACTGACTGTATCATGATGGCCCAATTCTCCCTTGGCCACTCCAAAGAGGCAGCGACTTTCTCGAAGGCCGCGAAGAACTTTGAAACTTCCTTCTCGTTGAACTTCGGGACCATTTTGATGTTCCTCACCGGATCGAAACTACTTGTTTCCATTCTTTGCCTCCCACCACCTAACCGCAATACTTCTAGCTCATGTTACAATACAATACAATTTTATTTAGGTAAGGTACATACATACAATAAATATTTACAAGGATTGTTTGACTTATAGGTATAGCTAGTACATACAATGCCTAAAGCCACTATTACGCAAAGCGTTTCGGGCATGATAAACTTAAATGACAAGCTTAATACTAATTGAGCATAATGAGTAGAATGAAAACAAGAAATGAAAACATAGATGAAAAAGCAGCACAAATACAATTATGTCGACAAACAGCGCTCTTTAAAGAAAAAAACAGACATTGGTTGACAATAGAAGGGTAAGGTAGGTTACAGGGAATTTATTAGGTATAGCTTCGCTTTTAACTTAAACTGGTTGAGAGAGGTACAGTCTTTAACATGGTTGGGAAGGTCATTCCACATTCTGGGCCCCTTGATTTGTAGAGCATTTCTAGTTTGATTAAGTCGTACTCTAGGAATATCAAAACTGTATTTATTTCTGGTGTGATGCTCATGGGTTCTGATACAACCTTCTATGAAGCTTTTGAGATCAGGATTGGCATTATAGTTTAGCGTTTTATATATGTATAATACACATGAGAGAATGTGCAGTGACTTAATGTCTAACATATTCAGAGATTTAAGTAGGGGTACCGAGTGATGTCTGGGGTCAGAATTGGATATTGTCCTAATAGCAGCTTTGTGTTGAGTAATTAGAGGACGTAAGTGATTTTGGGTAGTAGAGCCCCAAGCACAAATACCATAGTTGAGATATGGATAGATAAGGGAGTAATAGAGAGTCACCAGGGCAGGGCGTGGTACATAATATCTGATCTTAGAAAGAATGCCCACAGTTTTTGAAACTTTTTTTGATATGTTTAGAATGTGTCCCTGGAAATTAAGCTTGTGGTCAATGAGAATGCCAAGGAATTTGCCATCTAATTTGTTACAAATTTGGGTATTGTTTATTTTGAGATTTATTTGATTAGAGGATTTATTGCCAAACAGAATATAAAAGGTTTTGTCAATGTTAAGGGTGAGTTTGTTGGCAGTTAGCCACAGATGGACTTTATTTAGCTCAGTATTTACTGTGGCATTTAGAGCAAGGGGATCAGGACTGGAGTAAATGAAGGTTGTGTCGTCAGCAAATAGAATTGGTTTGAGGTGTTGGGAGGCATTTGGAAGGTCATTAATGTAGATGAGAAAGAGGAGAGGGCCAAGTATGCTGCCCTGGGGAACACCAATGTTGATGGGTAGGGTGGGAGAAATTGTATTATTCACAGAAACATATTGGAGCCTGTCAGTAAGGTAGGATTTGAGGTATTGTAGGGAGTGTCCTCTGACTCCATAATGATGTAATTTAAGAAGAAGGTTTTGGTGGTTGACAGTGTCAAAAGCTTTACGCAGGTCCACAAACAACCCAACAGAGAACTCATTTTTATCAAGAGCTGTATGAATCGAGTTAATCATACTAATAAGTGCATCGTTAGTGCTTTTTTTGGGTCTGAAGCCATATTGGCAAGGGCTAAGTATATTGAGTTTGGCTAGATATGAGTAAAGCTGCTTATAGATTAGTTTTTCAAAAATTTTTGACAAGTTTGGCAGGATAGATATAGGTCTGTAGTTGTTAACATCTGTGAGATTACCACATTTGTGGACAGGCGTTACTCTCGCTTTTTTTAGAATATCTGGGAAGGTTTGGAGTTCAAGTGACTTGTTGAAGAGCAAAGCAATAGCAGGGGCTAAAGATCTGGAGGCTTTTTTGTAAATTAAAGTTGGTATCTCCTCAAGGGCACCAGACTTGGTTTTAAGGGAAAGGATTATCTCATTGACGTCAGTGGAATTAATAGGCTTTAGGTACAGAGACTGTGGATAGTTACCTGAAAGATAGTCATTAATGTCTGTACTGGAAGATGGAATATCATTTGCAAGGGATGAACCAATGGAAGAGAAGAACCTATTGAACTCAGTAGCAGAATCAGAGGCTGAAAGCTGACCATCGTTATTAGACAGGAGAGTCGGTTTGTTATTTAAAGACTTCTTTGATCCCAATATTTGAGAAATTGTTCTCCAAGTTTGTTTAATGTTGCTCTTTATTTGGGTAAATTTATCTTCGTAGTATTTAGTTTTGGCTCGTCTAATTATCTTAGACAGCAATAATGAGTAATTCTTTGAGAATTCTTTGGAGACAATTCCTAACCTATACTTCTTCTCAAGGTCATGTTTTTTATTAATAGATTTAAGTATTCCCTTTGTAAGCCAGGGATTGTTAAGCCTTTTGGTTGTGACTTGTTTTGTAAGCATAGGACAGTGGGTATTATAAAGGCTAAGAGTTTTTTGAAGAAAAGATTGCACTGCTAGGTTGATGTCCACTATGTTACCTAACTCGGACTCCCAGTTGACATTATCAGCAGCAGTTATAAAATTGTCTAAATAAATAGTATAAAATGTTGTCTCTCTCTTTCCTTTTCTTCTCTCTCTCTCGCTGTTCTCTTTCTCGTTTCTCTTCTCTTTCTCGCTCTTCTCTTCTTTCTTCTCGTTCTAATTCTAAACGCCTCATCGCCAATTCTTTATCTTTCATCTCCATTTCTTTATCTTTTAATTCTCGTTCAAATTCTAACTTCTTCCATTCTATCTCGCGATTTATCTCTAAGGCACGCATTTTGACAGTAAGAAAGCTAATATTCAGCTCACCTGCATCGCTGTCAATGTCACTGCATTTATCTTCCTTTTCAGTGGAAGCCATTTCCTCACCTTCTTTTGTACCTTGTGCCTCACCTTCCTGTTTTTCTTCGGCCTTCAAATGCCGGTGAACCTTGGACAAGATCTCCACACGGGAATCACTGGCACGTATCTTTATCTCCAGGTAGGCACTAACTAGTACAAGTTCCTGTTTGCTCAGATATTTTAATCTGGCAAGACAGTCCTCTCTGTTCAGAAAAGCCTGAACATCGTCCAGATCATCGATGGTAGCTTTTTCTGCCATTGTCACAGATGGAGCACTAGCACTTAACACACCGCTTTCACGTTAGCACTTAACGCACCGAGCACTGTTCTACATCAATATTGCACTTTATCCCACCAAACACTGCACTTGCCAATATTGCACGTAATTACACCGGGCACCGCGCTACACAATATTGCACTTAATCACAGCGAGCACATCGCTCTACAATATTGCACTGAATCACACCGAGCACCGCACTATGCAATATTGCACTTAATCACAGCGAGCACCGCACTGCACAATATTGCACTTAGTCCCTCCGAGCACCGCACAGGACGTATAACGTCCTAATAGTCACACACAGGGGGAATTATTTACAGGGATTACGCCACTTCACCACCCCTGTCAAACATACTTGACAAGGGGTCGAATCCCGCTGGGGATGCCAATTATGTTACGGCACTCTCGGGTCGCAACCGGGTTCTTACTCTGATGTTGTTAGAGGAAGGGTATCCGGCCCCAAGCCAGTAGTGGATTTCAAGGGATGAAATCCGTAACGCAAGTAAATTAAAGGGGGAAGGGAAATAAAGTCAAAAACTTAATACTATAATTATTACCATCACCAATAAATATATATAAGAAGATTACACAGGGGGGGGGGGGTATAAACACTATTATATACACTGTTGTCTTCTGAAAACTCTTGATCTTCACGGTGCTCACGATGCCAAGCCCTTGGTGCTCTTGTGGCCTCACGACGAATCCTTCGAGAATCTTGAGTCTACCCCGGCCACAGGCCAGCCAAAACACAGTTCCACTGGGGGCACCGTCGTGGAGGCCGTCAACCACAAGTCCAGCAGATAGCTGGCAGGTTCCAAATCAGCGACGCTAGTTAGGCCACTCCACGGTCGATACTAAGGTAGCGAAACCCTAGTCAGGAGCCTCGTGTGATACCACAGGTCACTCTCCTTGCCACCACTCCCCAGTGGTTAAGCGTCTCCTCCAGTCAGTCCCGGATATGACAATCCCTCAACTGCCACTTCACAGGCAGGTCAACACCACAGTGTTCATCCGGGGGCGACTCACGGCTGCTGCAGCAAACACTTGGAGACGAGACGACTGCCTTGGGTAGACTGACTAAACGTTCGTTACAGCAGTCCCAGGTCGACTCTGTAATCAGACACGTCATCAGTAACGATTACACACTAGGGCACGTCACTTACCGGCTCAGACCCAAACGCCCACCTATCCACTCCCTAGATGGCGTTGCTGTCTGAGCTCCACCTCACCAGAGGTCAGCAGCAGCTGTGTTATGAGCTAATCAGGAGTGGAAACTAGCCCTTGTGGCCAGTACACCTCATCCTCCCCAGGTGTCGTCGTCCATTTGGAGGGGGTTTCGGGAGCTGACCCACAGATGGCGTGATCGTCACTGCTCCAGGCTCGGACGCTGGATTCAGGTCCGTAACTCACAGAAAGGGGCCATTTCCGGCCCCTCTACCCGTTCATACTATCGTGATACAGTGGTGAGTCAAAACTGCTCTTTGGTGAACATGAAATCAGATCATGTGAAGGTGTTCAGCAAGGTGATCCACTTGCTCCCCTTCTTTTCTGCTTAGTCCTAAAAGAAATCACAGAAAGCTTGTCCAGCGAGTTCAACATCTGGTTTTTGGATGATGGCACTATAGCTGGTACCGTAGACCATTTCTTGGCAGATATCAGGAAAATAAGGAAGCAAGAAGTAAGCCTGGGTCTTGTCCTGAACCCTTCCAAGTGTGAAGTAGTCTCCTCCAACCCAGACATCGTAGCTAGAATAAGGTGTGCCTTGCCTGGAGCCCATGTCATTAGGGCCGAGAACAGCACCCTCCTTGGAGCCCCCCTCGGGTCTAACGCCATTGAGGAGATCCTTGACAAGAAAATCGCAGACCTCAGGAGGATGGAAGACAGAATAGGTGACATCGATGCCCACGATGCTTTTTATCTCCTCATCAACTTGTGGGCTTGTGGTTGACGGCCTCCACGACAGTGCCCCCAGTGGAACTGTGTTTTGGCTGGCCTGTGGCCGAGGTAGACTCAAGATTCTCGAAGGATTCGTCGTGAGGCCACGAGAGCACCAAGAGCTTGGCACCGTGAACGTCCAGGGTCTTCAGAGGAAGACTACATCGTGTATTATAGTGTTTATACCCCTCCCCCCCCGTGTAATCGTTTATATCTTATTTATTGGTGACGGTGATAATTATATTATATTAAGTTTTTGACTATTTCCCTTCCCCTTTAATTTACTTGCGTTACGGATCACATCGCTTGAAAGCCACTACTGGCTTGGGGCCGGATACCCTTCCTCTAACAACATCAGAGTAAGAACCTGGTTGCGACCCGAGAGGGCCGTAACATAATCCATCCACTTGCTCCCAATCCATCCACTTGAATCCCCCAAGGCTGTGAAGCGGCTGTCCATGCAGCACGAGCATACATCACCAACATTTCTGATGAAAAGGCCCTGCTCAAACTGGATTTTAAGAATGCCTTCAACATGGTCAGAAGAGATGCAGTACTTTGTGCCGTACATCGCCATTTCCGGCCCCTCTACCCGTTCATACTATCGTGCTACAGTGGTGAGTCAAAACTGCTCTTTGGTGAACATGAAATCAGATCATGTGAAGGTGTTCAGCAAGGTGATCCACTTGCTCCCCTTATTTTCTGCTTAGTCTTAAAAGAAATCACAGAAAGCTTGTCCAGCGAGTTCAACATCTGGTTTTTGGATGATGGCACTATAGCTGGCACCGTAGACCATCTCTTGGCAGATATCAGGAAAATAAGGAAGCAAGAAGTAAGCCTGGGTCTTGTCCTGAACCCTTCCAAGTGTGAAGTAGTCTCCTCCAACCCAGACATCGTAGCTAGAATAAGGTCTGCCTTGCCTGGAGCCCATGTCATGGGCTCTTAAAAGTCTTAAAATATATTTAGTCTTAAAAGAAATCACAGAAAGCTTGTCCAGCGAGTTCAACATCTGGTTTTTGGATGATGGCACTATAGCTGGCACCGTAGACCATCTCTTGGCAGATATCAGGAAAATAAGGAAGCAAGTAGTAAGCCTGGGTCTTGTCCTGAACCCTTCCAAGTGTGAAGTAGTCTCCTCCAACCCAGACATCGTAGCTAGAATAAGGTCTGCCTTGCCTGGAGCCCATGTCATTAGGGCCGAGAACAGCACCCTCCTTGGAGCCCCCCTCGGGTCTAACGCCATTGAGGAGATCCTTGTCAAGAAAATCGCAGACCTCAGGAGGATGGAAGACAGAATAGGTGACATCGATGCCCACGATGCTTTTTATCTCCTCATCAAATGCCTATCCCTTCCGAGGCTAACCTACTTTCTGGGATGCGCCCCATCTTACGACAGCCGAAAGCTTGAAGAGTATGACCTCTTACTGAAGACCATGCTGGAAAAAGTTGTTAACCTCTCCCTCAACGAATGCCAGTGGAAACAAGTCACTCTTCCTGTTAGGCTCGGTGGCTTGGGTGTCCGCACTGCTACCCAAATTGTTGTCCCAGCCTTCCTGTCTTCCTCCTCAGCATCAGATGACCTGGTTAAGGAAATTCTACCTAACACTTTGAGTGATGTAGCGGGGATACAGGACCCCTACTACACGGAATGCGACACGAAATAGGGTTCTATGGCAGACCCAGCACTCAGACCAGCCATGCCGAAAGCCAAGAAACAATCCAGCTGGGACAGTCCCATTGTAGACAAAGAAGCCACAGCTTTGCTGGAGGCAGCAACAACCCCCAGTGATCGTGCACGCCTCACAGCTGTGCAGGCTCCCCATGCAGGGGACTTCCTTTTGGCAGTCCCTATGTCTGCGACAGGCACACGTCTTGATCTGCAGGAGCTCCGTATTGCAGTCGCTCTCCGTCTTGCTGCCCCTATCCACACTGTTCATAGGTGTATTTGCGGCGAGGCAGATGCTGACGAATATGGATTGCATGGCCTGCACTATGGAAAATCTGGTGGTTGACACACTAGACACGACGAATTCAATGACATCATTAAGAGAAGCCTTGCCTCTGCTCAGTGTCCAGCGGAGAGAGAGCCCCGAAACCTACTGAACCGTGACTCTGTTAGCTTTGCCAGCCGACCAGACGGAATCACACTGCGACCGTGGAAGGGTGGCAGACAGTTGGCATAGGACTATACTTGTGCATCCACCCTGGCAACCACATACATCAACCTCTCTGCCGGCACAGCAGGAGCCGCGGCGACACGCAGAGAAAGAGATAAGTCAGCCAAGTACAGGCAATTAGATCATCGGTACAACTTCGTTCCAATAGGGTCTGAGACCCTAGGCCCATGGGGAGAGAGTGCAAGAAGGTTTCTTTTGGATCTTGGTTCCAAGCTCATTGACACTACAAGAGACCCTAGAGCAGCGAGTTTTCTCTTTCAGCGCTTCAGTGTCGCGATCCAGAGAGGGAATGCTCGCTGCATCCTCGGTTCCTGCCCGGCGTCGGAGGAGTTTGAGGAAATCTACAGCCTCTAGGAAGCGAACTTTTTTTTGTGTCCTCTTAATGCTAATTTTTTTGTATAAAATCAGATATGTAACTGTATAAATTTGCATAATAAAGTGTACATTATAAAAAAAGGGAGGTGATAGGAGAAGCGAACACTCGTACGTATTCAGAGTTAAATGGCAAGTTTTTCCCTGAATGCTCTGTGTTCCCTTCTCTGAGGCTGTGGGTCCCTATAATTGCACCAGAGGTGGTACCCCCCTTATATATATATATATATATATATATATATATATATATATATATATATATATATATATATATATATATATATATATATATATATATATATATATATATATATATATTTTTTTTTTTTTTTTTTAAATAGGGAAGAGAGTACCACCTCTGGCTGGAAGAAGGGGGACCCATAGCCTCGGAGGAAACCACACATAACGCATTGGAGGGAATGTAGGTCCCCTCCAATACAGTTTCTGTGTGCTTTTCTCCTACCACCCCCTTCCCTTTTTTTTTTTTTTCCTTTATTGTGTATTTAAAGGTTACAAAACATACAAGACAAATGCCTAAAGGTTATGGATCTCTTGAAGCTCCTCCGCTTCTGGACAGGAACCGAGGACGCAGCAAGCATTTCCCCTCTGGATCGCCACACTGAGACGCTGAAATAAATAAATATATATATATATATATATATATATATATATATATATATATATATATATATATATATATATATATAACTGAAAACTCACACCCCAGAAGTGACTCGAACCCATACTGCCAGCAGCAACGCAACTGGTATGTACAGGGATGCCTTAATCCACTTGACCATCACGACCGTACATAAGGAAGTGATAGCCGAAGCTATTTGAACCACTTCCCCGCCAGCACTCGGATGGTAATCTTGGGCATAGCATTTTATCAAATCACCTCATTCTTTGGGGCACACGTGAAGAACACAAATGCAAACAAGCCTGAATGGTCTCCAGGCACATATGCAACTGAAAACTTATGCACAGGCACATATGCAACTGAAAACTGTGATTTGATAAAATACTATGCCCAAGATTACCATCAGAGTGCCGGCAGGTTGATGGGCAAAATAGCCTCGGCTACCATCAGCTTTTGACCGGTCGTGATGGTCGAGTGGATTAAGGTGTCCTGTACACACCAGTTGCATTGTTGTTCCTGGCAGTATGGGTTCGAGTCACTGCTGGGGTGTGAATTGCCATAGGTCCTCCATATAATGTTGTTAGTTTCTTGATTATCCTGGTTTCGGTGCTGTGGATAATCAAGAATCTAACAACATTATATGGAGGACCTATGGTGATTCCACGACCAAGAGATGGCTTCCTGAACCTTGCTGGAATCAATCTCACTGAGGACCAAGTCACTCTCCTAAATCTGGTTATAAACTGTCACGTTATGTCCAGACCAAGTGAGATGGCCCGGAAAGTGAAGTAGGAGATCCTGTTGGACGACATATTCGACCTCGAGACCTCGAGCTCAAAGCGGCAGCTAAGAACCTTCGTGAGAACAAGGAGATAGTCATCAGGAGAGGTGACAAGTCGCCAATATACATCATTCTTAAAAAAGACGAATATCTGGCGAAAATGAACCTCATACTCTCTGACCAAACTCAATTCCAAAGGATAACGAAGGACACTACAGCCGAATTGAAAGCAAAGGTAAACAGATTGATCAAAACTGTGAACGCCAAGAAATCCGGACTCCACCTGCCAAAGATTATTGGGGAATACAAACCTGGGTATGCGTATGGAAATGTCAAGAAACACAAACCTGGAAACCCACTTCGGCCAATCATCAGCCAGATACCCACACCCACGTACAGACTGGCGAAGCGACTCAACGGCTTGCTGACTCCTTATGTACCTTGTGCCTTCAGCCTGAAGTCTCCAAAGGAATTTGTTGACTTACTGCGGGGAACATGGGCTACAGGGATAAGAGCCTCGTTGGACGTAGAATCACTGTTTACCAACGTACCTGTGGATGAAACAATCGGGATGATAGCGGACAGAGTGTATCGTGATCCGGCCTGTATATTTCCCGTCACAATATATATATATATATATATATATATTGTGACGGGAAAGTGTTGGAGTGTAGATGTTCGTAGATGTTCGGCAGTCCTCCAATGGCAAGTGTCAATGCCTGGTCACACATAAAGCAGAAAGATAGACTGCTTGCCTGTTGTCTGGTAAGTGAGAGGGAGGAACAAGTAAAACACAAAGTATGAACAATGAAACTTTAATATATTTACTTTAAACATAAATGAAAATAAATGAAAATAAAAATCTCGGGTGAATGAAAAATACAATTAAATAACAAAGATAAATGCAAAGACAATGTGAGACATAATAGTATAAAGGTGAAAGGGTGAAATGGTGCGGAGAATATTGGCTATGGCTGAAACCTCCCTTCGTATACAAGCCAGTGAGCTTAGTATGCCAGAGAGAGATGTCAACTCTAAGAGCACAAAGATTATTCTGAAGTTGATAGCTGGTCAGAGCTCCGACGTCGATTCAGGTAGATGGCGCGGAGGTGCAGTGTGCAGGTGCGCGGGCGGCGAGTCACCAATCAGGAGCAAGGCAGGCTGGAATCGGTAGTTTGCTGGTTGACGACAAGCCGGCGAGGAGGGTGTGTGGAGTAGGGGGGATCTTGGGTACGTTTTGCCTCCTGGTCAAAACGTTTTGTGTTACCGGTGACGTATCTTGAATGTAGCATCTTATACTTGTTAACTGGACGTAACTTGAGTAGGGAAGAGCAGGCTCAATCTCTCTTGAAAGAGATTATCGTCACAATATATATATATATATATATATATATATATATATATATATATATATATATATATATATATATATATATATATAACTGAAAACTCACACCCCAGAAGTGACTCGAACCCATACTCCCAGATGCCACGCAACTGGTATGTACAAGACGCCTTAATCCACTTGACCATCACGACCGGACATAATGAGGTGATAGCCGAGGCTATTTGAACCACCCCACCGCCGGCACTCGGATAGTAATCTTGGGCATAGCATTTTACCAAATCACCTCATTCTTTGGGGCACACGTGAGGAACACAAATGCGAACAAGCCTGAATGGTCCCCAGGACAATATGCAACTGAAAACTCACACCCCAGAAGTGACTCGAACCCATACTCCCAGATGCCACGCAACTGGTATGGACAAGACGCCTTAATCCACTTGACCATCACGACCGGACATAATGAGGTGATAGCCGAGGCTATTTGAACCACCCCACCGCCGGCACTCGGATAGTAATCCGGTCGTGATGGTCAAGTGGATTAAGGCGTCTTGTACATACCAGTTGCGTGGCATCTGGGAGTATGGGTTCGAGTCACTTCTGGGGTGTGAGTTTTCAGTTGCATATTGTCCTGGGGACCATTCAGGCTTGTTCGCATTTGTGTTCCTCACGTGTGCCCCAAAGAATGAGGTGATTTGGTAAAATGCTATGCCCAAGATTACTATCCGAGTGCCGGCGGTGGGGTGGTTCAAATAGCCTCGGCTATCACCTCATTATGTCCGGTCGTGATGGTCAAGTGGATTAAGGCGTCTTGTACATACCAGTTGCGTGGCATCTGGGAGTATGGGTTCGAGTCACTTCTGGGGTGTGAGTTTTCAGTTGCATATTGTCCTGGGGACCATTCAGGCTTGTTCGCATTTGTGTTCCTCACGTGTGCCCCAAAGAATGAGGTGATTTGGTAAAATGCTATGCCCAAGATTACTATCCGAGTGCCGGCGGTGGGGTGGTTCAAATAGCCTCGGCTATCACCTCATTATGTCCGGTCGTGATGGTCAAGTGGATTAAGGCGTCTTGTACATACCAGTTGCGTGGCATCTGGGAGTATGGGTTCGAGTCACTTCTGGGGTGTGAGTTTTCAGTTGCATATTGTCCTGGGGACCATTCAGGCTTGTTCGCATTTGTGTTCCTCACGTGTGCCCCAAAGAATGAGGTAATTTGGTAAAATGCTATGCCCAAGATTACTATCCGAGTGCCGGCGGTGGGGTGGTTCAAATAGCCTCGGCTATCACCTCATTATGTCCGGTCGTGATGGTCAAGTGGATTAAGGCGTCTTGTACATACCAGTTGCGTGGCATCTGGGAGTATGGGTTCGAGTCACTTCTGGGGTGTGAGTTTTCAGTTGCATATTGTCCTGGGGACCATTCAGGCTTGTTCGCATATATATATATATATATATATATATATATATATATATATATATATATATATATATATATATATATATATATATATATATAAATAAATGGAAATGTTCGTTTGTTCAAAATTTAAAATCGCTAATCTCCGAAAGTTCTTCACTGATTGCCTTGAAATTTTCACACAACCTTCCCTTTGCATCCGAGCGGATTTTTACATACATATTATATAGATATCACATCTGTGATATCTATATAATAGATATCACAGATGTGATAAAAAAAAATCATCATCGGGAAAAAACATGCTTTTTTAAAAAACTGTGTTTTTCGTGTGTTGTTTATGCGAACGAAATCTTCGAAACCTCTTTACTGATTGCTTTGAAATTTTGACACAACATTGCATTCGAATAGTCGAGAGTTTTTATATACCTGCTATACATGTCTCATCTGTGACAGGAAAAAACATGTTTTTTTTAAAAAACGGCGTTACCTTTAGGACGTAAGAGCAACACACGAAGTACAAAATATGTTACGATTCCATTTCAATGATTCTGATTGCATTGATAAATTGAATTTTCATAGATTTTGATTTATTTTCATTTTGATTTAATTATTTTATGTGACGTTGCGTTGGAATTGAGCTGTGTTGTTTAACATGCTGTTCATTTCGTGAGTATAGCTTATTTGTTTCTTTTTTCATTGTTTTTTATTTCGTTTTTTAACTGTTCTTCTTATTTTTTAGTGCAATTGGTGGTGAAATTGAACTGTTTCGATTGATCTGCATTTGAATTGAAATATTTTGTATGTATTTTTTGTTTATGTTTTGAAAACAAGAAAATGAAAAACACGTTATATTTCATAGCTGCAAATGTACAACAAACAGCTATGAATTGTCGGGGTTCACCATAAGAGGGGCGAGTAACAGTATAACCAAGGTCACTCACCGTAGCCCTGCGGGTCTTCACTCTATCCTCGCGGCGCCACTGTACGCCAGGAGAGTATCCCAGTCAATCCCAACCGGCCTCTGATCGAGAATGAGTGAGAACACTGCTTGTTCTCTTTACAGCTGTGTGCCCGCCCCGACACTAGGCTCTACTACTAACCACAAGGTCGCCAATTGGTGTTTCCTGTGTCCAGTAACACGTCAGTGGTTTTGTTGAATTGTGGTAGCAGTGCAAGAAGACACTCAATAGATCTGATATCAGGCAGGTATTTATTCCTATCACTCTATTTCCTTTCATGTATTATATAGCCACAAGAAACATGGAGGGGATGATACAAACGCCAATGTATTTTGTGTTTTACTTAAAACTCAAGACATCACATAATTATATCAATAAGCAAACAGCTATTTCATGCGGAAGTCGCTCGTTCTCACAAATAATCATGAAAACGCCAAGCTGGCAATGCTCCCCCTCACGTCAATGTCAAAATCAGCTGGGCGACTCCCACCGCGCGAATGTTCGTTTATCTGTTTGCCTGGCGTGAGGTGCCTGTTTCTTTAAATTCTCAAGGATCACTAAATGTTCAAACAACACAATATCAATAGCAATAGAACGTAAATACTCTGCTGCACTGATCTTGAGCTCAATCAAACATTTCTATATTAATGGACACAATAATTCACTATCATGGTAAAACACACTGCACCCCATTTAATGATAACGCATGCAAATATATATTACTGGAGGTCTCAGTAATTCCTTTTGTGGGCGAATATTCAATTGATCACTGCACACATGAATGGTTATTCAATACACAAGCATAGACATATATATATATATATATATATATATATATATATATATATATATATATATATATATATATATATATATATATATATATAGATAAATCATAGATATGAATAATGGTAATAATATAGTTACTGGGCACATAGCCTAACACCAAATACTGGTACATTTATATATATATATATATATATATATATATATATATTCTCTCACTAAATGATCATATTAAAGTCTCATGAAAGACATTATCAACACAGTAAATTCATCAATTACTCCGGGTGACTGCACACACCAATAATAATAATAAATACCGTGAGTGCTCTATGTAGCCCCACTCTGCTTATGCCTTACTGTGACATAGGTGAGCCTTGCTCACGACATACAAAATACTCTGGCTAAATAATATAGCTGACTAAAGGGGAATTGGGAGGGAAACTAGAATCACCTACTTCCACCTATCCTCCGGTGAGAGTTGAGTTGTAGCTCCTGGTCCAGGCTCCTGCCTCGTGTAGGGAATGCCCCCACACACACCCTGTCGTGTCCTCCAGGAACTCAATCAACGTCCCAAAATAAACGCGTCGTCTCCGTGTTCTGTCCTCCGCGGGTCCCTGCTCCTCTTCCACGTCTTGTAGGGTTGGAGTCGGTCTCCCGGCCGTCAACTTCTCCTCCCACCTACGGCTGCCTACCTACGTCTCGGCTGCAGTCGTTCGGATTCCCAATTAGTGTCTTCTTTCACTGCTTCCCAGTGGACTGGCCCAGCCGCTACGTCATCACTGTGAAGCTATCAGACGTCCCAGACGATACTGCCTAGACTTCACCTGCACAGCACTCGACCCTGGAGCACTTGATGCTCAATATTCCATCAATTCCCTCTTCGGTCCACACATGGAATGAAGGAAGACTTCCCGGCGTACTGGCAGACTACGGGTGACGCGTAAGATCCACGGGAGTGGCGTATTGCTTTCAGATCGACAGGATCAGCCTTCACACATCCGTCCACCTTGACATGTCGTGTCAGACTGATGGCGCCGCCGTGGCGCTATGACCGGACCCCCCTGCCTTCGTGACGTCATATTTGCCAAGGGAGGTTTTCATTGGCTCCCTGTGCCACATCGCTGTCTGTGACCAATCTGGTGCCACTGACGTCACACAGTTTTGGCGGCAAAACGGAGGAGCCCGCGCCAAATTGGCATCCTAAAGGGCCTATACCACAGGCCAAAATACTTTTCTTTCACGAATTTCTCGCCACCTCGAGAACACTACACTCTCCCACATATATCAAACTGATGCCTGCGACGTAGAGAACGCTCGGGTAAAGTGGACATGACTCTTACAGCAGGCGTAGGAGAAATATAAGGGGGGGAACACCGTCACAGAATCCACCAGCTACAACAACGTTAACTGCTTTCTTCACATTATGTCAAAATGATGGGTTTGCGAAAACACTGCTGTATTCGGAAGTGCCTACATATTACACATGGAATGTCAGTAGAAAATCATTTTAACGACCCAAACGAGGAGTGTGGTTCGACGGACAACCTGTCTTATTCAAATAAACTACGAAAGGTAGATAAATACGCCCGGTCCAACGTCTGTCCAGCCACTGAGATGTGTCAACGACGTAACACATGCCACTTTCCGTAGTACATGACAAGCTCTGAACTTATTGGAGATCGACTGACACTGAGATGTATGCATTAATGATGCGTCCAACACGTCACATCCAAATCAAATTATTTCATTGTTTGCAATCATATTGACCGCCTGTACTCCTTCATCTCGAACAGAGTTATGGGAGAAATATAAATCGCACATGGCTGAAGATATTATCCGTCAAATACACAAGAAAAATTCAAATATGAACATGGATTTCACAGCAGAAATCTACAACGAAGCATTGATAATGATTGAATATTTGTGCTTAGAAATCGCGAACAAGGTTCTAAATCAATTGAAAATGCCATCACCGAATCGATCTGCTGCTGCTTCATTCAATGTAGAATTGCGTTGTGAACCAAATTATTACATGAGTGATCTGTTGTCGTATGTGCAATCAAATATTCCTAAGCTAACGCTTAAGCGAAAAGTCATTAACAATCAAATAATTCAAACGGTCAATAACGGGTTTGGAGAAATCTTCTTAGATGCGCCAGGAGGAACTGTAAATCCGTCCTAATTAGATTGATTCTGGCAGCATTTCGATCCCAAAATGGCATAACCTTAACTCTTGCATCATCCGGAATAACCGCGACATTGTTACCAGGTGGAAGTACTGCTACTTCGGCTATGAAACTGCCATTGAACATGTAATTCATTGAAACTCCCACGTGCAACATTTCCAAAGCATCCGGCGTGGGAAAAGTATTGCACTAATGTAAACTTATTGTTTGAGATGAATGCACAATGGCCCACAAAAAATCGCTCGAGGCTCTTGACCGATCATTGCAAGATTTGCGTGGAAACATCAGACCATTTGGGAATGCATTAATATTGCTTGCAGGAGATTTCAGGCAAACATTACCTGTAATTTCTCGATACAAGTCCGTCGACACTGATAAGGAAGCAGATGAAGCGGTTAGTTATCCAACAGGTTTTTTTAATTCACTCGATCTGCCAGGGATACCATCACACGTACGGCAATTGAAAATTTGCGTGCCAATTATCATGTTGCAAAATATCAATAAGCTAAAGCTTTGCAACGCCTTGTGCCCTGAAGTAAAAAAATTTACCAGCAACGTCGCAGAAGCAACACTCTTGAAAGGACCTTTGAAAGGTGAAGATGTCCTCACTCCTCGCATTTCTATGATTCCAACATATATGGCATTTCAATTTAAGATATTGTAATTTCCAATTCGATTGGCGTTTGCAATCAACAAAGCTCAGAGGCAATCTTTAGAATTATGCAGTTTATATTGTCATGGTAAAATCTCTGGGAAGAGATTCGGCCTACTCCATTATCACCTATTCTACTCATTCAAATCTATATAATCAAGAACTGCAGCCAAGAACAACAACAACAACTACTTCCAGACGTCTGATCGCTACCAACTCGGCTTGCATGAGTGCTGGCTGCGCCACTAGAGGGTGCAGACGTCGAGCTCTGGCTGTCAGTGGTCGTCTGCCATTGCTTAGTGGTGGATGCTGTGGGGGGGTGTGGAGCTCCCGCTGGTCGGGGCCCCACCTGCCAATATGGACGGGGCTGGTACTAGCCGTATTCGAAGAATAGACACAGTGCGGTTGGATTTTTCTACTAATGTGGACTGGCCCGTTGTTGAAGTTGCCCTCCTCGACGTCCTCCGTGTTGACGTCCCCGAGCTCCTGCGCTCAGAGAATTTGTCGCCCGCCCATGTTGCGGTGTCATTCACCACGTCACATGTATACCGGGAGTTTGTGGCCCGCTGGAATGGCTGCACGCTTCCTCTCCCGGCCTCGGCTGTGTCTGTAGAGATCTCGGATCCCTGGGGGCCCTTGACGTTTGTGAGTATTCACAGCGTGCCGGTGACCTTCCCCGAGGCGGCCCTCATGGCCTTGTTTACGCAGTTTGGGTCGGTGGTGAAGCACCGGTTCAACACTTTGAGTGCGGGCCGACTGAAGGGGGTCCGGCTGGGTTCACGCACGCTTGTCATGCGGCTCACGAGCCCTATACTGTCCAGGGTCTCGTATCGTGGGCTGTCTCTGAGGACTTTCTATCAGGGGCAGACCCGAACGTGTTTCCGGTGTGGTGCTGAGGGCCACGTCGTGGCCGGTTGTGACGCTCCTGTGCGTGTGGACTCCCCGGCGGTTTCTCGCTCTGTGCAGGTGCCTGGTGTGGATCCCGCGGCGGTTCCGGATGTCGCTACGTCTGGACCGGATGTGTCTGCCCCGCCGGTGAACTCGGGGGACCTGGAGGCGCCTGTTTCGGACCTTCATCGTTCGGTGACTGTGGAGGTGCATCCGCATCCGATGGCCTTGGGGGATGCTGTAGGGATGGTGCCTGCGCCTCCTGCTGGAGGCAATGTGATTCCCGGGGCTGACGGTGCGGTGGTATGTGTGTCGCCTCTGGGAGTTTCCTCGTTGACGAGTACCTCTTCTATTCTGCATGTTCTGTCGCCCTCCCTGGATACCTCACGTGTGCTGACGTCTTCCCTCCCGCCTGTTGTCTCTTCCTTCTCCGACTCCGGTCTCCGTTCCTGGTGGTGGCTTTTTGCTCCGTGTTGTTGAGGCTGCTGTTCTGCGTGACCGTGCTGCCCCGAATTGGGGCCGCCTGTCGATGGTTCTTCTGGGACACCGCTTGTTGGGGGTGACAGCTCCGACGATCAGCAGCCTCCTTTTAAGCGCCGTCGCTCGGCTCGGGGTGCGTCACCTAGCCGGTCGTGGGCAGAGGAGCGTGATGCAATGAAGGATGATGATATGGCCGACGCTGTGTTGCCTCCTGTGGTGCCTTCTGAGTTGGATGCTGTGCCTCCTGCTGGTGGCTCCCCCTCAGTGGGCTGTTGCCCATGGTAAGAGCGACCTTGTGGTGGTGTTGACGAATGATGTGAGGCGGGGGGCCTCTGCTCCTGTTCCGGTTGGTAGGGGCTCTGGGGCCCCTGCAGACCCACCCTCCACGGGTCTCGGTGCGGTTCCTGACACCAAACGGTGTGCACGCCCTAGTGGGCGGGCCGGTGTGTGCCCTGCCGTGCAGTCAGATGTGCTTCCCAGTGTGCGCCCGTGTGTCCAGCGTCCTCGGGGGAAACCCGTCCCTTTTGTCCTCTCGACCGGCGAGGTGCTCGACGGATCTACAGCAACTACGACTTTTAAGTGTACTGACTTGGTGCGTCCTGTTCCCTGGTGCCCTTCTACCATCTGGGTTCCACGAGCGCAATGTTTTGTCACGGGAGTGCCAAATTCGATGCCTCGGCCTACTGCAGCTCCTGGGTGCCCAATTCCTGAAAGTGACCAACTTGTTTGGGAGGCTTATTGTTTATGGTTTCCTGCTCAGGAGTACCCAGAGAAGTATGAGTGATTGGTTTATTGGTGTGTTTGATTTCTGTCTGTGTTGTGTGTGATGTTTCCCCGGTGCCTGCGTGCACAGGTGGGTGTCCTTGTCTGTGCGTGTGGGTGGTGTGGGTGTTGTTCTTGCCCCTGCGTGGCTTGTTTTCTTGTATGTTTTGTGCTTTGCATTTGGTGTGTGTGTTTGTGTGCGGTTGTGGGCGTTTGGTGTTATTTCTTTCGTGTCGTTGCGCTCGCCCTGTGTATTGTGTTGGGGTGGCGGGCGGTGTTGTTGTGTATGTCGCTTGTGTGTGTGTGTTTATTATCTTGTCCTTGTGACATTGCTTTATGAGGTGTGTGGCATTGTTGTGTTTGTTATCTCTGTATTTCCCTGTTTATGTCTTTACATGTTTTTTTTTTATTTTTTGGGGAAATAGCCGAAAAAGTTAGGTTAGGTTAGGTAGGTTAGGTAGTCGAAAAACAATTAATGAAAACTTGGCTCATTAGGCAAATTGGGCCTTGCATAGTAGGCTGAGAGGTGCATTCTGGCTACTAGGTGCGACATAAAGATAACCTATAAAGATTGGTTAGGTTAGGTTAGGTTAGGTAGGGTTGGTTAGGTTCGGTCATATATCTACGTTAATTTTAACTCCAATAAAAAAAAATTGACCTCATACATAATGAAATGGGTAGCTTTATCATTTCATAAGAAAAAAATTAGAGAAAATATATTATTTCAGGAAAATTTGGCTTATTAGGCAAATCAGGCCTTGCATAGTAGGCCAAAAAGTGCGTTCTGGCTACTAGGAACGACATATATATATATATATAAATATATATATATAAAAATTTGTGAGGGTACCACCTCTGGTGCCAATGTGGGGACCCATAGCCTCGGAGAAGAAAATAAAAAGTATTCAGAGGAGACCTTGTGGTTTCTCACTGAACACCAATATTATCTTCTCCTACCACCCCCATTCTTTTGTATGTACACATATATATTTACTTTATTTGAACTTTGTTACAAAAAAGGAGTTACATATGGGTTACAAAGATGGTTATCATAGGTTGTCGAGTTCCTCCAGCTCCTCAGATGGCGGACAGGAACCCTGGATGCAGTGCGCATTTCCCCTCTGTATCGCCACACTGAGGCGCTGGAAAAGAAAGCTTGCAGCTCTCGGGTCCCTTGTTGTTTCAATGAGCCTAGAACCCAGTTCCTTCAAAAAACTGGTAGCACTTTTACCCCAGGCGCTGAGTGTCTCAGAAGCAATGGGGACAAAATTGTAGTGGTGATCCAGTTCTCTATACTTACGGGATTTGGCTGCTTCCCTGTGGGTGGCAGCGCCACCTGGTTGTGCAACACTGAGGTTAATGTAGGTGTTAGCCAGGGTTGATACGCACGTGTAGTCCCATACCAACTGCTTGCCATTCTTCCAGGGGTTCACTGTGATACCATCCGGGCGACCAATAAGAGCATCAGAGATATGTGGCTTTAGGTAACGGGGCTCTCTTTCAGCTGGGCATCCAGCTGTGGTGAGGCTCCTCTTGATGATGTCGTTAACTTCACTGTGCCTCGAGTGCCATCCCCCTGTGCTTTGGCAGAGTAGGCCATGGTGGCCATACCTGTCAGCCACCACCTCGCCGCAAATACACCTATATCTGGTGTGGATTGGGGCAGCAAGGCGGAGGGCCACAGCAATTCGGAGGGCATGTGGTGTGAGACGCGTGCCAGTTGCCGACATTGGGGTTGCTAACAGGGAATCCCCTGCATGTGGTGCTGCTACTGCTGTGAGGCGAGCAATGTCGTGTTGTGTTGTTGCAGCACCCAGGCACTCTGCAGCAACTTGGTCTACAATGGGACCATCCCAGCTGGATTGCTTGTGGGCTTTTGGGGATGGTGGTTTAGGTGATTGGCCTGCACGAGAGGCCCACTCTGTGGCACAGCGTATAAAATTGGGATCATGTACACCTGCCAGCTGATGTAAGTGGGCAGGTAGAATTTCCTTCACAAGGTCGTCGGATGCTGATAAGGAGGACAGGAAGGCTGGAACAGCGATTTGCGTTGCTGTTCGAACTCCGAGGCCCCCAAGTCTTATGGGAAGAGAGGCTTGTTTCCACTGTAGGTCATCGAGAGAGAGGTTAAGGGCTTTTTCTAGCATTGATTTCAGTAACCGGTCATACTCACTTAGTTTTTGGCTACTGTAAGATGGTGAACACCTCAGAAAGTAGGTTAACCTGGGGAGGGACAGACATCTGGTGATGAGGTAGAGTGCATCATGAGCATCAATATCCTCAATCCTCCCATCCATCCTCTTAAGGTCGGCGATTTTCTTATCAAGGACCTCATCGATGAATTTCAACCCCAGGGGAGCTCCTAGGAGCTCCTTCTCGCGAGTCAATTTCATGTTCGCCAAAAAGTAGCTTAAGGTCCATACTGTAGCATGAATGTACAAAAGGGTAGAGGGAAGGGAAATGACTATGAACCGCACGGAGTACAGCATCCCTCCGCACCAAATTGAAGGCATTTTTGAAATCTAGCTTGATAAGGGCCTTTTCGTCTGTGATGTTGGCGATGAAGGCTCGAGCTGCATGGGCTGCCGCCTCACACCCTTGTGGAATGCCAAACCCGAGCTGTTTTGGCTTCAGCATGTTGGCCGCTGCATCACTAACTGTTCTTGCAGCTGCCTTTGCGACGAGACGCCGGAGAGAATTGCCCACAGCTATTGGCCTGATCCCTCCATCCTTTTTCTTTAGAGCACAGAGAGATGCTCCAAAAAAGATAGGTCTTATGAACGCTGGTATGTTGCCAGCTAGACATGTGTTGGTGAATCTGATTAGTTCCACCAAGAGGTTCTTTGCAATATCACCCAGTGCAGGGTTGAGCATTTGCTTGAGGTGGTTGGGTTTTAGTCCTGTGAACCCACCTGCTGATCCTGTAGGGAAGGACATGGCTGCTTTATGGACCACAGATTCAGCCACCCAGAGAGGTTCTGCTCCGGTAGCCCCCACTTGTACAATGTCGTCCTCACGCGGAGCCCTGGGTGGGTGTTTCTCCCTTAGGGCTTGAGCTGTTGCGACATCTCTGTCGGCAATTGAGTCCTCACTGGTGATGACTCGTATTGCGCCAATAGTGTTTCCTTCTTCTATTTTCTTGGTGACTGATGTTCTGATTTTTGATGTCTCGGATATGCCACTGTTGCTCTTCCTGCCGTGGGTGTTTCTCGCGCGAGTGGGAAGGCGCACCTGGTTGTCCTCCCTGGGAAAATCATTTATAGCTTTGATGATTGAGGCAGCTAAGGTTTTGTCTCTCCTTGCAGGGTTGGCTAGACATATGTTGCCAAACATTAGGAGGTTGTGCCATGCTTGGGTCGTTCCAGGAGAGTCGTTGACCTTTCTCAGGAGGGCAGATAATTTGGCTGCTGCATGGGGGCGGGCTGCTTTAGGGATGTGTTGCAAGGTTCTGGCCGATGTTGCTTTGATAGCTTCTAATAAATTTTCTGTGGGAATGAAGGTCTGGGAGGTGTTTTGCCTTACGGGCGGTGTGGGCTGTTGATTGGTGTTCTCCTGGGAGGGCGCCCAGAACCCAAACACCTGGCTCCGTTGTGGTAATGAAGGCGCACATTATCGTCACTCAACCGGATATAGCATACCCGGTCACACGTCTGACATCTACCTTGTCTACCCCTGTTTGATGGCTCATCTTGGCTTGGAGAAGCCTGGCTATCTGTTGAGAGCTGCGACATGGGCGGGCGCTGGGCGGGCGCTGGGCGGGAAGGTGGACGGCGGGTGGAGACTGGAGGGTGGGCGGCGGTTGGAGGCTGGGGGGGTGATCAGCTGGCCGTGGCACTTACTACTCAGGTGAGTGGTAATACATATACCTCCTCTATACAAAGTGTGGGGTATACACCCACTACACAATATGTGGGTATACATTGGGTGGGTGGGTAGCGTAGACACACATGGGAGCCTCCCGGCTTCTATGGGCGGGTGGCAAGGTGGCCTCGTGGGTGGGGAGGCGACGTGGTGGGGTGGGTAGGAGGGGGAGAGCAGGTACTTCCCGGCCTGGGCGCTGGGTGGGGGCGGGGGTCAGGGCGACACTAACACTGGTATAATTTCCCCGTATATCACTGCACAATAATGAATGAATCACACACTTGTAATCTGACTCACTGCACGTGTGATGTACTCACAATATGATAGATATGTTGCGCCAATTATCGCTGACAACGCAACTTGTTCAACAAAACTTTCAAAAAAGAAAAACACAAAACACTATTTATTTGGCACACGCGTAACCCCCACCTCTCTCTCCTGACAACACAACACCCCTCACTCACCCCCCCACCTCCCCTCACTATGGGAGGCCTGCAGGGTCCATCCTGGCCCCTCACTACAGCCTCCATGACTCCACACTGCCAACACACCTGTTTTGATAAGTTTTCACATAGATGGTACACCGTAGGCACTTCCGGCCACTCCCACGTCTGCTTGGTGTATTCACGGTGAATATGGTTGAGTCTTGGCACGGTGAGGCCAAGATGTCTCAGGGTAATGGCTGAGAAGGCAGCAGCTCCTCCGCCATACGTTCGTCCCCTAGGCCTCTCCTCTCCCTATATATATATATATATATATATATATATATATATATATATATATATATATATATATATATATATAACTGAAAACTCACACCCCAGAAGTGACTCGAACCCATACTCCCAGAAGCAACGCAACTGGTATGTACAAGACGCCTTAATCCACTTGACCATCACGACCGGACTAATGAGGTGATAGCCTAAGCTATTTGAACCACCCCACCGCCGGCACTCGGATAGTAATCTTGGGCATAGCATTTTACCAAATCACCTCATTCTTTGGGGCACACGTGAGGAACACAAATGCGAACAAGCCTGAATGGTCCCCAGGACAATATGCAACTGAAAACTCACACCCCAGAAGTGACTCGAACCCATACTCCCAGAAGCAACGCAACTGGTATGTACAAGACGCCTTAATCCACTTGACCATCACGACCGGACTAATGAGGTGATAGCCTAAGCTATTTGAACCACCCCACCGCCGGCACTCGGATAGTAATCTTGGGCATAGCATTTTACCAAATCACCTCATTCTTTGGGGCACACGTGAGGAACACAATAGGAACATAGGAAATATATTAAGAAGATATATATATATATATATATATATATATATATATATATATATATATATATATATATTTATATATATATTTATATATATATTTATATATATATTTATATATATATTTATATATATATTTATATATATATTTATATATATATATATATATATATATATATATATATATATATATATATATATATATATATATATATACATATATATATACATATATATAGGCCCGATTTGCCTAATAAGCCAAGTTTTCATGAACTAATGATTTTTCGACCACCTAACCTACCTAACCTAACCTAACTTTTTCGGCTACCTAACCTAACCTAACCTTTAAAGATAGGTTAGGTTAGGTTAGGTAGGGTTGGTTAGATTCGGTCATATATCTACGTTAATTTTAACTCCAATAAAATTTTTTTACCTCATACATAAAGAAATGGGCAGCTTTATCATTTCATAAAAAAAAATTTAGAAAATATAATAATTCAGGAAAACTTGGTTTATTACGCAAATCGGCCCTTGCATAGTAGGCCGAGTACGACGTTCTAGCTACTAGGTACGACATATATAAAAATTTTGTAAATTTGTTCATTACTAAAATTCCTTTATTTTCATATTGCCTGCATTATTCAAGGTGTAAAATTTGTGTATGATACTATATATCCTGCATTGTATTGAATTTACATTCTAAAGCTTTGACTTGAAATTGTAGACGACAAAGCAACTTAATTTCAGTAGTGTATGCAAGGATATTGTTTTCCTCCTGTATGAGACATTACAGATACTGTAATGCAAAGTTATCAAAAGAATGTGTTGCAACTGCAAATAGGTAGGGTCGGCAAATGTTAGGTTAGGTAGGGTTGGTTAGGTTCGGTCATATATCTACGTTAATTTTAACTCGAATAAAAAAAAATTGACCTCATACATAATAAAATGGGTACCTCTATCATTTCATAGGAAAAAAAAATAGAGAAAATATATTAATTCAGGAAAACTTGGCTTATTAGGCAAATCGGGCCTTGCATAGTAGGGTGAGAAGTGCATTCTGGCTACTAGGTATGACATATATATATATATATATATATATATATATATATATATATATATATATATATATATATATATATATATATATGCGAACAAGCCTGAATGGTCCCCAGGACAATATGCAACTGAAAACTCACACCCCAGAAGTGACTCGAACCCATACTCCCAGAAGCAACGCAACTGGTATGTACAAGACGCCTTAATCCACTTGACCATCACGACCGGACATAATGAGGTGATAGCCGAGGCTATTTGAACCACCCCACCGCCGGCACTCGGATAGTAATCTTGGGCATAGCATTTTACCAAATCACCTCATTCTTTGGGGCACACGTGAGGAACACAAATGCGAACAAGCCTGAATGGTCCCCAGGACAATATGCAACTGAAAACTCACACCCCAGAAGTGACTCGAACCCATACTCCCAGAAGCAACGCAACTGGTATGTACAAGACGCCTTAATCCACTTGACCATCACGACCGGACATAATGAGGTGATAGCCGAGGCTATTTGAACCACCCCACCGCCGGCACTCGGATAGTAATCTTGGGCATAGCATTTTACCAAATCACCTCATTCTTTGGGGCACACGTGAGGAACACAAATGCGAACAAGCCTGAATGGTCCCCAGGACAATATGGTCCCCAGAACAAGCAATATTCAGGCTTGTTCGCATTTGTGTTCCTCACGTGTGCCCCAAAGAATGAGGTGATTTGGTAAAATGCTATGCCCAAGATTACTATCCGAGTGCCGGCGGTGGGGTGGTTCAAATAGCCTCGGCTATCACCTCATTATGTCCGGTCGTGATGGTCAAGTGGATTAAGGCGTCTTGTACATACCAGTTGCGTTGCTTCTGGGAGTATGGGTTCGAGTCACTTCTGGGGTGTGAGTTTTCAGTTGCATATTGTCCTGGGGACCATTCAGGCTTGTTCGCATTTGTGTTCCTCACGTGTGCCCCAAAGAATGAGGTGATTTGGTAAAATGCTATGCCCAAGATTACTATCCGAGTGCCGGCGGTGGGGTGGTTCAAATAGCCTCGGCTATCACCTCATTATGTCCGGTCGTGATGGTCAAGTGGATTAAGGCGTCTTGTACATACCAGTTGCGTTGCTTCTGGGAGTATGGGTTCGAGTCACTTCTGGGGTGTGAGTTTTCAGTTGCATATTGTCCTGGGGACCATTCAGGCTTGTTCGCATTTGTGTTCCTCACGTGTGCCCCAAAGAATGAGGTGATTTGGTAAAATGCTATGCCCAAGATTACTATCCGAGTGCCGGCGGTGGGGTGGTTCAAATAGCCTCGGCTATCACCTCATTATGTCCGGTCGTGATGGTCAAGTGGATTAAGGCGTCTTGTACATACCAGTTGCGTTGCTTCTGGGAGTATGGGTTCGAGTCACTTCTGGGGTGTGAGTTTTCAGTTATATATATATATATATATATATATATATATATATATATATATATATATATATATATATATATATATATATATATATATATATATATATATATATAACCTAACCTAACCTAACTTTTTCGGCTACCTAACCTAACCTCACCTATAAAGATAGGTTAGGTTAGGTGGGGTTGGTTAGGTTCGGTCATATATCTACCTTAATTTTAACCCCAATAAAAAAAATTTTACCTCATACATAATGAAATGGGTAGCTTTATCATTTCATAAGAAAAAAATTATAGAAAATATATTAATTCAGGAAAACTTGGCTTATTAGGCAAATCGGGCCTTGCATAGTAGGCTGAGAAGTGCGTTCTGGCTACTAGGTACGACATATACATATACAAGCTGTACCTGCCACGCGTTGCTGTGGCTCTCTCTGGTTAAATGAAAAAGAAAGAAAACAGAAAATTCATGTTTCTAACTTGTTTAATTTCACAATGTTTGTGTGTATATAACATATTTTTCTTGTTCCACTGTCTGTGAAGATATAGAGATTTTCTGATTGCCGACTGTAGAACAGGAAATATATAAATGTCCATGTGAGAAGCAATCAGTGTCTAGATCTAAACCGCACAATTCTAAAGATTGGTCCTGAGCTTTGTTGATGTTGATTGCAAACGCCAATCGAATTGGGAAATTACAATCTCTTAAATTGAAATGGCAAATCCGTTGGAATCATAGGAATGTGAGGAATGAGGACATCTTCACCTTTGAAAGGTCCTGCCAAGATTGTTGCTTCTACGACGTTGCTGAATAACTTTTTACTGCAAGCCGCGTGCCGTTGCTAAGCTTTCGCTGGTTGATATTTCGTAACATGATAATTGGCACGCCGAATTTTAATTGCAGTTCGTGCAGTGGTGGTATTCCTGGCAGATCGAGTGAATTAAAAAATTCTGTTGGATAATTAATCGCTTCATCTACTTCCACCACAGTGTCGACGGACTTGTATGTGACTGCCTTGCTTTGTACGTTAGACTGAAAAATATTGTAAAGTTCTTAGACGTCTTTGTTCTTGGCCTCAAGAATAGCTTGTTCACTCAGCCAATCGTGATTCTTATAATTGGCTTGAATATTTGGAAATACTTTTTCAACCAATTCTTCTTTTGACGTCACTAAATTGTAGAAGTTATGAGGCAATGAAATTCGTCCTGAGGTCAGGTCAACCAGCACGTTTCCGTTCCCAATTTCCAGAAAATGATATGAGAATATCTCAGCTGATGAGTCGTTTTGCAGTTGGACATGCATATTTGTAGTTTATTTTAACATCTTTACGTGGCGCCACAAAGTAGAGTATTTCAGGCAAGCATTTATTTCGTCCACTAGTGTTGATCTAAGAATTACAGGTAATGTTTGCATGAAATCTCCTGCAAGTAATATTAATGCATTCCCAAATTGTCTGATGTTACCACGCAAATCTTGCAATGATCGGTCAAGAGTCTCGAGCGATTTTTTTATGGGCCATTGTGCTTTCATCCCAAACAATAAGTTTACATTTCTGCAATACTTTTCCCATGCCGGATGCTTTGAAAATGTTGCACGTGGAAGTTTCAATGAATCGCATGTTCAATGGCAATTTCAAAGCCGAAGTAGCAGTTCTTCCACCTGGTAGCAATGTCGCAGCTATTCCGGACGATGCAAGAGCTAAGGTAATGCCATTTTAAGATCGAAATGCTGCCAAAATCAATCTAATTAGAAAGGTTTTACAGATCCTCCTGACGCATCTAAAATGATTTCTCCAAACCCATTATGGAAAGTTTGAATTATTTGATCGTAAATGCCTTTTCGCTCAAGCGTTAGCTTAAGAAGATTTGATTGCACATAAGATAACAGATCACCAGTGTTGTAATATTGTTCAAGTAAGCTCTTGCTTCTCTAGTTTCCCCTTTGGGTTTGTCGGGGTTCAGTTCCAAGGTGCCATCCCCCCCCATTATGTGACCAATGCTCACCAGGCTGCCCAGCATCAGCGGTCGGGCCTATTACTTCAGGGGCACAAGTTTGTGGCTGTGTGGCATGCCCTGAGGAGTATTCGGCTTCCTCCAGGCTCTGTACTCCGGCTTCTTTCTGACTGCTCCCCAATGGTTCATTGCTTGAACTGTTGGAAGATGCTTCATTTCATTGCCCTGTGGAGCTGGATGTTTAAGTAACTTGGCTTCTGGATTCCCTGGGCTTGGTTCTCAGTGTGTTCACATGCGGGGTGCATCTAATGTTCTTGTGGACTGGTGATCTTGTTTTTGCCCCATTTCTATGGAATGGACCATCGATGCTGTATCTTCTGTTGTCTCTGTGAGATGTTCAGTTGCCCCGAGGTGAACTTCTTCACATCAGCATGGAACCAGCACCTTCTCCCTTACGTGGCCTCAATCTCCAATCATGAGGCTCTCATGGTGGATGCCTTGTGAATGGACTGGTCGAGGTGCATTTACCTTTTCCGCATTCAATTGTTGCTCAGGGTGCTGTCCAGTCTGGAGTCATACTTGGGGAAGGTGATCCTTCTGGGTTCTTTGGTGGCCAGCCCAGCCTTCGTTTCTGGCTCTTCTGGTCCTGTGTCCAAACCCGAGCTTTTTTCCTTGGCTCAGTCTCTTATCACCAGATTGGCCCAGCGATGTACAGGTACTTCACTAGTTTGAACTGCTCTGCTCTTCACATCTGGAGTTTTTGAAGTGTTGTCACACTTCACACACACTCAGGTTGTCCACAGTGTCATCAAGTCTAGCCAGTTTGTGGTCTACCCTCCACAAATATCATGTTCTGATCGCCCAAGATATTCACAAGAATGAGGCTTTGGTTGCAGTCTTTTCTCACATGTTCTGGGTTGATATTTGGGCTCATTGGTTTTGGCATTCTAACAGGATTCTTATGGATCAGTATTTAGTCACTGTTCCTGATCTCAATTGGTTATATTACTTGGACAGTGTTTCCTAGCCTGGATTCTGTTCATCATGGTGTCTCCTGCCTCTCCTCCTCCCTGGGAAGACCCATTTTTCTTCTTAGCTTCAGGGAGCCACTGGGGAGCTCCCCCCAGAAAATCACCATAGAATACCAGTATTATGAAATGCCTCTTTCTGGAGAAGCCCTGGTGACTCCCTCATTCTTCCTCCTCCCTCCCTCCAGGATTGTTGCTTCATCATGGAGTTGTTGATCATTAGCTCCTGGACCAAGCTGGGGAGTCAGCTGTTGGCCGAGGCTTGGCTACCTGGTGGTGTTAATCAGTACTAACGAGTTTAAAGCTGGTTTTAGTTCTGTGTGAATTATTTGCAGAGTTACTGGGCAGTTTCAAGGCTTCATTTTCTGTGAACCTTCCGGCTGTCTTTAAAGCTTCACTAACTTTCAAGAGGCTTTTTTTCCAATGAGGTAGAGAACTCTCACTCCACCCTGTGCCTCTATAAGGGGAATAGGTTCTGGCTCTAGTCCCTGTGGACCAAACAAAATTTCTTCAACTAACAGGACCTTTTAGAATGGAGCAATCTATTGCTCCATTTGCGATCAGCAAGATAGCTACATGGAACCACTGAGGCTCCTCCAGAAAGAAGCATTTCATTACATTCAGTGCCTTTTTTTTTTTTTTTAAATTTCTACCTTATGCAAATTTGTTAGTAGCAAACACATGGTTAATTTAATGAACAAAATTACAATAACTGCTCAATGATTCAATGTATTTTCATGTCTCTTCAATGATCTTCCTTTTACACAAATATAAGTTTATTTTTCATCCCCTTGCTCATGCTCACTTTTAAAATTCTCCAGAATTGTAGCGAGATATATTTAATATATTTTATTCTTTTATAATTAAATCTATATATTTTGTCATGTCTTGAAGATTAAAGCTAAATCTACTTCACTGATTGCTTAATACTACTTGAGAGAGATATTGGAGGGGGAAACCCCCACTTTTCTAGCATTTATAGTCTCTCATTCCTTATGCTCTTTATTCCTTCATCCTTTTTTTTACAAATTAACTGGCATGTGTCATTGTCATTAATCTTTTATATATTATATAATAGCCTTTTATAATATACTTATATAATATATAATAGCCAAACTCTCACAAGTCAAGCATGGCCTCAGGCCAGGCCTGGGGAGTAGAACAACTCCCAGAACCCAATCAAGCAGGTATCACCATTCTTTAATTTCATGAACAGGCTTCTTACAAGTAACATACAAAAGCTGTTTTACATTCTAGAGGAAGTAAACCCAGTCTGTTCTCTACATTTGCTAAAAAAAAAAAAAAAACAAACAAGCCTTACCAGAAACAAATGAACCCAAGCAATCCACCTATCCTATCTGGAGCATACCTGGCGAAGGCTCTTGGAGTTGTTCTACTCCCCGAGCCCGGCCTGAAGCACACTTATCATGGCCAAGGAACAGAAAACATCAATATTACAGTGCTTTGACTTTCACCAATACAGTACTGTACATCGCATTTTTAAGGGATTGTTGATTCGTTAACAAATGTAATGTATTAGACGAGAGGATGTAACCAGCTATCCAAAATCCAAAATTATCCACTAATAAGTATAAGTAAAAATGTTTTACTGAATGCAAACATGAAATAATTTGTGCGCATCCTCAAGCTCTTACCCTTAGCACCTCTGGGTAGGAAAATATCTTCGACCCATGACACCTGACTGTGAGGTTAGTGAAGGGCTGACACTTGTCCAAGATGAGCAAATCATTATGCTGCATCTGTTTGTTCTTATGCTGGCCCTCCAGATCCTCACGGTAGTCTCGATGTAGGTTGATCTGTGATGATACCACAAACCAGCGACGGGACGCCCTGTTGTGTGTACACAAACAATTTAAAATTCATGCGCTTCTTGCTTGCAGTAGCAAATATGAAATACAGAACAATCATATACAGTACTTAATGATAATTATGCCATTTTTTCGTGTGTGAGCTGTTGAGAGAGAAACCGAGACAATCGTCTGATGTAATACCTAAACACCACTTCCTAATGAGCCTCACTTTTGTAGGTCTATTATAAATATAATACAGGGGGTACCTCGGTTTAAGAATTTAATCCATTCCTGTAGACGGTTCGTAACCCGAAAATTCATAAATCGAAGCAAAATTCCTCATAAGAAATAATGGGAAATGAATTATTCCATTCCTGACTCCCCAAAAACTTCACTTCAAAGTAAATTTTATACCTAATTCACCCAAATCTTCACTATAAAAGTATGTTCAAGTTATTACTTACCCTTGCAGATGACTCCTGTTGACGTATGGAAGATGGTGAGGAGGGGAGGAGGAGAGGTGTTACTGTTTGGAAGGGGAGTCCCCTTCCATTATAACATCAGACAGTGATGATTTTTCTGGGGTGCACTCTCTGGCACATTTTGTCTGCATACCACTAGGTCCTGGTTGTGGCTCCACTAGGTCCTGGTTGTGGCTCAACTAGATCCTGGTTGTGGTTGGTTGTGGCTTGATTTTCTCACTTTTCTCACAAGGAAACATTCCATTGAAGATTGTTTTTCCCTTCTTTGCAACACTTGTCTGTAGTGAGGCATCACATTGTCATTAAAAAGATCAATGCAATGGCCTACTACAGCTTTATCTGGGTGATTCTTTTCAGCAAAACTTTGCAGTCCTTCCCATATTGCACACATTTTCTTAATTAATGAGGAAGGGACATTCACATTCTCTACTGCCTCCTCTTCCTTTCCTGAAGATTTGTTGTACTTCGTAGCTAATTCAACAACACGAGTACTATTTTCATGCTTATGAATGATCTCGCTTTTCCTCTATGCTCATTTTCACATGTGATTTCTTGCTTTGAACCTTACCACTGGCTTTCTTGGGACCCCATGACGAGATATACAATAACAACTTTTATGCTCAAATGGCCAAAAATCTGACAAAAAACTGTAATTCTTGTGAAGAAATCAGGCGGGATAGTCACTGGGCGTGAGGCACTGGTAAACTGAGGCGCGATCGCCATGCCACCACGCTCTAGGTCGGCCGTACGCGTATCAACAAACTCGTATCCCAATGAAAAGTTCGTATCCTGATTTGACTCACAATACCAACTTAGTGGTTCGTTATGGTGAACAAAACATGCAGATACATATAACCTGTGTATATAGTGTAATAACCGACAAAGTATTTGTTCACTGTTTGATGAACATAATAATTGAATCAGCAATATGCACACCATATTTTTGAGTACATCGATGATTCACTCATTTTATTATATAAATATATCACACTACACACTATTGAGTAATATTACAGCAAAAACAACAAAAAATCAGAGACATTGAAATAATTAGGTAATTATCTCTTTGTGGCCACTCCTGCCTGACAGCTGGGAGCAACAGACCATCTAGGACGCACGCTGAGTCAGCGCCTGTTTTTTGCCAGACTTCCCCGCCCTATAGCGGGCAATATATGCCACTTACGACTTTTTTATTATTTTTCACATGATCAGAGAACACAAATTACAGGTTTAGAAGAAAAAATAATTTTTTTTTTTTTGGTATATGCCTGTGGGTGACAAATGCTAATTAGCCCTGAGCAACACAAGGGTTAACATTTGTGGTCCATTCTCTCTAACATTATTCCTGCCACTTACCCATGCACTGTAATGATTTACTTTATATATACAGTATATGAATTAAAATTTCAATCTGTTTCAAGATGGAAGGGAGATGAGGGTGAAGGGGGAGACAAAAGGGAAGAGGAGGAGAAGGGAAAGGGCAAGAAAAGGGGAGTAAGAGGGGTAATGAGGGGAGGGAAGAGGAGGAAAGAAGAAAGTTGGAATGGAGGGGTGTGAGGAGAGACTATCCCAGGGACCCCTCCTAGTATAATATATATTCTTCAAAACTTAACACATAAAAGATACAACTCTAATAATGAATCAAAACCAGGTATGTAATCAAGAGCTTACTGTAATATTCAACTTTGATAAAAAAAAGTACACTATCTGAGAGCCACAAATTTACACATCTGCTCCATAAGTTTATCACGACTAAGCCTTAGAGTGGCGCTTCTGTATTTGGGCACAAGGGAAAACCCAATGATTTGGAAATCGCCAGGCTTACACTGGCTTTCTTCCTACAGGGGAGTCTTGGTGGGCTGGGTTATACACGGGTAGGGAGACGTCATATCCCCGACGATATGTAAACGAGGAAAATCCTCCGCCAGCCATGAGTGCCTTGCCACGTGCCAAGTTCAGTGTTGTGTCAAATATTGGAGGTGTTCCCGGCAACATGGTGAAGAGGAGATGGTTTTCACCCTCTGACCAGCTGTGGAATATAACCAAAATTATATTCAACAGTATAAAAAAATCAATATGACTGTACTCTAGTTTAGTTCATTTATTATTATGCATCCCAAACCTATTCCCAAAATTATAAAGGCATATAATAGGTTCAGGAACTGAACCCAAAAATTCAATTAGCTAAGCAAATTACAGTCTAAACTAGTGGAGGGTGTACATGGCTTTAATGTATATAATAATTCATGTTGTTGGGGATAGAAAGCCTGTATATGTATATAAATATACTGACCTTCCCCCTCGATGCAACCCACAACAGTTGCTCGACTCTCGGGTATACTTACTACTAGGGCAACAGAGACATTAGGTGAAAGAAAATGTGCCCAACCATTTCTGTCTTGGCCTCAAGCAATTACTGTACTGGCTCAAAAGTTAGCCAAAAACACATTAGTTTACCTCTCTCGCTAACATTTGGTAAGCAGCCTTTGTAATGTTGGGTGTATCTTTGTAATTACACTACTGTACTGCAGTTTTAAAATATTTGTCATTATATATATTGGCATCTGCAGTTTGGTTGTATACGCTTTAACTAGAACTGTCTACCAGACATGAAAGACCTTACATAATATAAAAAATATAAAAAATAATGGAAAAAATCTAAAATTAAATCATGGGTTAAAATAAGTACAGTACAAGACCCAAATACTACATACTGTACAATATAACCTTGAAATTCAGCTCAGTAGCATTCTGAACCTTTCATGAAGTTTGGTATCACTTTTCTTAATAAAAATTATGAATATATATATTTTTGCTTGTTTCCACACTCAAATAATAATCAGATTTTTTCCTAGAGTAAAAATAGAGCATCAATTGGAAAGAAATGCTCCTCCCGAGTAGACCCCGTGTTTGCTTCCCCCCGGGTCTTTGTTAATGAGCACACCAATGTTAATGCTAACATATGCTAACATACTTGGTACTGAGCGACTATGCATCTGACCAACACAATCCACGACACACGGCTGACCCTACACTCAAATGGCTATGCCCCTCGACAATCCACACGCAAGAGAACATAACAATGCAGAAGGGCAATTGGCTTATGTACAGCAACCCCTATTTGTACCCAACCAAACTCAATGGAACATCACATCACTTCCTTCATCTCTCCATTAACCTTATAAACTCTTAATGCCTCCCCTTATTGCAATGCTGTAAATTCCTTAGTTCTCTATATTCAGGCTTTCCACCAACATTTACTGTCATAGTCAAGTATATTTTTGTAAACAGCCAATGGTAACCAGCAGCAATATTTATACATTCTCAAAGAAATGACAGCCAAGATGGTGGCAAGTACTGTATTTCATTAACAGAAGATGGTGTCAAAATAAGATTTTGTATGATAATGAAGTGTTCATGTTACATGGTCTTTTTAATGGTGCTAAGAAAACACATATTGGCACTGAATAGTGATAAAAGCAAAATTCACTTACTAAGGAAGCATGGCCAGTGTCTGAGCGATCTTATCCTTCCTCAGGTTATTTTCATTCAATGTGTCTACTGGAGGAACGAGGATGCACGCATCGTGAGGATTGGGAGTATAATACTCGGAGTTGAGTATGGTGTCGATGATTTCAAAGAACTCGCGAGACATTGGCTTGATGGCTATGTGGTCTTCATCCACGTAGCGAGTCATGGGATAAACGTATCTGTTGATATGGACACCAATTACAGAATTTTGTACCTGTACTATAGTAATATGATACAGTACCCGAAAAAAACAGTGCTGAATGTAATGAAACGTCATTTTCTGTGAGAGTCCCAGAGGCTCCCCGGAGCTATCCAGGCTGATAGGGATAGTCCTAACTTTTGGCATCAGTCGATGTTGGTGGAGTTCTAGGCCTACCGGGAACCACGGCCAGAACCTGGCCCCTTCAGAGAGGCACAAGGAGCAATGGCCTATAGAAATGCACATGAGATTTTGGAACATTCTATATCTGCCTTCGACCCAGACAGGCACCCAGAAAGGTAAGCGCCTCAAAGCAAACCCCTATTCTGGTGAAACCAATAAAAATAACAAAACAAGTGGACAGAACTCCCCCAAGGGAAAAGAGCAAACAAGCATGACGTCACATGACCTGCGCCGCATGTCTGCGCAGCTCCCCCCTCCTTGGGAGGGGGAAAGGGGAGCCCCAGAACCGCGCCGGCGATCCATACCTCCAATTCCGAGACTAGCTATCAAAAGACGTGAAAACTGTCGACTGGAAGGAGGGAGGGTTGCTGGGGAGCCTCCGGGACTCACCCAGAAAATTACGTTTTATTACATTCAACGCTGGTTTTCTGGGGGGAGCCCTTATGGCTCCCTGGAGCTATTTCACCAAAGACTGAGGAAAAAGGGGACTTACCCGGGAGGCGGTCAGTGCTCCACACCTCAACTCGAAGTCGAGACAGGCTGCAGACGCCGACCAAAAGCAACACAGGCCAGACTAGGCCCAGGAACGTTCACGAGGTAGCGTGCAGCCAGGACCCTGTTTTAACCGCCAAAAACCCCGTGCCCGAATGTCAACCCAGGACATGTTCCCAAAAATGACAGCAAGAGCAGCGAACTAACGAACGTCATGGGCACGGGGATAGACCGCAGGCTGGCTAGGCTTAATAACCCTGCGGACAATCTGAGAGACCCGTACCCACAAACAAGGAAGAAGGGAAACCGGATCAACCCAAAGTACGTCCAAGAACACAGAAGCCGTGGCGCGCAAATAATGGCGGAGAGCCCCAACCGGACACAAAACATGATGCACCCCCGGCCTGACCAACCAAGCATCAATAACCCAAGGACCCCTCCGGAAAGCAGCAGTCTCATTCTTCGCAAGAAATAAAGAAGACGGCTGCAGACGAACAACCTATCTGCCGGACCGAAAGAGCAGAAACTCCTGTGCCAGAGGAGAGCATGAAGCTCCCCGACCCAACCCTTGGGGGCCAATGCCAACAGGAAAAAAAGAGCCTTCGAAAAACAATCCTGAACCGTAGGGGCCACAACAAACCGAGGAGAAGAAAGATAGGAGAGCACTCTGTCCAAAGACCTGGACGGCTCAGGCAGCGCATGAGCAGGCCGGAAGTGAAACAACGCACGAGACAGCTTGCAAAACGGCGCAGAAGTAACATCTATACCAAAAGCGAGCTGAAGCGGCTCCGCCAGCACCGCACGATATGAGGCGACAGTATTCTGCATAAGATGACGGTCCTGGAATAACCATGAGAGAAAGGACACCATCACCCGAACCGAAAGCGAAGTACAATGACGAAGAGTCAGAAAGAAACGGAAGGACCGCCAGGAAACTTCATACTAATGCCAAGACGAAGCCCACAGGTGGGACACCATCGACGAAGCCACCTGATCACCATACAAATGGTGATAAACTCGAGTCAAAAATACCAAATACAAGGACTCGAGGAGAAGAGCGAACCAAGCTCGTAACAGACCGGGCCGACCTTCTGGAAGAGGTGGAGTTGCGGAAAAAACCCCGGGTTCGGACACTGGGCAAGCAGCACCTGAAACCAAAGCTGGGCCGGCCACCACAGGGCCAAGAGGACAACTCGCCCCTAGCAAGTTTCCAAGCAAGCCAGGACCTGGAGCAACAGCTGAACCGGAGGAAAGAGGTACAGGAACCCCCACCTAGACCAGTCCTGCAGAAAGGCGTCGATCCCGACAGCCTCGTGGTCGGGGAAGGGCGCCATATATATCAGAAGACGCCTTGATCACACCGACGCGAAGAGGTCCACCTCCGGGTGCCCGAACGTCTGGCAGAGCCAACTGAAAGAATCGGCATCGATCGTCCATTCTGTGGAAAGGAAAGGAATTCCACCAGGAGAACCAAACCCTGAGAACTCAGCAGACGAGTCACCCGAAGCGACCAACCCAAAAGAGCCAAGGACTGCATCGAACCCCCTTCGGTTCAGACAATCAACCACCGGGGAGCAGTCCAAATGGAGCTGGATCGTCGATCCACTGGCGACCTGAACCCTCCGAAGTGCAAACCACACTGCCGCAAACTCCTGCACCATGCTGTGGGCCCGATGAAAGGACGGACCCCACCGCCCCTGGCTGGCCTGGTCACAAAGCCGCAGCCAAGAGACGACTCATCCCTGAACGCATCCAGTGAGAGCTTGGGTAGGCGCTATGATACTGAAACCCGAAAAACTTGAAGAGGAAGCCGGCAACGCAGCAGCCGACATAACGCCCCCAGGGGCCGAATCCAGTGATGGCGAAAGAGGAAGAAGGGACATCCCCGAAGGAACCAGAACAGCCGATGAAGCCAAACCCGACCCGGCGGGTAGACCATAATCGCAAAGTTCAGGAAGAGACAAGGAAGCAGTCCGAAAGTCCCACACGAGGCCCAGCCAGGCCCGAACCTGGCAGGGAACCAGATGGGACTTCCGCCAGTCCACCAGGAACCCGAACCCAGCTAGCTGGGAAAGCACCACACCCCTGGCTAGCAGACACACGGACCGACTGGGAGCCCAAACCAGCCAGTCGTCGAGGTAAGCCAACACCCCGAACACCTAACAGACACAGACGGGCCACAATGACCGGGGGTAAGACGTGTGAATCCGCGAGATGCCAGGTTCAACCCCAACAGGAGACAACGAAAGCGGTAACTCTGACACCCCACATCAAAACTGAGCCAGTCCTTGAACCTCAGATGAATCGGGACGTGCCAATACGCGTCCTTGAGGTCCAGGGACACCATTCAACCGCCCGGCTCCAAAAGAAGCAAGACCTGGGACCGAGTGGTCATCCGAAAGGAGGGACAAAAAACCCAGGGGTTCAAATGGGACAAGTTCAGAATGAACTGCAGGTCCACACAGCCCCGTTTCGGGACTGGAAACAGATGGGAAACCCACCTGAGGGACATTGTCGTTTCAACCACGCCCAAGTGCACCCACTCCATGACAACCCGAAAGAGCGCAGGAGAAGAGGTCTGCCCTGTCAGCCCTGATCCCCCCCACCAAAGGATTAGCCACCTAACGCCACCGAAGACCACAAGAAACAACCCGAAAAGCCCACTAATCGTGGGACCAGACGTGAGCGAACAGAGAAAGCCTCCCCCCCCCAATCACCCCATCAATGGGGCGAACTGCAAATGGGCCGATGCCCCTTACGAAAACCTGACCTGCACACAGAGCGAGCACTGCGCCGACCAGGCGCAGCCAGGACCGATGGCTGCACCGGCTCCGAAACTGGCACCTGTGGCTCACCTTGATGGGTGGAACCGTTGGCCCTGGCATGACCCCCTCCGGGAGGAACCCACCCTGGACCCCCAGAGAACCAACAGGTCAGACATCGGGAGGCAGCTGGAAGAGGCCGCCTGGATATACAGGTACTGTTCGACCGCAGAAGCAGCAAACAGCAAAGGACAAAAGGGCGAAGACAATCTAAGAGCCAGGGCCCAAGCGGATTCCAAGGAAGAAGTGAGCACCACCTGCCAACATGCGAGGTGCACAGCGAAAAATTGAAACAGCGCATCCCGCAGGACCGGCGCAAACAGCTTCAAAAGGGCAGACGATGCACGAGCAGCCAAGGCCAAGGCGCTAGACCCAAGAACAGCCGCAAGTGCCTCTACATCCTCCGCAAGTCAATCCGAAGACAGCTCAAGGAGGGAAAAGAAACGCAGGACCGAAGCCAACGAGCCCTGGGCGTGCAAGTCCTCAGCAACAAGCACTGCCGACAAGGAGGGAACCTGCACATGAAGCTGAACCGCGTGAACATCCTGCAGAAGAGCTGGAGCAAAAAAACCACTCATTAAGGTGAGCAAAGTCGCCCCCCAGGTAAACCTGAACCACAGTCAATGCTTCACGCCACTCAAGCGTGCGGGTACGACAGAAGGTGTCCCAAGCATCCAGCGAAAACAAAGAGCAGTCCACTAGCCAGGACGACTCTGGAACCTCATAATCAACCCAGTATGGAGACGAAGACCCAAACCTGAAGGAAGACGGATCCATTATAGAGGCATAATCCAGGTCGCGCAGGAGGTAAGCTGCAATGGCCGCCCGCACCTTAACCGGAGAGATGCGGGAAGCTGAAAACCTCCATAAGGACAGAAACGAAGGACCCGCAGGGACACAGAACCGAACCCAAATCCAAGTCGTACGCTGAGGGAGGAAAGGAAAACCCCACTCCTTGTAACAGCAAGCCCTGCTTGGAGGGTCGGAAAACCCAGGCAGGGTCCAATGGGGCCCAAGGCCCCCAGGCCAGCTCCTCCCCAACCCCGGGAACCTCCCAGTCAGGCCCCGGGGCAGAGTTGTCCTCCAAAGCCCCAGCCTCACAAGAAAAAGCCGGGGCAGCTGGAATAGCAGGAAGGGAATGGGCCCACTGGTCAGAACCCGGAGATACAGCTGGAGAAAGAGACTCAAATGTCTCCGCAGCTACCCCGGAAGAGCAACCCCCGAAACTGCCGAGTCTCAGAAACCTCTAAACCCTGCCCCGACCCTGAAGCCCGCAGACACTTAGGATGGAAGTGTGGGGGGAGGGGGGGGGGAACGAATGAACCACAGCAGGGAAAGAACGAGGCAGCCCTGGGGCATCCGGGGAAGCATTTAACCTACCGCACTGCAGCAACCTAAACCTATCCTGCAATGTGCGAGGTGCCTGCACCCTAATATTATCATCATTAGATTGGGTGAACCGAGTCACATACAAGCAACAAAGCTCGTAGGACTCTGGGTCGAATGTGTCACCGACCCAACAGGCAGCATGACAGAGGCAAAAACAAAGAGCGTCGCCCTGAGACAAGGGAACAGAGCAACCCTCAAACTTGCACAAGTGAAAGGAGACTCAGGAGTCACATCCATTGGACCCAAGCGCCCCGTGGGGTTTCCCCGGGCCCTTACCCTGCGTCTGTTAAGGGTTTACCCAGGCAGGGTACTGCTAACCAGCGCCCAAGCTACCAACCAACACTGCTAAAGCTGAACCCTCGGGACGTGTCCACTCACGAGGGCGAAGCAGGGGGTACCACCAAACACAAACAATCCAAATATAAAGGGGGAGGGGACACCAAGGCAGACCCCCTGCCAGGCAAAAAGAAAAAGAAAAGAAAAACCTTGCAAGAGGACAGCGTACCCAGAGGGAACAGACCCGGCCGCTTGTATAGGTGAAAACTAGCTACGCAGTACCCCGCGCCCCGACCAGTGCAAAAACTACCACTTACCCCAAGGCAAACAAGGGAGGAATCCCCCAAAACACTCGGGGCAGTCAATTGCCAAGCAGCGAAAGACCAACAGAGGTAATCCCAAGGTGACTTGTGGAAGGTAACCCCAAGTTCCTAGGGTGGTACTTACAGGGCACTTAGGGAAGGGAGCGCCCTAAGCGCATGCAGCCCAAGTACCTGTAAATATTACTCCTAGTTTTTTTTTTTTTTTTTTTTTTTTTTTTTTTTTTTGAGATATATACAAGAGTTGTTACATTCTTGTACAGCCACTAGTACGCGTAGCGTTTCGGGCAGGTCCCTGGAATACGATCCCCGCCGCGAAGAATCGTTGTTACAACCAAGTACACATTTTACTGTTGAGTTAAACAGAGGCTACAGTTAAGGATTTGCGCCCAGTAAATCCTCCCCGGCCAGGATACGAACCCATGACAAAGCGCTCGCGGAACGCCAGGCGAGTGTCTTACCACTACACCACGTGGACTGGTAGAGGACTAGGACGGGGACTAGTTCGCACACCCCTGAAGAGAAGTACTGAACCCAGGCACAGGACAAAGAGAATCTGGAGCTGGAGCCACACCGACTAAGCCTAATCCCAACAACTGAGGAACTGAAGGTGTGGATCGCCAGCACGAGGGTCTGGGGCTCCCCCTTCCCCCTCCCAGGGAGGGGGAAGCTGCGTAGACATGCGGCGCGGCTCGTGTGACGTCATGCTTGTTTGTTCATTTGCTCTTGGGGGAGTTCTGTCCACTTGTTTCGTTATTTTCGTTGGTTTCACCGGAATAGGAGTTTGTTTTGAAGCGCTCACCTTTCTGGGTGCCTGTCCCAGTCGATGGCTGATACAGACTGCTCCAAAATCATATGTGCATTTCTATAGGCCATTGCTACCCATGCCTCTCTGGGGGGGAGGGGGCAGGCTCTGGCAACTGCCCCCGGTAGGCCTAGAATTCCACCTACATCAACTGATGCCAAAAGTTAGGACTATCCCTATCAGCCTGGATGGCTCCGGGGAGCCATAGGGGCTCCGTCCCCCAGAAAAGTAACCTTCCTAAACAGCATTTGTCTTAATTTGTGAGTTTCCTTACTGAAGTACAAGTTATACTGATAATAGAAAGTTTTAATACTCCTCTTTATTATGCAATTGTTCATATAAGTTGAAACAGGTAATTTTTATATGAACAATTGCATAATAAAGAAGAGTATTAAAACTTTGTTATAAAAATTGCCTATTTCAACTTATATGAACAATCACATAATAAAGAAGAGTATTAAAACTTTGTTATCAATTTTAATACTCTTCTTTATTATGGAATTGGAAAAAGACAATTTTTATGTTACATTCCATATTCCCAACAAGATTTGAGGCATGGCTAATAGGCAATGGCACCCAACTTGGGGAACCAGGAAAACACACAGCACTAGGAATTGCAATACTTCGCCAAGGCCAGAAGAAGAGACAAAACATCGTAGTTGTATCTACGGGGGGGGGGGGAGAACCCCACACACAACCCAGCATATCAAGGGAATATTCCACAGATGTCCCCATGCCTGGATTCAAGACGGATGGAGAGAAAAATCGGGGAGGGAGAAGGACCAGCCACTTGAAGTAAACAAAATACCAATAACATTGATCAGTTGTTGAAAAAACAGCTGATTGGGATGAAGGAAAACAGAGGGAAGATTCAACCAAACTTGGGGAAAGGCTGAAGAGAGCCCCTAAGGATCAGTTCACAGTGTGTAAGGCTCAGTTCACAATGTGTAAGGCTCAGTTCACAATGTGTAAGGCTCAGTTCACAATGTGTAAGGCTCAGTTCACAATGTGTAAGGCTCAGTTCACAGTGTGTAAGGCTCAGTTCACAATGTGTAAGGCTCAGTTCACAATGTGTAAGGCTCAGTTCACAATGTGTAAGGCTCAGTTCACAATGTGTAAGGCTCAGTTCACAATGTGTAAGGCTCAGTTCACAATGTGTAAGGCTCAGTTCACAATGTGTAAGGCTCAGTTCACAATGTGTAAGGCTCAGTTCACAATGTGTAAGGCTCAGTTCACAATGTGTTAGGCTCAGTTCACAATGTGTAAGGCTCAGTTCACAATGTGTAAGGCTCAGTTCGTTATGTATGAGGCTCAGCTTAGAGAATTAAATATCAGGTTTAGACCTGCTACCAGGTCTAAATTTACAAAAACTATTACAGTAATATAATACTGTTCAACCAATGCTCATATTTAATATGCAGTACTCAAATAATTTAATTTTATTTTTTATTTTTTTTATTTATATATACAAGAGTTCTTACATTCTTGTACAGCCACTAGCACGCACAGTGTTTCGGGCAAGTCCTTAATCTTAATTTTCCACAGAATATGACCCACCAAATCGTTTAACAACCAGGTACCCATTCACTGCTGGGTGAATAGAAGCAACAGTTGAGGATTGGTGCCCCGTCAATCCTCCCTGGCCAGGATACGAACCCAGGCCAAAGTGCTAGCAAAACGCCAGTCTTACCACTTCGCCACGGGAATTGCTAAACATGTAATATGTAATTAATGTTTGGAAACTGTATGAAGATTCAAGCAAACGTCATCTCACCACCCTCCAAAAGACTTACACTGATATACGTTGGGTCCCACTACGGCCACAGCGATACATATTGAAGCAGTTGAAATAATGGCAGTCATCCCTGGTGTCTGTTGAGGTAGGGGCTCCTTCCTCACCCATTACTAGTTCCTCCCAGTGGTTGGTGGCTTCTATTCTCAGGCGGGCATCTTGGCTCCCCGGAGAAAGCCCCGTAGTCAACAGCTAAAGCAGGGCAGAAGCAGCTTGTTAATAATACATCATGCTTAACTAAATTATGCCAAAATAAACTAAGGAGAAATTTAAAGTACAGTATATTTAAAACCATTAAATAGATTTTCCTAGGTCATTATATACAGTATTGTAACAATAACAATAATGAGAAAATTCGTAGGAGTTGTGATGAGAATTCAAACCTATGCGGTGGGTGTTCCCAAGCACTCCTACAGATTTTATCATTGAAACATCACGTTAGTGTGATTACTCTGTGTAATAACAATAATAATTAAAATTTAAGCATTGAACATAGTGAAATGCCCTTTACTGGTGAAGCCCTGAGTAGGTCTCCAAAATGAGCCAAGTGTCGACTTAGCCACACCTTAAGGAGAAGAACCATGCTTTTGAGACTCATCCTTGCCTAAAAGGGCTTGACTGAATGAAGGCTGCTAAAGATCTTGCCTGTATGTAGGCTAAAGGATCTCACCTATATGCAGGGTAAAGAGAATCACTTGTATGCATGCTAAAAGGACTCACCTGTATGCAGGCTAAAAGGATGATGGCAAACACAAGGACAATCAACACCGAGATGAAGAAGTTGCGGTATTTCCGATAGAATAAATTATCGAAGGAATTCTGCAAAGGACACACAGAAGAATCAATACAAAATATTAATCATAAATTCAAACATGCTAAATGAAACTCGGCTTCAAAGTTAATATGATAAAATAATCCAGACTATATCTGGATATCCAGATAATGTACTGTATTTTTTTTTTTTTAACCTACGTACTAAGTTTAGATGGAAACTTGCAGCTTTTCCCAGTCAGTCATTTTTATTTTAAGGTGACCATTTGATTTCTTTGTTTCAACCATTCTAGTACTTTTTTCCATTTACTCCATGTATGGAGTAAATCCATATGGAGTAATCCATATGGGGAGCTGGCCAGCCGAGCGGACAGCACGCTGGACTTGTGATCCTGTGGTCCCTGGTTCGATCCCGGGCGCCGGCGAGAAACAATCGGCAGAGTTTCTTTCACCCTATGCTCCTGTTACCTAGCAGTAAAATAGGTACCTGGGTGTTAGTCAGTTGTCACGGGCTGCTTTCTGGGGGTGGAGGCCTGGTCGAGGACCGGGCCGCGGGGACACTAAAGCCCCGAAATCATCTCAAGATAACCTTAAGATATGTGCTTCCAGTTTCTGTGCCAGTCTTTTACATGTGGTACGTTATCAAAAGTTTTAGGAAGTCCACGTACACTACATCTACTGCATGTTTTTGTCTGTGAAGTTGGTTACTGTTTCCAAAAATGTGAGCAAGTTAGTTAAGCAGGATTTATTTACAGTATAACAAAATCATGTTGTGATGCTTTTACAAGTTTATGCGCCAAGAAGAGTGATGGTGTTCTCTCTTAGGATTCTCTGTGATCTTGTCAATTTGTGAAGTTTGGGTAATTGGTCTGCAATGTTCTGCTTGAACATTGATGCCTTTCTCAAAGACAGGTTTGACATTTGCATATAGATACCTCGATCACTCCTAAAGCCACTTGGACTTGTCGGTGCAGCAAAGGCCTCGCTACTTGCAGGTCAGCATTTGATCCCTGATGGTTCAAGAGGTTGGGCATTGTTCCAACATTCTGTCCCCCTTATCTCAACTCCCATTCTATCCTTGTAACCCTTTCATGTGCTATATATTCATACCTGTTTTGCACTTTCTCCTCATTGCAACTACAGTATTAAATTTGTTTTGTGAAGCAACTACAGGATGATGCACTTAATTGTACATACAAATGAGAGGATACAAGCCTTATAACCTCTCATACAATTAAAAATGGCATTTGATCAGGTCTTGCTAAAATTGGACACACAAGCATAGCCACAGTTTGTCATTATCTCTACTCCAATTCGCTCCAGACTAAAACTAACCATGCACAGTACCTGCACTAACAAAATATTTTCACCTAACCAAACAAAATGACCTAATACCAGAAAAGGGAGGCTAGTTGGGATGGATGATGATCTTCCCAGTACTCTGTCACCGACCCAATATCCAGCAGAAGAGCCGGAGCGAAAAGGCACTCATTAAGACGAGCTTTGAAATTACCGACGGTTTTGGCCTCCACCACGTTCTCAAATTGTAAGCCACTGTAATTATAAAATGTTGAGTTGGCCTGGTACTCCTAACAGCATATACCAGTAACAGTTTAAACAAACCTGAGTACCATTTACTTAACCTAAGGCATGGATATAAGTTATTTGGATACTGCACTATTTGGGTACACTATCATAAGTGGCCACACTGAAGGATTACAAAACAATAACGAATAATAATCATCTAAGTACACAAGGCTACAATGTATGACAACATACAGTATACAAAATGATTATCCAGATACAAAAATAAGTGTTGGCCATTGGGCCTACACTACAAAGTTAAGCCCTACTATGGAACAAGAGACTTGGCCTAATTCCAAGACAATTATTGAGAGAGTGCTTAACCACTGTGGATCGAAAGCTGACCCTGCAAGGAGGAGGTCGTCACCATATTGCCCAGGACATGTGAATACCAGTGTGATGTGTATAGGGCGAATCTTGCAAAGAAAATGTTCTAGCATTAACTACATAACATCTCAGTATTAGGAAAGAATTAGGTGCCTTAACTTAATCTAAATTTAATCTTAATAATTTGGGCAATTTACAGATACTCAAAAAAGAAAAGCAAGATTACTGCAACATGATTAAACCAAAATTTGTCCACTTAAAGCATTTGTACCATTTCTACTTGTTGTAACAGAGGTTACATAGATGAAAGACACATCTTACCATAGTGAGGGCCTCACAAACACAGTATACTGGCACAATACCATGCTACAGTTCACTTAGGGTCAGGGACGCTACACCCAAAAACACACATATACGGTCAAGTGTGCCACTCATATGGATAAAGACATCACCTACAATAACAACCATAACCGTAATTCAGAACAGTTTTAACGTAACAAAAACACTACAATTAAATCTTAGATAAATTTGTATTCAATTTAGATCATTATAATGTTCTTATTTTAGAACAACAGTAATGATTAATGTTTCATCCGTAATATTAACTGACTTGGATTCCGCCCCCCAACAGCTGACTGTGTACACACAAGATAGGACAACTAATTGTGCGACTACCTACTGTCGAAGATATTAATGTCAGTATTTGTCTAATACAGCTAGTAACCAGTTGAGAGAATATTTTATCAACTATTCATTGATATTATTATATATTGATGCTTTAAACATGTGTTCCAAAGTGAATGAAACCAGTTTCGAGTCAAAATGTCAAACAAGATCGAAGCTTCATAATGACCCAATATTTGTTTACCTGCACAAATAGTCCGAAATGCTTATTTTATCACTCATAAAATGGTCAAACATATTTAAGCTATCACGTATACATGGCTCGGTTATATATATATATATATATATATATATATATATATATATATATATATATATATATATATATATATATATATATATATATATATATATATATATATATATATATATATATATATATCTAATCACTGGCAGGTATGTGCTTGTAAGGAAGGTGGTGAGGAGTCAAAGCAGAGTAGTGGAGCTGGGGAGACGGCCCTACTCCTGCAGGGTGGGCCTTCTGTAAATCTAACTGCATATATAATGCAGGTCTGATTCGCCAGTATGGGTGAGTACGTCTTTCTGCCTCGTTGCTCCATGTAATTGGCCGAAACACTTATGTGGGTTATTGGCTTTGCAAGAATGTAAAAACACCAATGTTATGTACTCTCACAAACTCAGTGTACCTTCTTGTGTGTAATATATATATTGTAGTAGGCATCCATCAGTCTCAAGAGACTAGGGAATTGCACTCTGATTGTCGGTCTGGAGTGACCTCTCCAGGGCGCAAAGCCAGGGTAGGTGGATATGGGAAGAGATTGTCACCCATGCAGCACGTCCCCCCCTCTCCACGGTGCCGAGTCTCTCCAATGGAAAGGCAAACGCCAATACAATTGATTCCAGCGCCATCGCAGGAACTGTTAGAACGAGGTTGAAGGCAATAACAAACGGCCCTAGGGGGTTCCATCTCTGGAGGTTACCTCGATGTTGGTGAAAAGAGGGCACAAGGACTCCAAACCCGGAGACCGTAGTGGTTGGGGCCAGAGAAGAACCAACCTAGCAAGGCCAAGAACGATCCTAGGCTCCTGAAGGAGAGCTTGGGCTGCACGAGCCCCCAGGATCTTGTCTTGAGGTTATCTTGAGATGATTTTGGGGCTTTAGTGTCCCCGCGGCCCGGTCCTCGACCAGCCCTCCACCCCCAGGAAGCAGCATGTGACAGCTGACTAACACCCAGGTACCTATTTTACTGCTAGGTAACAGGGGCATAGGGTGAAAGAAACTCTGCCCATTGTTTCTCGCCGGCGCCCGGGATCGAACCCGGGACCACAGGATCACAAGTCCAGCATGCTGTCCGCTCAGCCGACTGGCTCCCGCTCGGCCGAGGAGCCGGTCGGAGGTGGAATTTTGAGCCCCGCACCTACGGGTTCCAGAAAGAGATTGTTTATATATATATATATATATATATATATATATATATATATATATATATATATATATATATATGTCGTACCTAGTAGCCAGAACGCACTTCTCAGCCTACTATGCAAGGCCCGATTTGCCTAATAAGCCAAGTTTTCACGAATTAATGAATTTTGTCCAAATTTGTTCTTATGAAATGATAAAGCTACTCATTTCATTATGTATTAGGTCAATTTTTTTTATTGGAGTTAAAATTAACGTAGATATTCGACTGAACCTAACCAACCCTACCTAACCTAACCTATCATATCTTTATAGGTTAGGTTAGGTTAGGTAGCAGAAAAAGTTAGGTTAGGTTAGGTTAGGTAGGTTAGGTAGTCGGAAAAACATTAATTCGTGAAAACTTGGCTAATTAGGCAAATCGGGCCTTGCATAGTAGGCTGAAAAGTGCGTTCTGGCTACTAGGTACGACATATATATATATATATATATATATATATATATATATATATATATATATATATATATATATATATATATATATATATATATATATATATATATATATATGTCGTACCTAGTAGCCAGAACGAACTTCTCTGCCTACTATTAAAGGCCCGATTTGCCTAATAAGCTAAGTTTTCATGAATTAATTGTTTTTCGACTACCTAACCTACCTAACCTAACCTAACCTAACTTTTTCGGCCACCTAACCTAACCTAACCTATTAAGATAGGTTAGGTTAGGTAGGGTTGGTTAGGTTCGGTCATATATCTACGTTAATTTTAACTCCAATAAAAAAAATTGACTTCATACACAATGAAATGGGTAGCTTTATCATTTCATAAGAAAAAAATAGAGAAAATATATTAATTCATGAAAACTTGGCTTATTAGGCAAATCGGGCCTTGCATAGTAGGCTGAGAAGTGAGTTCTGGCTACTAGGTACGACATATATATATATATATATATATATATATATATATATATATATATATATATATATATATGTCGTACCTAGTAGCCAGAACTCACTTCTCAGCCTACTATTCAAGGCCCGATTTGCCTAATAAGCCAAGTTTTCCTGAATTAATATATTTACTATAATTTTTTTCTTATGAAATGATAAAGCTACCCTTTTCTCTATGTATGAGGTCAATTTTTTTTTATTGGAGTTAAAATTAACGTAGATATTTTACCGAACCTAACCAACCCTACCTAACCTAACCTAACCTATATTTATAGGTAAGGTTAGGTTAGGTAGCCAAAAAAGGCTAGGTTAGGTTAGGTTAGGTAGGTTAGGTAGACGAAAAAACATTAATTCATGAAAACTTGGCTTATTAGGCAAATCGGGCCTTGAATAGTAGGCTGAGAAGTGCGTTCTGGCTATTAGGTACGACATATATATATATATATATATATATATATATATATATAGATATATATATATATATATATATATATATATATATATATATATATATATATATATATATATATATATATATATATATATATGGAGAAGATAATATTAGTGTTCAGTGAGAGACCACAAGGTCTCCTCTGAATACTTTTTATTTTCTTCTCCGAGGCTATGGGTCCCCACATTGGCACCAGAGGTGGTACCCTTTTTTATATATATATATATATATATATATATATATATATATATATATATATATATATATATATATATATATATATATATATATATATATATATATATATATATAGATATATATATATATATATATATATATATATATATATATATATATATATATATATATATATATATATATATATATATATATATGTCGTACCTAATAGCCAGAACGCACTTCTCAGCCTACTATTCAATGCCAGATTTGCCTAATAAGCCAAGTTTTCATGAATTAATGTTTTTTCGTCTACCTAACCTACCTAACCTAACCTAACCTAGCTTTTTTTGGCTACCTAACCTAACCTTACCTATAAATATAGGTTAGGTTAGGTTAGGTAGGGTTGGTTAGGTTCGGTCATATATCTACGTTAATTTTAACTCCAATAAAAAAAAATGACCTCATACATAGAGAAAAGGGTTGCTTTATCATTTCATAAGAAAAAAATTATAGTAAATATATTAATTCAGGAAAACTTGGCTTATTAGGCAAATCGGGCCTTGAATAGTAGGCTGAGAAGTGAGTTCTGGCTACTAGGTACGACATATATATATATATATATATATATATATATATATATATATATATATATATATATATATATATATATATATATATATATATATATATATATATATATATAATATAATATAATATAAAATATGTATGTACTGGACAGAAATGCATACTAGTTGGTCTAAAGCTCTTGTTGTGGTCTAAATTTTTCATAAAATAACCCTACAATAACATCAACGCAAAATTTCATGTTCTTGTCTGCCACTATTTTACAAATTCAGATAACCCTGAAGTTTCCCCAAAATTCAAATCAAATCAAGCTCAAATTAATATCTCATAAATTTATGGAATACATTGCCTGATCTACCCCTGTGATACAGTATGAAATGGTATGGTACATCGTATGTAAGATGGTACACAATTGTGAGGGACAGAAAGCCTCATTGAAGTCCCCAAGTTAATATGCAGTCACCCAGACATTTGCTTGTCAGACCCAGTGGTGCTTAACTACCTTGAGGTTACCTTGAGGTGCTTCCGGGGCTTAGCGTCCCTGCGGCCCGGTCGTCGACCAGGTCTCCTGGTTGCCGGACTGATCAACCAGGCTGTTGGACGCAGCTGCTCGCAGCCTGACGTATCAGTCACAGCCTGGTTGATAAGGTATTCTTTGGAGGTGTTTGTCAAGTTCTCTCTTGAACACTGTGAGGGGTCGGCTAGTTATGCCCCTTATGTGTAGTGGAAGTGTGTTGAACAGTCTCGGGTCTCTGATGTTGATGGAGTTCTCTCTCAGAGTACTTGTTGCACCTCTGCTCTTCAACAGGGGTATTCTGCACATCCTGCCATGCCTTCTGGTCTCATGTTATGTTATTTCTGTGTGCATGTTTGGGACCAGCCCCTCTATTATTTTCCACGTATAGATTATTATGTATCTCTCCCATCTGCGCTCAAGGGAATATAGATTTAGGCTCTTTAGTCAGTCCCAGTAGTTTAGATGTTTTACTGAGTGGATTCTAGCAGTAAAGGATCTCTACACGCTCTCCAGGTCAGCAATTTCTCCAGCTTTGAAAGGGGCTGTCATTGTGCAGCAGTATTCCACTCTAGAGAGCACTAGCGTCTTGAAAAGTATCATCATCGGTACAGCATCTCTAGTGTGAAAAGTTCTTGTTATCCAAACTGCCTTTTTTCTTGCAGTTGTGACGGCTACTTTATTGTGTTCTTTAAAGGTAAGGTCTTCCGACATGAGTACACCCAGATCCTTTACATTGCCTTTTCGTTCTATGTTATGATTTGCCTGAGTTTTGTACGTGGTTTCCGTTTTTATATTTAAATTTTTTCCGTAGTGCATGAGCTGGAACTTATCTTCGTTAAACACCATATTATTTTCTGTAGCCCATAGAAAGACCTGGTCTACATTTGATTGGAGGTGTGCCGTGTCCTCTATGTTGCCTACTCTCATGAAGATCCTAGTGTCATCTGCAAAGGATGATACAGTGCCATAGCTTGTGTCCTTGTCTATGTTCAATATAAGGATGAGAAAAAGTACTGGAGCAAGCACAGTACCCTGGGGGACTGAGCTCTTCACAGTTGATGGGCTGGATTTTATTTTACTAAGTAATGAGAACATAATACACCACATATAAAACTTACAAATTGCAATATAATCACTTTTAGATTATACAAGTAGTAATGTACATGTGTTACTTAAACTGTACAGCATTTTATGGCAACCAAGTAATGTACAACTTTAATATGGCCATGCTTATCAAGATCCCCTTAGCCAACAACTGAACTTTCCTATGGTGCAGCCCATAAGAGTCGGCTAACTACTCTACCAGGTACCGACTTACTGCTAGGCTAACAGGGGCATTAGGTGTAAAGAAACGTGTCCGAACTTCTTGCCTGCCCAGCAATTGAACCCAGGTCAAATCAACTTTGAGCTGACTGAACTAACCACTTTGCCGGCGATGAGTAACAATAACGTGGCTGAAGAATGTTGACCAGACCACACACTAGAAGGTGAAGGGACGACAACGTTTCGGTCCGTCCTGGACCATTCTCAAGTCGATCGACTTGAGAATGGTCCAGGACGGACCGAAATGTCGTCGTCCCTTCACCTTCTAGTGTGTGGTCTGGTCTAACCACTTTGCAACTAGATACTTGCTGAAGCAGCAATTTCGTCAGCGATTAACAGTTGAGCAGGGTACAGTAATATCCAAAAAAATTCCAGGATACAACTTAAAATGTCAGTGTGATATCACACATCTGTTTATCTTGTAAGAGTACATAGATATTGGCTCATAATCAATTTATCCAAGATTTACTTAACATCCAATGGCTCTATTCACTTAAGAGTAAATAAGTAACATGGAGTTAGTACACTGTTGTGGGGTGCATCTTGGGAAACCATAATAAATGATAATGAGATTACCAGAAATGAGAGGAGTTGGTAAAGCTAAACTTAATACTGTATTTCAGTTATTTTCTGGGGGGAGCCCGGTCGGCTCCCCGGAGCTTAACCGGCTGATATGCTAATGTCAGACTTTGGCATCAGTCATGTGTATGGAGTTCTAGGGCCTACCGGGGACCACGAGCTAGAACCTGGCCCCCTCAGAGAGGCAAGGGGAGCAATGGCCTATAGAAACCCCCGTGTGGTTGGAAGCATTCTATGTCTGCCATCGACCGGGTCAAGCATCCAGAAAGGTAAGCATTCCAAAACAAACCCCTATTCTGGTGAAAATTGCTACCTAAAGCCGAACTAGAGGATAGAACTCTTCAATAAAAAACAAGGAAACTAGCAAGACGTCATACATCACCGCGCCGCTGTCTGCGCAGCTCCCCCCTCCCCGGGAGGGGGAAGGGGGAGCCCCAGACCTCCCACGCCGGCTATCCACCCATCAGTTCTTCGGCTGATGCTATAGGCAATGGTTATGTGCTCCGGCTCCAGTGGTTGTTTCAGCACTGTACCTAGAGTGTGGTGTCTGTTTTCTAGGTGGTGCGTGAGCCGGGAGTGATTCTCCAGTACTCGGGCTGCATGCGCCTAGGGTTCCCTTCCCTAGGTGCCCTGTAAGTACTGCCCTTGGGGCTTGGGGCCACCTTCCACAAGTTCCTTGGGTCCTGCCCCTGCTTGGCAGTTTACTGCTTGGTTTTCGGCCGCTCTTTGTGTGCTCGGGTGTTCTGTCTCCCTTGTTCGCCTTAGAGTAAGGGGCAGTTTTTGCACTGGTGGGGCGCAGGGTACTGTGCAGCTTGTCTTTACCAATCATAGCGGCCGGCTCTGTTCCGCTTGGGTATGCTGTCCTTTTGCGGGGTTTTCTTTTTCTTTTTGTTTATCTACCTGGTGCCTTCGTTCTTGCCCCTTGTGTCCCTTGTGTTCTGAGTATTTTCTGTGTTCTCGAGGGTACGGGAAGATTTTTCGCTACTTCCCGCATTATTGGAACGTCTGTCGGCTCCTCGTACATGTCGCCCTGTTGGGCTACTTGTCGCCCTGTTGGGCTACTTGTCGCCCTGTTCGGCTACTTGTCGCCCTGTTCGGCTACTTGTCGCCCTGTTGGGCTACTTGTCGCCCTGTTGGGCTACTTGTCGCCCGGTTGGGCTACTTGTCGCCCGGTTGGGCTACTTGTTGCCCGGTTGGGTTCCTTGTCGCCCGGTTGGGCTACTTATCGCCCGGTTGGGCTACTTGTCGCCCGGTTGGGCTACTTGTCGCCCGGTTGGGCTACTTGTCGGCCGGTTGGGGTCCTTTTTGGGCTCTTTGCTTCTTTGGCCGGTTTTATTGTTCCTGCTTCCTCTTTTGGCTACTTTTCTCGTGCAGTGATGCTGGCTGGCGCCTTCCCGCTGGGAGGGTGTGCGGTTCGGCCAGCGTGTTATGCGCATGCGCCGTGGAGTTTGTTTTGGTCTGGGCGGTGTTTTAGTGCTGGTGTTTTGCGCCCTTTTTGCTACAGTGCTTCGCCTCTCGTTCTTCTCCCTGGCTGTGGTATGTGCCCCTTCGCGCCGGGGGTGTCCTGGTTCCCAGTTGTGGGGAGGACACCGCGGTTTTCCTTGTGTCATGGGTGTAGACGCCTCCTTCGCCTCTCCCTGCTCTCCTGCGGGTCCGGCAGGGTCCGGCTCTGGCGTCTTCACCTGGCGGTGCTCCCAGGTTCTTCTGGGCACGGTTGCATCGTGTCAAGTTCGTGCCACCATTCGCCAGGTGAGTTTCTGCGGTCTGGCGTCTTTTGGCCGGGCGCTGGATGCGGTGTTGTTTATTTACCTGTCTTTATTTAGGTATCTTTTGTACGACTGAGACCGTTCGCACATCAGTGACTGTCCCTTTTTCACATCTTCCTGTCCCCCTCATGTGCATGTCCAACCCATGCTGGAGTCATTCAGGGGACCCTCCTTTTTTAATGTTGTGAGTTGTGGGGGTTGTAGGGTTGGTTCTGTATTCACCTGGTAAGGCTCCTGGCTGTGCTTGCAGGATTTGAGCTCTGGCTCTTGGGTCCCGCCTATCTGGTAGAACTTGCGGGATAGTACCAGTGGAGTGCAGTGGTGCTATTGGCACTTTTGGGGAACACTGTATTACCATCAGAGGTCTGTGCTTGTTACACGACCTACTTGCGAGCATAAGCTTTCTTGCTGGTTCGTCTGTGGACTTCCAGGGCGCACTAGCCTGTTTTTGTATGGCAGTTCCGGCCCGTCCTGGTTGTAGGGGTATGTGGGCCGGTGGACTGCTCCTAGCAGCTGCCTGGTGGGCCACCCTCTGGCCGTTCTAGCCTGGCCTTGGGCCGGGCTTGAGGTGTGAAAGAGGTCCCAGTACCTCATCCAGCAGGTATCGAGCGAGGTTTTCTCCGCCGTCGGTCGCCTGGTGCAGGTTTCTGGGCCTGCAGGGTTTTGTTGTGTCTCCGTTGGCCCTGTCTGGGGTCTGCATGCTCCGTTCTCTGCCTTTGCAGAAGGGAGTTGCTATTTACATGTTGCATGTTGCAGTGGTGCCTGTTGCTGCTGCTGCACGTGTGCATTGGTACCGTGTTTCACGGTGGCGTGTCCTTGTTCTTGTGTCCGGTTGTGGAGTGGCACTTTGCTGCCGTTTTGTGCCTGGGGATTGCGTGGGGGTTTTTCTGTCCCTGCCTGATTGTCCACCCCTGGTTGTTCTCCTGGGGTTTTTGTGCTTCTGCTCTTTCTTCCTGCCTCCTCTGCAGCAGGGATATTCTGCGTGTGTTCTTAGGTGTTGGTCAGCCTGTGTCCTGTGATGTGCTTCTTTGTCTCGGTCTATTGCAGTTGTTCGTACCCCTTGGTTCGGGTACTGTTCTGGCGGCGACCCTTCCGCCTTCTTTGGTTTCCTAGCTTGCCCTGCTGGTTGTTTTTTTTTTGGGGGGGGTCTTGCGATGTCTCACGTCGGACCCGTCGTTTCTGAACTCCTGCCGGGCTTGCATGCTTTGGGGAGATTTTCTGTTCGGCAGACGTTCCATCTCCTTGTACCGCCTGGGTTTCGGTGGTTGCGCCCGAGATCTTCCCGCGGCTCCGCCTGTTTCCTGGGCTCGGAGAGGCCTTGTCGGGGCTGCTTATGTTCTGCCTCGCGGTCTCGCCTCCGGTTGGTGGTCGGGTGGCTTCGTGGTAGGTGTCCCACCTGCGTGCTTCTCTTGGCGGCAGTATGGGGTATTTTGGCGGTCCTTCCTTTTCCTGTCCCTTCTTAGGTGGTTACTCTTGTTGGCTTGGTTTACTCTCGGCTTGGTTTTCTGGTGGGGGTTGGGGGCCGTCATCTTGCCGCATACTGTCGCCTCTTTTCGTGCGGCGCGGGCGGAGCCGCTTCAGCTTGCTTTCGGTCTTGGTGTTGCTTCTGCACCGTTAGTCAGCTGTCTTGTGCGTCGTTTCACCTCCGGCCTGTTCGTGCGCCGCTTGCACCATCCTGGTCTCTGGTCACCGTGCTCTGTCTTCTCCTCGGTTGGTAGTGCCCCTTCGGTTTTAGCGTTTTGGTTGTTTGGTGGCAGTAGTCTCCATCTTTTCTGGCGCGGGGTGGGGCTGCTGCATTCTGGAGGGGTCCAGGGTTTGTTGGTGCTTCATTGGTCGGGCCGGGGGGGTGTCGTTTTTGTGTTCAGTGGCGGCCCTCCGCTGTTGTTTGCGTGCCACGGCGTTTGGGTCCGGAGCGCGTTTTGCGTTGATCCGGTTCTGTTCTTCCCGGTTCGCGGGTGATAGTGTCCCGGGTGGTCAGCCGTGTTCTTGCGGCTAAGCTGCCTGTGTTCTTCCCTCATGCCTGTGGCGTTCGTGGCTTCGCTGCTCTCGCTGCCGTCTGGGCGACGTGGCCTTGCTGCTCGTGGTTCTCGTGTTGTTCCCGGGATTTTCGGGGCTGTGGCGCCTTGGGTTGGCGTTTGCTGCCGGTTGTCTCGCCTCCTTGGGGGGTGCGTGGTGTCAGCCTCCCGGTTCTGTCCCTTTGACCTTCCTCTGTGGGTAGTTAGCTCCGGGGAGCCGACGGGGCTCCCCCCAGAAAACCAGCGTTGAATGTAATGAATCCCTAACAATCCCATGAGACCTATCATCAGTTCTGTGGGATCCATTTCTTACAAACTCTCCAAATGGCTTACCAAAATCTTGTCCCCTTTGTTAGGAACTATCTCCTCTTCTCATTTGACAAATTCTCTTGATTTAGTTAACAAATTGAATAGTGTTCCTGTCACTCCTGATGTAAAGTTAATCAGTTTTGACGTTTGTTCCTTGTTCACAAAGGTACCGGTCGATGATATTCTCGATTATCTTGCTCGTGAACTAATGAGCCATGACTTACCTCTTTCTGCCGATATTATTGTCAGTCTTGTTAAGTTGTGCATTAAAGAATGTAAATTTACCTTTAATAATGAGTATTATTTACAGACTTTTGGAATGGCAGTGGGGAATCCTCTATCGCCATTGCTCTCAAACCTGTACATGGAATTCTTTGAAAAGAAATTTGTTTCAAAAATAACTCCTGGAATCATTCCTTGGTTTAGATATGTTGATGATATCTTGTGTATTTGGCCTTCAGATGTAAACACAGACGAATTTGTAGCCAAACTTAATGACCAAGTCACCTCCATAAAATTTACTATGGAGACTGAAATTGATAAATGTTTGCCATTCTTAGATGTGCTTATTCATAGGGAAAACTCTTCATTAAAGTTTAGTGTTTACAGAAAACCTACGAACAATTTATCTTATGTTCATTATTTTTCAGGGCATAAATACAATGTAAAAAAGTCAATTTTTTCTTCAATGTATCTAAGAGCTCTTCGAGTTGTGAGTCCAGAATTCTTAGATGAAGAATTTAAGAATATTGATTCGATTGGTCTTAAGCTTTGTTACCCACTGAATTTTTTGGAAGTTTGTCGTAACAAAGCTCGTCGTACATATTATAATAATGTATGCAGTGAAAGGATTCGCCCAAAGAATGTGTTATGTTTACCATATTTCTCTGGGTTTGAGAATATTGTCAAGGCCTTGAAACTTTTTAATATAGATGTAATGTTTAGCTGCGAAAACACTGTTGGTAAGCTATTAGTAAGGAACAGCCCTCGTAGTGATAATTGCGTCATTTATAAAATACCTTGTAAGGAATGTAATAAGTTCTATGTCGGGCAAACATCTAAAGATTTAAAATGTAGAATATCGCAACATAAATACTCTGTAAGACATGGCCAATTGTCTAATGCTTTGTTTGTGCATTTGTCAGAAAAAGCTCACCAAATTGATTGGGAGAGTGCTTCTTCAATAACAAATTGTAAAAGCACCTATAACAGAAACATAATTGAATCTGCTTTGATACAGATCACCAAAGAAAGTAATTTGAATATTAGCAGTGGTCTATATAACTTAGATCCATTTCTAATAGATCAGCTAAAGGGCGATTTAAGTAGAATCATTGAAAAACATTTGTCTCACTAATTTATTGTATATATTTACTTCTTTAAGTTATAATTACCTATATATTATGCTTGTATGTCTGCTGTATCAGATGGGCCATTGGGCTACATCGGATGTGTCAATTGGGTGCATCTGATGGGCCAATGGGCCGTCTGCGTTGTCCAAGTATTGTACCTCACCTTACTTCACCACTCCTTCCTGCCTATTTATACCCATCACTCGATCTGTAAAATGACCTTCTGAAGATGTATTTAATATACGAAAGTACTTAAGGAAATTTCCTGTTTCATTTTTCCTCCGTGGTCTGACATTGTCACATTCTTAATCACGTGTTTATTTTCGTGATATACACATATATATATATATATATATATATATATATATATATATATATATATATATATATATATATATATATAATATATAATATATTTCCATGTACACAGTATATGGAAGCTGTTTTGTTTTATAAGGGTGACTTAGTCATGAACAAGAAGAAGACATTATTATCCTAGAGAGAGAAAGGGATTCATGTTTGAGTGTTGTCAACAGATGGCAGCACATATTGGGCTCAGTGCCCAATATGAGGAGTTGAAGTCCTGAGGATTTGATCACTGAGCACTGTTACAGTATTTGTTATTCTTTTTATGGGAGGGGGGTGGGTGCACTTGGAGAAAAGTTGAATAATATAGTGTTGGAAAATGTTTTTTCAGTGAAAGGGTTAAAAATGGGAGCATTTTGGATATACTGTGGCACCTGGGCACTGGACTGCCTCTGCATTTAGTGCTGAAAAAAATACTGTATATGGTACTGCTAAGCAAGAAGAGGATTTACAGTGCTAGATATAATTCTTGAAAGGCAGGATATAAAATATTAATCACCCTGTCATATTTAACGGTTCATGCATTCTATTAAATTGTATATCATAAATAAAAACCAATTACAGTATTATAAATGTTGTTATTTTTTGCCATTTTACACAGAAGGAGGTTCAGGAGTACCCAGAACCCGCACACTTGTAGTGGTCTAGGGCGCGTGCTCGGCCGTACCCAGAACCCACACAATTGTAGTGGTTTAGGGCACGTGCTCAGGAGTACCCAGAACCCACACAATTGTAGTGTTTAGGGCGCGTGCTCGGGAGTACCCAGAACCCGCACAATTGTAGTGGTTTAGGGCGCGTGCTCGGGAGTACCCAGAACCCACACGTTTGTAGTGGTCTAGGACGCATGCTCGGGAGTACCCAGAACCCTCACTCTTGTGGGTTCTGGGGTGCCGGTAGGTGTGTGGATAGCACGGTGGACATGTAATCCTGTGGCCCGGATTTGATTCCCGGTGCCGGCGAGAAACAATGGGCAGAGTTTCTTTTACCCTGATGTCCCTGTTACCTAGCAGTAAATAGGTACCTGGGAGTTACAGCTGTTACGGGCTGCTTCCTGGGTGTGTGTGTGTGTGTAAAAAACAAAAAGTAGTAGTTAGTAACAGTTGATTGACAGTTGAGAGGCAGGCCGAAAGAGCAAAACTCAACCCCTGCAAGCACAACTAGGTGAATACTTGTACTGGTCTACGGCGAGTGCTCAAGAGTACCCAGAACCCACACACTTGTAGTGGTCTAGGGCGTGTGCTCGGGAGTACCCAGAACCCTCACACTTGTAGTGGTCTACGGCACGTGCTCAGGAGTACCTAAAACCGCACATAGAGAACCACTCTGTAAACAGATTGGTAGACGGTTGGAAAAAGTTAGGTGAGAAGGTGGTGGAGGCCAAAACCGTCAGTAATTTCAGTGTTATATGACCAAGAGTGTTGGGAAGACGGGACACCACAAGCGTAGCTCTTATCCTATAACTACACTTAGGTAATTACTGTACTTGTAGTGGTCTAGGGTGCGTGCTTGGGAGTACCCAGTGAGCGGGTTAGAATCCTTCTTATAGCTCCAACTGATTTTTCTCATGTTCTGTGTAATTTTAAAATTCAGACTGCAGTATATTAGATATGCTGAAGTTTTTTGAGGAGTAACTTAAATTTGAATTTATTTATTTATATACAAGAAGGTACATTGGGTTGTGATAGTTTGAGCATTACATTCTTGCAAAGTCATTAACACAAAAGCATTTTGGGCAGAGCATGTGAAGATGTTAAATGCAGACCTATGAGGTGCTGTAATATTTGGATACAGGATTGTGTGGGGACTGTTTAATGGAAACAGGATATATTAAACTAGTATAACTGGCTTTTTACAAGTAAGGAAATAATGAAGTTTCATTTAGTGTGCAAGTAGTGCAGCACCCCATAAGCCTGTGTCCATATAGTACAGTGCACCATAATCTTGCATGTAACATATTCACAATTAAACTCCAAGGATGTGAGTTTGATCCCCTCACATGGCCTTAGTATTTTCTTGGACCTCTCCCATTGTGCAGAAACAAATGTACACCTATTTTTAATTATTGAGTCCTGCATAGCCTATTATCTACAAGCAATACTGTTTGATTAGTCTATGTTTTATACACAAGTTTACACCTTTAATTTTGCACACCAATTTAAATTAGAGGCTTCTTCATAGCCTCTGTACTCTCTGTTCATTATGGTCAAGCCATCCTGTATAATTTGTTTATTTGTGCATTATGCTACTGAATTTTACTCCACAGGTATTACTTAGTTATTTCACGTTCAATTATGTCATGCTTATTTGTTTATAAGTGTTATTTTCTTGATGATAAATGCAAGATATGTTTACTACTTTCATTTATTAAGGAAAAAAATTCTCCATGTGTTTTGCTTGATCTCAGAAATAAATGTGTATCCAAGATGCATCAATTTCTGAGACAAGCAGGGAATGATACCAACATCCTAGTGTGGGTGCTGGTTTCCACACCCCTACTCCCCAGATCATTGTATAAAGTGCCCTCGAGTCATTACCCTTCATTCTCCCTTACTCGGCCCTCTCCTCTGAACACCTGGCAAATTGCCCTGTGCTATAGCTGTCAGCCCGTTAGGCCTGTGTGTTGTTAACCCTCGACGGGAAGGGGTTGGACAAGACCCACCCCAACCCCTTGTAGCACATTATATATACAACCCCTTGTATATATATATATATATATATATATATATATATATATATATATATATATGTGCGAACAAGCCTGAATGGTCCCCAGGACTATATGCGAATGAAAACTCACACCCCAGAAGTGACTCGAACCCATACTCCCAGAAGCAACGCAACTGGTAGCTACAGGGCGCCTTAATCCGCTTGACCATCACGGCCGTCAAAAGGAAGTGATAGCCGAGGCTATTTGAGCCACTTCCCCGACGGCAACTCGGATGGTAATCTTGGGCATAGCATTTCACCAAATCACCTCATTCTTTGGGGCACACGTGAGGAACACAAATGCGAACAAGCCTGAATGGTCCCCAGGACTATATGCGAATGAAAACTCACACCCCAGAAGTGACTCGAACCCATACTCCCAGAAGCAACGCAACTGGTAGCTACAGGGCGCCTTAATCCGCTTGACCATCACGGCCGTCAAAAGGAAGTGATAGCCGAGGCTATTTGAGCCACTTCCCCGACGGCAACTCGGATGGTAATCTTGGGCATAGCATTTCACCAAATCACCTCATTCTTTGGGGCACACGTGAGGAACACAAATGCGAACAAGCCTGAATGGTCCCCAGGACTATATGCGAATGAAAACTCACACCCCAGAAGTGACTCGAACCCATACTCCCAGAAGCAACGCAACTGGTAGCTACAGGGCGCCTTAATCCGCTTGACCATCACGGCCGTCAAAAGGAAGTGATAGCCGAGGCTATTTGAGCCACTTCCCCGACGGCAACTCGGATGGTAATCTTGGGCATAGCATTTCACCAAATCACCTCATTCTTTGGGGCACACGTGAGGAACACAAATGCGAACAAGCCTGAATGGTCCCCAGGACTATATGCGAATGAAAACTCACACCCCAGAAGTGACTCGAACCCATACTCCCAGAAGCAACGCAACTGGTAGCTACAGGGCGCCTTAATCCGCTTGACCATCACGGCCGTCAAAAGGAAGTGATAGCCGAGGCTATTTGAGCCACTTCCCCGACGGCAACTCGGATGGTAATCTTGGGCATAGCATTTCACCAAATCACCTCATTCTTTGGGGCACACGTGAGGAACACAAATGCGAACAAGCCTGAATGGTCCCCAGGACTATATGCGAATGAAAACTCACACCCCAGAAGTGACTCGAACCCATACTCCCAGAAGCAACGCAACTGGTAGCTACAGGGCGCCTTAATCCGCTTGACCATCACGGCCGTCAAAAGGAAGTGATAGCCGAGGCTATTTGAGCCACTTCCCCGACGGCAACTCGGATGGTAATCTTGGGCATAGCATTTCACCAAATCACCTCATTCTTTGGGGCACACGTGAGGAACACAAATGCGAACAAGCCTGAATGGTCCCCAGGACTATATGCGAATGAAAACTCACACCCCAGAAGTGACTCGAACCCATACTCCCAGAAGCAACGCAACTGGTAGCTACAGGGCGCCTTAATCCGCTTGACCATCACGGCCGTCAAAAGGAAGTGATAGCCGAGGCTATTTGAGCCACTTCCCCGACGGCAACTCGGATGGTAATCTTGGGCATAGCATTTCACCAAATCACCTCATTCTTTGGGGCACACGTGAGGAACACAAATGCGAACAAGCCTGAATGGTCCCCAGGACTATATGCGAATGAAAACTCACACCCCAGAAGTGACTCGAACCCATACTCCCAGAAGCAACGCAACTGGTAGCTACAGGGCGCCTTAATCCGCTTGACCATCACGGCCGTCAAAAGGAAGTGATAGCCGAGGCTATTTGAGCCACTTCCCCGACGGCAACTCGGATGGTAATCTTGGGCATAGCATTTCACCAAATCACCTCATTCTTTGGGGCACACGTGAGGAACACAAATGCGAACAAGCCTGAATGGTCCCCAGGACTATATGCGAATGAAAACTCACACCCCAGAAGTGACTCGAACCCATACTCCCAGAAGCAACGCAACTGGTAGCTACAGGGCGCCTTAATCCGCTTGACCATCACGGCCGTCAAAAGGAAGTGATAGCCGAGGCTATTTGAGCCACTTCCCCGACGGCAACTCGGATGGTAATCTTGGGCATAGCATTTCACCAAATCACCTCATTCTTTGGGGCACACGTGAGGAACACAAATGCGAACAAGCCTGAATGGTCCCCAGGACTATATGCGAATGAAAACTCACACCCCAGAAGTGACTCGAACCCATACTCCCAGAAGCAACGCAACTGGTAGCTACAGGGCGCCTTAATCCGCTTGACCATCACGGCCGTCAAAAGGAAGTGATAGCCGAGGCTATTTGAGCCACTTCCCCGACGGCAACTCGGATGGTAATCTTGGGCATAGCATTTCACCAAATCACCTCATTCTTTGGGGCACACGTGAGGAACACAAATGCAAACAAGCCTGAATGGTCCCCAGGACTATATGCGAATGAAAACTCACACCCCAGAAGTGACTCGAACCCATACTCCCAGAAGCAACGCAACTGGTAGCTACAGGGCGCCTTAATCCGCTTGACCATCACGGCCGTCAAAAGGAAGTGATAGCCGAGGCTATTCTTCCTTTTGACGGCCGTGATGGTCAAGCGGATTAAGGCGCCCTGTAGCTACCAGTTGCGTTGCTTCTGGGAGTATGGGTTCGAGTCACTTCTGGGGTGTGAGTTTTCATTCATATATATATATATATATATATATATATATATATATATATATATATATATATATATATATATATATATATATATATATATATATATATATATATATATATATTTTCTGGTTTAGGGCTTCTATCCCTCTAACTATTTTCTTAGCATCAGGGCTTAATTGAAATAGGAGTTCTCCAAAACTCATTTTCGTACTTTTAAGGTGAAGAAAAGAAGTGATTTACTATAGAGTGTAAATACAAAAGAAGAAACTCAATGAACTCCTAACTCCATACACTCCAAGTAAGTTTAGTCTACAATCATCAGCAGATTTCCTAGAATTGATCAAATCTACCCAGCCCGATGGAATCATCGCTTCCCTGGACGTTGAATCCCTTTTTACCAACGTCCCAGTCGACACAACCATAGGAATGATACTGGACAGAGTATACAGAGACGAGAGCACCCCCAAATTAGACATACCTGAGCCACACTTGAAAAGTCTTCTCGAAGCATGTACAAAGGAAGCCCCTTTCATCAGTCCACAAGGAGACATGTATTTACAAATAGACGGAGTAGCAATGGGCTCCCCCTTAGGAGTTTTATTTGCTAATTTTTATATGGGAACCATCGAAGATAGGGTCTTCAGTAGCAGACAAAAACCAACTGTATACTGCCGTTATGTAGATGACATATTCGTAATAGTAAAAGACTCAGATGAACTAATTGACCTAAAAAGACACCTAGAGAGAGCGTCAGTACTCCGATTTACACATGAAAATAGTGAAAATAACAGTCTGCCATTCTTGGATGTACTAATAACAAAAACAGGAACCTCTTTAAGCACCAACGTATATACCAAGCCCACCAACATAGTATTATGCCTGAACGGTAGAAGTGAGTGCCCCCAAAGATACAAAGCCAGTGTTCTCAATGCTTATATTCGTCGAGCGCTTACCCACTGCTCTGAATGGAGCAACGTGAGTAGAGAGTTTGAAAGAGTAACTCAGGTATTGGTGAACAACGGATATAGCAACGCGGAAATAAACGCTGCTATAAGAAGACACTTGGACCGTTGGTATAATTCAGAACCTAGAACAGAAACCACAACACCCCCAATAAAATTATATTACAAATCAACCATGCACAGTGAACATATAAAAGAGGAAAGAATAATGAAAGAAATAATCCGTAAAGGAGTAAAAAGCACTACTCCTAACCAAAACATAAACCTGATAATATTCTACAAAACCAAGAAGACTTCCGAACTCCTTATCAAAAACAGCCCGAAGCCGACGGAGAACCCTGTACAGCAGTCAAGCGTTGTATACATGTACACTTGCCCCCACGAAGGATGTAACCTTCAATGTAAGTACATAGGTATGACGTCGACCAAGCTGACGAGGCGTTTGACATGCCATCTTCAATCTGGTGCCCCTAGGAATCACATGAGACAAGCCCATGACATTACTCTAACAAGAGAAATGTTGAACAAGAATACTTGCATAATAGACAAAACCCAAGATTCAAGAAGATTACAAATTCTTGAGGCAATTCAAATAAGAATAGAGCGACCTACCATGAACACCCAAATCACGGAACTATTTACTCTACCCACCATGAGAGTAAGGACAAGACAAGAACATATCGATGCCAACACAGAAGACAATGTCCAACATAACAGGCCAATTACACTGGATTAATCTTTGTGTTTAGATAGGAGATGCCTCGTATGGGCCAATAAGCCTTCTGCAGCCCCTATGTTTATCCCTTATGTATCCCCCCATGTTTTCACCTTCATTGTATTATCACCTGACCTAATGCGGGTATAAAATCAACTAGTATTGTAAGATCTGTTCACTTGAGAATGAACCATGGAGGTTCGAAACGTCGTGCAAATTATACAAATAAGTGTAATACACTCTATAGTAAATCACTTCTTTTCTTCACCTTAAAAGTACGAAAATGAGTTTTGGAGAACTCCTATTTCAATTAAGCCCTGATGCTAAGAAAATAGAGGGATAGAAGCCCTAAACCAGAAAATAATAAATACAGAATATGCGGTCATATTCAATGAAACATGTTTGAAAGAAAACCTGCTGCCAGTATACACCAATATATATATATATATATATATATATATATATATATATATATATATATATATATATATATATATATATATATATATATATATATATATATATATATATATATGTCGTACCTAGTAGCCAGAACGCACTTCTCAGCCTACTAGGCAAGGCCCGATTTGCCTAATAAGCCAAGTTTTCATTAATTAATTGTTTTTCGACTACCTAACCTAACCTAACTTTTTCGGCTACCTAACCTAACCTAACCTATAAAGATAGGTTAGGTGGGGTTGGTTAGGTTCGGTCATATATATACGTTAATTTTAACTCCAATAAAAAAAAAGACCTCAAACATAATGAAATGGGTAGCTTTATCATTTCATAAGAAAAAAAATAGAGAAAATATATTAATTCAGGAAAACTTGGCTTACTAGGCAAATCGGGCCTTGCATAGTAGGCTGAGAAGTGCGTTCTGGCTACTAGGTACGACATATATATATATATATATATATATATATATATATATATATATATATGTCGTACCTAGTAGCCAGAACGCACTTCTCAGCCTACTATGCAAGGCCCGATTTGCCTAGTAAGCCAAGTTTTCCTGAATTAATATATTTTCTCTATTTTTTTTCTTATGAAATGATAAAGCTACCCATTTCATTATGTTTGAGGTCTTTTTTTTTATTGGAGTTAAAATTAACGTATATATATGACCGAACCTAACCAACCCCACCTAACCTATCTTTATAGGTTAGGTTAGGTTAGGTAGCCGAAAAAGTTAGGTTAGGTTAGGTAGTCGAAAAACAATTAATTAATGAAAACTTGGCTTATTAGGCAAATCGGGCCTTGCCTAGTAGGCTGAGAAGTGCGTTCTGGCTACTAGGTACGACATATATATATATATATATATATATATATATATATATATATATATATATATATATATATATATATATATATATATATATATATATACAACTTTAGAACACTTTCCCACCAGGAGACTCGAACCCTAGCCAGCACAGAAGCCTTCCAGCACCTGGCATAACAGGTACGCCTTAACCCTCTCCACCACGTGCTCAGACCCTTAAAAGAGATGGTAATTTCGGAGTATTTAAATACACCAAAGATCAACACCTCCCAAGAGCACTAGAGCAAGTGAGGTGTTGATCTTTGGTGTATTTAAATACTCCGAAATTACCATCTCTTTTAAGGGTCTGAGCAGGTGGTGGAGAGGGTTAAGGCGTACCTGTTATGCCAGTCGCTGGAAGGCTTCTGTGCTGGCTAGGGTTCGAGTCTCCTGGTGGGAAAGTGTTCTAAAGTTGTATACTTCACTCTCGTGTTTAGGAGAGTTGTGCCTTTATATACATTATATATATATATATATATGTATATATATATATATATATATATATATATATATATATATATATATATATATATATATATATATATATATATATATATATATACATTGATGAAATATATATATTGATGAAATTAACGTCTAAATGACCCCTCACTTGCTCTAGTGCTCTTGGGAGGTGGTGATCTTTGGTGTATTTAAATACTCCGAAATTACCATCTCTTTTAGGGGTCTGAGCTGGTGGTGGAGCGGGTTAAGGCGTACCTGTTATGCCAGTTGCTGGAAGGCTTCTGTGCTGGTTGGGTTCGAGTCTCCTGGTGGGAAAGTGTTCTAAAGTTGTACACTTCACTCTCGTGTTTAGGAGAGTTGTGCCTTATATATATATATATATATATATATATATATATATATATATATATATATATATATATATATATATATATATATATATATGTCGTACCTAGTAGCTAGAACGCACTTCTCAGCCTACTATGCAAGGCCCGATTTGCCTAATAAGCCAAGTTTTCATGAATTAATATATTTTCTCTAATTTTTTTCTTATGAAATGATAAATCTACCCATTTCATTATGTATGAGGTCAATTTTTTTTTATTAGAGTTAAAATTAACGTAGATATATGACAGTCATATATATATATATGACTGAAAACTCACACCCCAGAAGTGACTCGAACCCATACTGCCAGGAGCAACGCAACTGGTATCTACAGGATGCCTTAATCCACTTGACCATCACGACCGGACATAAGGAAGTGATAGCCGAAGCTATTTGAACCACTTCCCCGCCGGCACTTGGATGGTAATCTTGGGCATAGCATTTTATCAAATCACGCAAAATATTCACACACTCTCCGTCACTATGTCATGGAGTGCGAAAAAATACGTGAATTTAGAAACAGATTTAAAACAAATTTACAGCAACTGTGCAAATATTTCATTCACAATGATCCACTAGGAGGAATTTTAGCCCAATATTCACAGTTTGCTAACTGTAGATAGTAAGTGTGGCAGTAACCATTCCACTACCACCTATGGGGTCCAATTCTGTCCACAGAGTGGATATGGGGTTCAATGCTGTCTACAGAGTGGGTATGGGGTCCAATGCTGTCTACAGAGTAGGTATGGGGTACAATGCTGTCCACAGAGTGGGTATGGGGTTCAATGCTGTCTACAGAGTGGGTATGGGGGTCCAATGCTGTCTACAGAGTGGGTATGGGGGTACAATGCTGTCCACAGAGTGGGTATGGGGTACAATGCTGTCCACAGAGTGGGTATGGGGTACAATGCTGTCTACAGAGTGGGTATGGGGTACAATGTTGTCCACAGAGTGGGTATGGGGTACAATGCTGTCCACAGAGTGGGTATAGGGTTCAATGCTGTCTACAGAGTGGGTATGGGGTTCAATGCTGTCTACAGAGTGGGTATGGGATCCAATGCTATCCACAGAATGGGTATGGGGTCCAATGCTATCCACAGAGTGGGTATGGGGTCCAGTGCTGTTTACAGAGTGGGTATGGGGTCCAATGCTGTCTACAGAGTGGGTATGGGGTTCAATACTATCCACAGAGTGGGTATGGGAGGGGGGTCCAATAATATGCACAGGATGGGTATGGGGTCCAATACCGTCCACAAGATCAGTATGGGGTATACATAATTATTGAAGAACAAAACTTTCGTATATTATTCTAAACAAAACAAAGTTACAATAGCAACACCGATACTCGCTGCTGAGCCTACTAATGTATGATGCTCATTTGCAGTTTTAAAATACATACATAGTGTATGTATTATGTTCATTTACAATTGCAAATACATGCATAGTGACATAAGATTTTTAAAATACTTTCGTGAGTAAAAAGTATTTTTTTTAATGGAAAATGATAACGGCTGAAACAACAGTCCTACGCTATTGAGTGTTTGTTATTGTTGGAAGACGACGTCTGTAATTTGGACTGGGTATGAACTGAAATCCGATTCGCTGGTGGTTGATATGGCAAGTTGCTATTGGCTGGTGGAATAACTTGAATTCTGGTGATTGGTGGACAAGTGTGTATACAGTCGGGGAGGGAAGCAGCTGGCTCTCAGTGTTCAGTCTCGCACTACAGGGGACGGACGCAGTAACGAGTGTGTCAAGGAAGCGAGGTGTACAAATATACGTATAATTTTATAAAGAGTAATATGACTGACATCAACAAGTGATCCATACAGTGAAGCACAAATGCAATACATCAGACAATGGAGAGGTGTGGCGAGTGTTCGGGTGTACTGGGAAGACGTATTGTAGGCGTCAAGTGTTGCATCTGCAACATAAGATTTCACCTGGGCTGTGCAGAATTATCTCCAGGATGCACAAACAGGCAAGGAATTTACTTGGGGTGGTGATAGCCGGCACACCATGGGCAACAGGTTAGTTTTTTTTTTTTTTTTTTTTTTTTTTTTTTTATTTTTACATGCAAGCATGCGTATAATGTACAATAAAACAGAACAAATATAACAGAACAAAAGTACAAAGCACACACATGAACAATGACAAAGGAACAAATCAAGAGAAGACCAGCCAGAAGGGCTGACCACAAAACAAAAAATGCATATACAAACATAACACAAATATAAACACAGCGTAATACAAACATAAGGGAAACATAGAGGCGAGAAACATACAAAACAAGTCTGCTAACACCTCACACACATAATGCACACATAACAAAGAGCACACCCCAACAGCCTGAAGGGCACACAATATGACAAACAAGCGCACACGACATCCACAACCGAACACACAAACGCACAGGAACCGCACACCCCCCCCCCCACTAGCCATACAAGAAAACCCACAATACAAACCGGAGCACGCAGGAACCGGGAAACAATACCCACCCCACCCACTCACATACACACCCCACAACCAGGCAACACAAAATACACAGAAATCACTTGCGAGGAACCTCGTGAGAAATGTACTTCTCCGGGAAAAGATCATGAGGATATTTCGCCTTGTAAGCTTCCCAGACTAGATCTTCAAGATCGGTAGGGTTTGCGACCCCCCGCGCTCGAGCGGGTATCATAAACTCAGGAACATCTATATCTGGCGGCATCGGCCAATGCCTAAGGTCACTGACGCAAGTCGCATAACGAGGCTGGGGAGCGCCAACCACGCCCTTCGAGGAAGCAGATGACACCGGAGAAGCGGACGAGGGTCGCCGAGCCTGCCACGCCTTCGTCATCGGAGCAGGTGTCGGACGCTGAGACGATAGCACTTCCACGGATACTGCAGGAGACACGGAAGGGACTGCAGGAAACGGAAGAGGCGGCAAGACCGCTGCCGAGGAAACGGGTAACGAGGAAGGGGCCACAGAACATCCAGAGCGAGCATCCTTTCTCAACATCACCACCAGACCACCCCGCTCACCACCAACTACACTACGTGCACACTACGAAGAACCGGAGCCATCCGACGCAGGCAACGCACCTGAAGCAGGACCCTCGGACACCGGACCAGAGGTTGAGGCCGAAACGCCGGCACCGGCATCCTCAGGCAAGTGTACCTCCGCCACCACCGTAGTGTGCACCACATCCGGAGCCACGCCACCGTCAACGGAAGGACGACACTCGTCGAATTCGCCAACATCAGCCCACGCAGAAGAACGCCGGGAACGCTTAGGCTCGGGCCGCACATCATCAGACCCGGAGGCAGACTCAGCGACCCGCGCAGCACCAACCGAGCGAACCGACGCACGCCGCAGCACGGCAGCCTCCTCAACCACACGGGGCACCAGGCCAGGCACAGGAGGGAATGCCGGAACCACCTCAGCTCCCAGCACAGCCGGAACAGACGGCGAGGGCGCAGGGACCGGGACAGACACAGCAGAGGAAGAACCGGAAGACGAGGGGTCTGAGCAAACGGCAGGCGGAAGAGGCTCAGGGACACCAGCTGGAGCACTAGGCGAGGACCCAACCTCCGGAGGAGATGCGGCAACAACAGGGGGCGCAACAGGCGGAGCAACAGCTGCTACAGAGGGCACCTCCTCAGCCGAAGAGACGTCCATACCCACCGAATCATCCCCCACAGGAAGGGGCGGAAAATCCTCCTCACTGAAGAGATTCACTGGTGCAACAGCAGGCGCAGAACAGTCAGCAGCCTGATGGCCCAAAAGACCACAACGATAACACGTCCGCGGCTGACGGGCGTAAAACACCCGAACGTTGTACCCCATAAGGCGCACAGAGGACGGAATATCCGCCCGGAGCCTCATGCCCAGGGTGCGAATGTTAGACCTCACACCCTTAAGAGGACTAGAAGACACCACGTTCACTCTCACACTAACAACTGCGCCAAACCGGCCAAAATACCGCCGTAGCAGAGCCTCTGGAAACTCCAAGGGAGCCCCATGCACACTGATGTAAGTAAGTGCACCACTTCTATCAGAGAGGGTGACAGTGCCCGCACCATCCGGCAGGGGCAGTGTCCGCCCCCTCGTATCGCCGGAGAAAATCGCGATACGCCACCTCCTCTGCAAACTTCACAATTGCCCTATGGGCCGTTACCAACTCGACCCCATAAATCGCAAACACAGGGACAGAGAGCATTTCACAAGCCAGGGCAATCTCCGGGTAACCAGCCCGCACAGAGAACTCTAGTCCCACAGACTGAGCCCGGACGACTGGGGGTAGAGGGACCCCCATCGTAACGCCACGTCAGCACAGGCGAGCAGAGACACACCCGCCCCCAACCAGCCGAAACGGGCAAACAACACCAAACTGCTGGAGCGCCGATGCAACACGCCCGCCCCTTACCGAAGCTAGGGCCAGACTCAACAGGTTAGTTTAGTGCATTTTACAGTGTGAATGATCATACTCTAATGAGTATTGGAGTTTCCTCTCCATGTTAGATCCCGTCTTCGTGGAACTTGCTGCTAGAGTAAGTTCTTTAATGTTCAAGACTGACGGCTTTGGCCGTACTCTCTCTGGGATTGAGCGGGCCTTTAGAATAAGGATAATAAGCGCGTGCAGTCGTTGTGAGGATGAAACTTTCAAACTGCATGTAACAAAGTATATTCAATTAAAAACAAAAGTTTAACATGTACGAAGTTCATCAAATATCGGTTCATCCTGGGTTCACGATTTACAATGTATACTTTTTTGAGAAATTAATAAAATAAAATTTCTATTGGTCAAGGGGCCCGGGGAGGTTTTGCCAGGGAGGGGGGGAATATTTTGCCAAGATTTCTTCAAAAGCCGTGAGCATGGACTATGTCTCAGAACGTATTACTAAAGCTTCTTCAAAAAGTATAAACCACTTACTGTTCCTGAAGGGGTCCGGATCACCTGGATAAAGATTAGATTGAGTTAACTGTACTACAGCGGCAAGTATAAGGTACTTGGTAGCAGGTTATCAATAACGTCAGATGCAGTAAAGCGGTAAAGACCTAAGCAGTTAAGGTGGAGAAATTTCATTATTCAAGTAAACGGTAAGTTAGTAGTGTGTACATTGTTAGGGGGTGAGGTCCGGAGGGAGCCTGAATGAGAGATATAGGACAAGATACCCTTTGGGTGAACGGGGAAGTGTGTATAGCTGAAGAATAGCCACGTCGGTTTTACGAAGGCGGATATGGCTTTCACCAATTGGCGAGTGGTAACACACCTGGGGTTTCGCGAGCGCTTTGGCCTGGGTTCGTATCCTGGCTGGCGAAGATTTACTGGCTGCCAATCCTTAACCGTAGCTTCTGTTTACCAAACCGTAAAATGGTTACCTGATTGTTAAAAGATTTGGCGGGTCGTAATCCGGGGAATATTAGGATTTATGACCTGCCCGTAACGCTATGCGTGCTAGTGACTAAAATAATGTTAGGACTGTGTGTGTGTGTGTATTATTCAATTATTGTTATTAATTAATAACACTCGTTATTAATTAATTAATTAATTAAAAACAAGTGCCACAAGTACATGTGCCACACGACTGTTAACTCTTGAAGAGTATACTTCATTGATGCAGCAGGAAAGTGTTTAGGAGCCCTGAGTTGATCAACTTTGCCAAGAGGAACAGTGAAGTGGTTGTCAATAATGACAACAGGATCCTGAGTCAAGATACGCACCTGAGGTTCACCAGATGGAGACTTTATTCCTGTGCCAGGTGCATCATCAAGAATACAAAACTCTTCATCAGTACCAGAGCTATATTCCTCAAATGGATTATCCAGTTGTTCCTTCTGTGCTTCTTTAAAGGCATATTCAGTGTCTGTCAATTCAGTTTCACTAGCTGTATATAATTACAAAGTGGCAAAATTAGGTCACCATCCCTATAAAGAGGGGACGGTGAAGGCGGCTGCCTTCAGTTGGTTCTGGTTTGGCAGACTGCTGGAGTAGGTCTTGATACAACTTGGACTTTTTGCTTGGGTTGCTTGGTGGACTGAGTAGGTAGTTGCTAGCCGGCCACCACAACTTGTAGGTCGATGTAGACGACGCTGGCAAGTCTTGCTGCCGTCTCCGTGTTTCTCGGTTATAGTGTGGGCTGTGGTTTTGTTGCTTGGGAAGTCTTGGTTGTAGGTTTCATATAAATCCATTGCTTCGTTACTGACTTCAAACCCAGAGGTCACGACCTCTCTGGAGGGTGCAGTCGCACCTCCACAGATCTCCAGTATCAGCTATTGATACTGGTAATGGCTCCAAAGGGCCACCACTTACGGACTATTCATGTCTGCCATCTTTTGGGTGGCTTAATCTTCATCAATCACAGACTTCAATATTTATGATACATGACTAGCAGAGTCCAAGCTTGGCGGGTGTCCTGTACGCTCTGTTTACCTAAGTGGCGTATGAAACGCAGCCCATACAAACGGATGGTGCCATTTGCTATGAACATGACATATGCTATCACATGTCATTGGCAAGGCTGGGTGACTTGGGTTGTGGAGTAAGAATCTGAGAGAGGTCTGCAGTTCACGCATGTATCCCTTGTTTAAATGATTCTGCGTCGACGTTTATGGTAATACTTCCTTCCGGAGGGGATGTCGTCTTATCCCTCGTGGGTATATATTGGTTATCATGATTTCGGGGCTTAGCGTCCCCGCGGCCTAGTCCTCGGCCAGGCCTCTTTTTTTGTTACACACGCCAAGGAAGCAGCCAATAGCAGCTCTCTCTCGGGTACCTATTTACTGCTAGGTAACAGGGGGCTTCAGGGTGAAAAGCTTTTTGCCCATTTGTCTCCGCCTGCACTGGGGGTCGAGCCCAGAACCTCAGGACTACTACCCTGAAGCGCTGTCCACTCCCCCTGACAGGCAAATGTGATCCATAGGGTACGCGAGATCTTCATTCTAGGGTTTGTTGACTAGGTAGGCGGTAACGAAGTTGTCTTCCAAGGTTGTGGTTTCATTATCTGTAGTTTCCATTGTTCAAGAGTGGTCTGGGGCCGGTGTTGACCTTCCTGGGTCACGTCCTGGCGCTGGTTGACCTGCAGGTCTCACGATCGGTGAGGGGAACAGGTGCTTGCCGGTATTGGAGTAGTTTCTCTAGGCTTGACGGGGTCTATAGATGGGGTGCTGGCCATTGGTGTAGTAGTATCTGGTGAGCATGGCCTCGGATATTGAAGGCCGGAGAATTTTCTACAATATTTATTTGGTACTGCTTTCTGGTACAGTATTCTGGCCGGGGAAGATTTACTAAGTGTCAAACCTTGCCTGTAGCCTCTGTTTACCCAACAGTAAAATGGGTACCTGTTTGTTGAAAGATTTGGCAGTCGTATTCCGTGGAACATAGAATTAAGGACTTGCCCGAAATGCAATGCGTGCTAGTGTCTGTACATGAATGTAAGAACTTATGGTTGAAGGCTGAAGAGAAACAATCTTTGTCCACATGGTTTTTTTTTTCTCGACCAACGACAAAAAAACTCAGGTACATGAATTACTATTTACAAGATCATAAACAAGAGCAGCTGCTCTAAACATGCTACCTCCAACATCTGTAGTACTCAATCCCAAAATTCCTCCCCCTTTTAATTAGACTTAACCTGTAGGGGTAGAGTTTATCGGGCGGTCGTATGACTCTTCCTGATTTTCTCGAGTCCCTACCTGTTAATTCTGGGAAACATTCTTCTGAATTACTACCTATAGGGTTAACTGTATCTCCATTACACTCTGTTGCCCCTTGCTGTGCCTCCCTGTCTCTTGCTGGTGCTGCTACCCCTTCATTATTAGGATGGGTATCACTAGTTGCCCCCACCTGAAGGGTCTTGCCAAGAAAATTCCCACTTTTTCCATGATCCTTACCACATAGGCTAGAATTGTGAATCCATTTCATAAAAATCTTGGGCAATTTCTTTTCCATTATAACCTACTTTTGCCGACACTAGACTCTGTTCTCCACCTGTATCCTGATTTAACTCTCTTCAAACCAAGGGACCCCAGAGCAACTACTCAAGCCGAATCCCACGCCACGGGTCTTAACCGTTTTGACCGACTAAGATTCTACAGCTGTTATGACGTGGAGTTAGGCTCCTAGCACACTAGAATCTCCTTACGCTGCCACCACCAGACCATTAACTCTGGGGAGCAATAAGAGGTCTGGATCGATTATGCTCTCAATAAACCTTGGGGCTTGATCCCCAGTTAGTTGGAATAGGAGGGATGAATGGATGAATCTGTTAAGTGTGGAAATATTATCAAAGGGATACTGAATTCTTAATCGGCGTTAGGCTCTGCGGCCCAACGAAACTCGGCCTCGTGGGAGCCACGTGTCCAGGACAATAAATAAAAAACATAAAATGGAAATTAATAAAGGCAATTTACTGATTTATTCAAAAACTAAAACAAAATCTAATTCAAAGCACTCCCTGGCTGAACACTCCGTCTTAAGGCATGAGATGAATTAATTGCCTATACCAAACTTACAGCAACTCTACCTCTTATAGCTGACCAGCTGGTGTCGTGCTGGTTTCGGGACGAGGTGGAGTGGTCACCTTCCCGAGCCGTTGCCTTCTCCACACTGCTCTTCCCTTGCTCTGCTCTACACAGTCGCCCAGATGGGTATCCCTACACCTGGCATACTAAGTTTACTCGTAGGGTTTAAGTTGACCAACTAATGTTGTACTGAACGACCCAGCTGGTTGGATTCTTTTACTGAAGGTAATTACACAGGCACCTTGGGGAAGAGCTATTTCCGATTACAAAATGGCTATTTGACCTTTGAGAAATACCAAAAATATGGAGCTTTGACCCTTGTGACCTAAGGTCGCCCAAATGGTTCCGCGGCTGAGACTAGTCCCGCTAGTGATGCCACTGATGGTGACTTACTCATTATCCTGACAATTTAGGATACTCTTGATACTTTAAACAGAAATACTATTGAATATGTATGAATACAACTTGAATGAAGACTAATTTCTCTAAATTACTGAATTTTGTAAAATAATTCATTATACGTTATTATGAGACAAAGGCGCCAGCCATTTTGTATTTCAACCGCCAATTCCCAGGGGATGCCCCGTTTCCCAGAGTCAGGTCACTACAACGTGACTCCAACTTCCCAAACTCCCATGTCTGAGAGAGAACATGCTGGATAATTCCTACAACAACCTAGTTTGTTACTCTAGACAATGTTGACACTGCAGCACCAGTGTCTAGTTCCAAGGGAACTAACTTCCCATTAATTACAAATTTACCACTTGTGACTTCGCTGAACATGCCTTTTCTTTCGCCGAATATAGTCTGCTTTCCTCACCTGCAGCTTCTTCAGACAGTTTACCTTCCTCTACTGCCTTGAGCACAGTACCACTACCTCTTCTTCCTGTATTCCCTGGTCGTCTCCCCTCCCAGGCCTTGCTGTTCCTGTTCAGATATTCCCTACACTGTGTCCCTCCTTGGTACAAAAGTTGCATATATATAGGCACTAAACTTGCACTTGCTACTACTGTGATTGTATCCACAGTGTTTACATCTGGTCTGGCCCTGTACGACTATAATTTCCTGAGTAAAAGTCTTGCTTCCAAAAGCACTTTCCAGGTTCAATATCATCTCGAACTGTCCATGAAGTCATAGATTGTAGATCAAAGTTTTCTGCCACCAGGTTAGGGAAATGTGTATCTTCCACTACTGAACTGGTCCATAACCCGGTCGTCAAACTATGCTCCGAAGTTGTAGTGGTTAGCAAAAGCCATCAATTCTGCATATAAATCCTGTATGGATTCCTGCTACATTTTCCTCCTCTTCAGGAAATACATCAAACTTCTGTGATATGAAGGTTTCGCTACATAATGACGTTTAAGCAGGGCAATCAGGTCTATATAGGTCTTCGTGTGGAGTAGCTCGGGTGCACACAAATTTCCGAGAATACTATACACTTCCGAACCCAGTGAAACTAAGAGGTCTGCTTTCTTGTTGTCGTCCTCCTTAATCTCCCGGTACTGAAAGTTTGCTCCCAGCAGGCTGAGCCACAGGTCCAATGAGATCTTGGTGTGTTAAACGGCTCTTTTAAAATGAGCGGCGTATCCATGGCCACGGTGGTAGCACAATTCTACTGTTGCATGCGAAGCATCCACCCGTCCACAGGACGTGCCCTGCTCTCTTGATCCTCACACCTCGTCTCGTACCCAGGCTCCCTGCCCAACCCGTTCTCGCAAATTTAGTAAGTCAATAATGACTTATTAAATATGTGCATAGGTGACATACTTAACATAATAGATACCCTTAAAAAGATTCATAGAAAACACCGACTTTAATTAACCTACTTAGTATGTTAAGATAAGCATCTTATTGCTTCGTAATTACAATTATTACCTAACATATAATAGGTATAGGTTAAGTAATAATTGTAATTACGAAGCAATAAGATGCTTATCTTAAGATACTAACAAGGTTAGGTAAGGTCGGTGTTTTCTATGAATCTTTTTAAGAGTATTATGTTTAGTATATCACCTATGCACGTAGTTAATAAGTCAATATTGACTTTACGAATTTGCGAGAACGGGTTGCCCTGCCTGAGGTGTTTAATCCTCGTTGCAACTCTTATGGTTGAAGGCTGAAGAGAAACAATCTTCGTCCACATGGTATTATTCTCGACCAACAACAAAACAATTATCAGGTACATGAATTACTATTTAAAAGATCATAAATAAAAGTATCTGCTCCAAACATGCTACCTCCAACATCTGTAGTACTCAATCCCAACAGAACTCGTGTATATAAATACCAAAAAAATATCTGCCAGTTTTTTCTTAATGTATGAGAGACAGCAACAGTGCTATCGAAGGCGGGTGATGTTGGCGACGACCGGGTCTGATTCGCTGGCCTGGTTGGGCGGTGTCGTCTGGATCTGCGATTGACTGTTGCCGCGGGTGGTGTTCGTCCAGAAGTTGCGTGGAGCGCGGCCCCTTGTTGGGAGGTCGGGGAAGGCTACTGCCTGGATGTTGAATGTCTTCGGTTTTGGAGTGGCGGTGGTTTGTCTGGCTTCATTCTGTGTTTCAGCTTTCCTAGCTGTGCAGTCCCAGAAACGGCGGTGTGGGCTTCATTTCATAGTAGGCAGCGCTGGTAGGTAGCTTTGCAACTCCTGTAACGTTTTTCCATAGAGATGCTGCAAATCTGCTCACGGCTGATGCAGTTCTGGGCAAAGTGGGTGCATTGATAACGCCTGAAGCACTGCCGTAGGCGGATATGCTGCCTTCAGGTGCAGCAGTTCCTGGGAGAGGAAATTGTGCACAAGGGAGGAGAGGGAAACGCGAAACATGTAATACGATGGTGTTCAGTGATAGCAAAGATTACCACTTGAGGTGTAGATGCTTGACATGGGAATGAGATATTGGTCGTAGGATTGTGGCAAAAATAAAAAATAAATAAACTGCAGAATAAGTGAATCGGGTAGTACGCACCCCCCCCCCTTTCCCTCCCTCGTCAATTACCACGAGCAGGAGGCATAGTGGGAGTAATGTTGGCTAATAAATGAGATTTGCATTTTGGCTCCCTGGTTACAAAGAAAGGTTTAACTTAGAAAGTTTAGATTCAGGAAGGCTTAGTCCGGTGTGCTCTATTTTGTAGTACACATTTGTTGCCAACCTTTATTCTGGACTACTGTCGTGGGAAGGACACTATTTTACAGTATTTGAGGCAGTTAGCCGATATTTTTATGTATACAAAGTGACAATGCTGACAGCTTCAGGATGCTATCTCTGGGGATTGCTAGAACCGTGTCCAGCAACCACTTTGTCTCCTTGCCACTTCGTGGATGGGAGGGAAATGGGAGGGGGGGGGGGATTAATCTAGCTCCAGAAGTCTTCCCCACAGACTGGCAAGCAAGAGCCCCCTGTTAAAAAATTATCACGTCTTATTAAAAAATAAGACGTGATAAAATACATGCGGCTTGCATGTTAGTGAAGATAAGAACCAAAATAAAGGTGCAGGCAAGCAAAATTCATTAGTCTGCACTAAGTTGACTAATTGTTGATAGTTTAATGAATTGTATCGGTATAAACGGTAAACGCCTTATGTACTTTATCCAATCAAAAACTTCAATATTTTGTTCCTCTGATAACCCTTCTGCCTGCCTAGCCGCACATTGTAATCAAAGTACCACAACTATTTTTTTCCCAGAATAGTTTTCCCACAGCAGGAAATGACTAGTGATTTATTGATTTATTTAAAATTTATTAATTTATATAGTTTATTTTTACGATAATTTTAGATACCTTTATTCCCACAAATAGTTTCCTGCACCAGGGGGGGGGTTATTATTGTAATAGTCCATCAGTCGGAACTATCGAGTGGTAGACAATTTGCTACAATACTGGTTACTTCAAACATAAATTGATGGGTTATTTAAGGACTGCAGAACACTCATACATCACTCCACCCCCATTGCGCTTAAGGAACTTTGTGGCTAGATAGCTACCAAGTAGCTCGGTTTGTCGTGCCTGCACAGTCGTTCAATCTGTGTACTAGACGTGATCATTTCATTCCCTTTATATACTGCACATCCACAACCTGTTTTACCAGTGCCTAATTGCACAGAACCATTAGTAAAAGCATAGGATTCAGTTGGTTTGAGATTTTGGAGATTGTCCATAGCTTCTAGTGTTATGCATCCCGGTTTGTCAATTATAACATCCTTGTGCTGACATCCTTGGCGAGATGCATGTACTGGTAACACTTCAGACATTGTTGTCGAAGCGTTCCATCTTAATTCGGTAGGGTGGGATCTTGTCGCCGAAGAGGTAGTCCTTGAATGGCGGCTTGGTTGGTTGCGGCTAATGAGGCGAACTTTAAGTTAAGTTTTACGTTCGCCGAGGAGAGCCCCAGAATATACCCTAGTTTTAATTTTCTACGCTGGTGTAGATATCGGCTATTAATTGACTTTTCAGTGATCGACTCTTCCCGTTGATGAAGACGGTTCTTGTGGTCTGGAATTGGTGTGGAGGTTCTTTTAGGTCAATCTGACGTAGAGGTCATGAATTGCTAAGGTCCTTCTTGCTGTCAAATTAGAATATAAAATCTACTACTTCCTGGCCGATGTCAAGGCGAGTAACGCCTGCCGCGTCCTCGAGGATCTTCAGGAGGTCGGTCATGTTGAATGCCTGGTTATTAAGGCATTGTTGTTAAGGCACTGCGTTGTCGACTATCGCAGTGTTTCAGTCGGTTATGTGAAAGTGAAACTCGTAGTAGGAAGAAAAGTCTTGTTCCTTTGTGCTTATGTGAAGGTAAAATTTAGTGGACGTGTTTGGTTCCTGTTTCTGTACAGTTGTTAATCATGTAAAATTGGCCTCACAATTAGTATCAATGTCAAGGGAGTTAAAAAAGTCTAAATGACAACACCAATATACTGTGTGATGGGGAATAAAACAATGTACAAAAACCGTCCAGAAATATCTGAACACAATGGCGTGAAATAACCTCTAAGCACTGACCAATAACTCTATAATATAAAAGTAGATGGCATACATAATGAATAACGATCTAACCAGTGTGGTTACCGTTTTGTTCATTGTGGTTGTGTAAACACTTATCAGTGCAACGCGTCTGACCATCTCAGTCTACCCGCATCTACTCTGGCTTTCCCGCGTCTGGAGGAGTGGCGTCAGTAACCAAATTATCAAATGTTAATTCTGACAAACTGGGAACGATCACTCTAAACATAACTATAATGTACACTTAACTATAATGTACACTTAGCATAATACAGTAATAATGAATACAATAAAAGAATTGGTTACAGGGTCGGTCAATGATGCAAAGTTGGTCATAATACGCTCACCACTGCTGGCGACGCTGACTGACCTCTCAATCTTGATAAACCCACAAGATGTATAAATGAATACTATCAATGGAGATGCCACTCCAGACCGACAACCAGAGTGCAACTCCCTAGTCTCATGACTGATGTATGCCTTCTACTATAGATACTGACACGACAGCATGATAAAAATACCAAAACAAAATGCTCATTATCATAATACTATGCAATTTCATACTACAAATAAAACTGAGGGATGAAAATGTAATTATTTCATTTAATTCTTAGTAAGAATAGGGTAATTGATTCGTAACATCTTTTAATTGTCTATGATTTCAACGCTGTCACACTCCTTTAAATGTTATTATGCTAGACTCTCAAACACACCCTCATAGATCGTCTTTGCATTTTTAAGCACCCTGGCAAACACTGTCATGTACTGGGATTTATTTGACTTTCATTTTTCTACTTAATAACATCCTCCATGGTAACTGCTAGTCGACCTGTCTTTCCCCACCAGTATGGAATTGATAGAAAGTTGGCAGATAGTTAGATGTTAAGTGTGAGGTTCTGAGGCTAGGTAATAAAGCAGCCCGTCCTCTAAAGACCCAAAGTCCATTCCATGCACCTGCCAAACCCTGTAGCCATTGACCCCAGGCAATGGCTACAGCACGTTCAGTTCCCTGACGAATCGGTTGTCTTGTCCGGCAAACCTCTCGGCTAGTCTAACAAGACGAGGGATAATGTCTGCGCGTGATGCAAGGGGGGGGGGGGGGTGCTTGCTTGAGCAAGAAATTCCAGAGTTTGGAGAGGATGGGGGAGGAAGGAGGACGAGACGGTGACATTCTTGGAAGAGGATTTGGTATGGAGAGAAGAGGCTTGAATTTCGGTGGCCTTTCCACCACGGATTAGACTTTTTTCGGTGTAGGCTTACTGCTAGAGTTCTAAGCGGCAGGAGGCTAGTGGTGAGGCGGTGGTGGTGGTGTTCTGGTACAGTTGAGGTGTTCTGTCTAGCGTTCAGACGTCGTCTTCCCTATTGAGGAGTACTTTGGCCTGCCCCATCTTCAAGCGTCAGGGAAGGTTCGTTTGATTCGTCCACATTCAAGCTTTGGTAACGGTTCCTTCTGGGTCTTCTCTTTTGTGGACATATGGTGGTGCCACCCAGTCATAGTTTGGGTCGTCTACAGTCCCGGACTGAGATTACACAGTCACCACCAAAAATCATCCTTCTCGTGTCATTCTGTAAAAAATAAAGCAAACCATCCGAGAAACAACTCTTCCCTCTCAGCTCGCTTATGCGTCCCTGAGTGCGCACACACATTCAGCAAGGGAATCACAGAACCCATAAACGACACACAAGCCAAACATCACATTACCACAGTCATCCATTTCTGAGCTCGCTATCCCCATACTCGCCCTCTTCGCCAACAATATCATCGTGCCACCCTTGGATAACACAAGAGGGTTCAGCAACACCTCGAAATAACCCACCACCACCTCCAGTCGGTCCATACACTTAACATTATGCTCCTGAATAATATAACATCCAACTTGTGATAGCGGCCACCAACACAAGCTGACGTTGCTTCAAATTGCAATTCAACCCATTAACGTTCAATGTCGCACATTTCATCCACACATCCATTGAGAAAAATAAACATAAGACGACATTCACACAACACTACCACTACATCCCAGGGTAGCATCGCACTCAAACAGAAGAGCCCTCAACCCCATCTCCCAAAACTACTGGAGTGGGAGCCACTTCGGCAAGCTTACCCAGAGAACTCTTCTGGAGCCTTGCCCACCAAATCGCCCCCTGCCGACTCTTCCTGGACTCCTTTCACAATATCCCACCAATCCACATTCTGTGTATCACCAGGTGGTGGACCACTCCCGCGAATTTTAGGGACTCCATCACAGACACGCCCCACCAGAAGGCGGAATATCCGAGTCGGACGGAACCATAGGATCACACTGCACAGCCGTCAAGGAAAGGGGGGTGGGGTGCCAGCCTCCTCCTTGCATCTAGGATATTCTGAAGAGAAAACCCAAATTTCTGCGCTTCATACTGTGCTGCCCAGTGCCAACAGGCAATCTGCCTCACGTCGTTCAGAACCGCGACTAGGAGCATGTACATCCACCATAAGCACTTCTGCCCACCACCTCAGTTGCTCGAGCAGCAGACAGAGCTGCATCAACACCATCACGGATCACTTGCTGCGGGTTCCGATGCACACCAATCGACTCGGCATTGGAGCACCCATCCACCGATGAAATGCCCACCACTGCATCTACCACCTCACCAGAGCTGGTAGTCACCGCAGCACACTCGCCTTTGGAGCCTGTCTGCACGGGCACGCACGGGCTTGTTGGGAGATAAACATCCCCACCAGACCGTCCGGGAGACGCCACAGCAGTACGGACGTCATCCCCACCAGGAGATACCACTGAAGCAGCACTTATAGGACCCAGATTGGCGCCATCCACCACTGCATCCGTTCCCAACAAGGGGCACTGCTCAAACTGATAGATCTTCTTGCTCGTGCAAAGGAGGAAAATCATTTTCATTAATAGATTAACCCGGTCGTCCATCCTAGTGGTGCAGGCATCAGCCATATGGCCAACATGACCACAATTGAAACATGTCAGTGTCTGCCCCTGGTAGAAGAAGCCGACCGTATAGTCAGCAATCGATAGAGAGGAAGGCACATTTCCACGAAGGACTATTTTTGCCGTCCTGTAACCATTCAAGAGTCCCTTGACGGCTCCAGACGTGTGCCTACACACACGAATAAAGTAGACACGCCCATACCTGGCAAGCGCCCAACGGAGAAGATCCTGACATTTCAATTGGAGCATTTTTAATAGATACGTATATGTACTCCACACTCAAATTTGCCACCCCTCAGAGCCCCGACCGTTGCTCAGCCGCACCTCCCGATCCTCATACTGTTCGATAAACTGCCGGAACAAGCAATTCTCGGCGAACTTCACCACCACTCTGTCCTCGCGAATGATCTGCAGACCAACAAGTTCTTCTACCTTCACTTTCATAATATCAAACAGCGTATTGCTGATGACCCCAATATCCACTTTGCAGGTGAATGTCAGCCCTGCCGACTCCTTCCTCCTCAGTGGCGGCACGTAAGTCCCCATACCGAGACGAATAAGTAGTCACCCTGCAGTGGCAAACGACCACTCGCCAGGGCAACCGAGAAGCGATCATTGGAAACACCAGCAGACACCCCTCAGGAACGTCCGACCTGGCTGGTGGTTCAGAGTGGACTCGCCCATTTATACCGTTTCCTTTTAGAATAGCCATGCCCTAATCCAACTTAATATAGCGCCCTCAATACCATGAGCCTCTATTTTTTTTAATCGGTCTTTCATGTGGCATTGTATTAAAAGCTTTGCTAAAGTCAAGGTACACAACATCACAATCTTTACCACTATCAACTGCCTCAACTATACTGGAATAAAAAGATAGCAAATTTGTTAAACATGAACGGCTATTTGTAAAACCATGTTGCGACTCGTTTATTAATTTGTTTTTCAAGATGAAGACGAAATGTATTTGCAATTATCGATTAAAGTAACTTTCCCACAATAGACGTTAGGCTAATTGGCCGATAGTTTGATGCAAGTGATCTATCTCCTTTCTTAAAAATTGGTACCACATTAGCTACCTTCCATGACTCTGGCACTCTACCTAACTCTATTGATTTATTAAATATGGTAGACAGTGGCTCGGAAAGCTCTTTGCATTCTTTAAGCAACCTGGCAAACACTTCATCAGGCCCTGGGGATTTGTTTGGTTTGAGTTTACTATTCGTTTAATTACGTCTTCCCTGGTAACTGCTAAACTATTCAACCTGTCCTCGTCCCCACCCACAGACTTGTTCGGCTGAAGGCATATTGTTAAGTTCCTCTTTAGTAAATACAGATATAAAATATTTATTAAAAATACTACTCATCTCCTCATTATCCGTTATTTGACCTGTCTCGGTTCTTAATGGACCTATCCTTTCCCTAATCTTTGTCCGGTATAACTGGAAAAACCCTTTAGGATTTCTATTGCTTGCCCTGCTATGCGAACTTCATAGTTTCTTTTTGCTTTCCTTATCTCTTTTTAAGTATTTCTAACCAATTGTACGAATTCCTGTTCTAACTGACTTCCCCATTCTTAATCCTTTTGTACCACGCTCTTTTTACCTATAAGGTTCTTCAGATTCTTTGTTATCCACTTTGGATCATTATTATTCGAGCTATTTCAATTATTAGTTGTATACTACGTTCCTGGGCTTCGCTTAGAATATTTTTAAATAGGTTGCCATGTTCACAGAAAATGGTACCATCCGTTTTCTATGTGCGGCGGCTGAGACGCCAGTAAGGGAGGTAAACAAGAGCGTACAGGACGCTACCAGCTTGGAAGCTGCTAGTCATGTATCAGTTTAAGTATTAAAGTCAATAACCAAGCCATGGCTTTATATCAACCCTACAACCAAGACTTCCTCAGTAACACACAACACCACAGTTATATTTTGAACCCACATCGAAAACCCCTTTTACGTCACCTATCGCTGGGTTCACGTCTAGCTCCAAGACCGGCCCACACTCCATACCCAAGATTTTCCAATCTATTTGACCCAAAAAAATTTCTTAGGCTATTGAAATTAGCTTTTCGAAATCGGCCACTTTAACAAAATTTTCTCCTACAGATCTATTCCATTCTATGCTAAATCTGATTTCTTTATGATCACTTTTTCCTAGCTTACTCCCTATTTCGATGTCCTTAATTTGTGTTCCCCTGTTAGTTAACACTAAATCTAAAATATTATTTTCCCGCGTTGGTTCCTTAATTGTGTTGCGAAAGAAAGCAATCGTCAATTAATTCTAGAAAATCTTCATTATTCCGTTTTATTCAACTAGTTTATTCCACTAAATAGTCACCCATGACAATACTTTTCGATCTAGATATTTCATCCCATAGATGCTTTGCTTCCATTCTGTCTAAATTTGGTGGCCTATATATAACTCCTATTATAATATTATTTGCTTTTTCGTTTAATTCTATCCAAATAGTTTGTATGGCCCAGATTTGATTCCCTCTTTGAGACTACATTTCTAATTGTCCCCTAACGTATATGGCTACTCCCCCTCCTCGTCTAATATGTGTGAAATGGTTTTAAATCCATTTATTTGATATTCTGCAAATAGTTCTCTATTTTCTACATTTATCTACGTTTCGGTAAGCGCAATAATCTTTTTTTTCTGTGCAAACAGAGCATTTAATTGGTTTATTTATTTCTTAGACTTCTATTGTTAGTGTAATACACCCTAAGTGAATTGTTATTTTGAGGCCCTTCTCTTCCCTGATCATTTTGCCAATTCCTTTCTCCCACAAATGCATACTTTTATTACCTCCTTCCTCCAAATCAATTCCTATACCACTATCTACTAACAGTTTAAACCCAAACAAACGCCTCTAACCACTGGTTCCAACGAGTTCGCAACATCTACCACCCAAGCCCTCGATAGATGCACCCCATCCCGAGCATACATTTCACTTCTTCCATAGAAGTGTTCCTAGTTGTCTATGAAAGATATTGCATTAGACTTGCAATTTCTTTCCAGCCGGCAATTGACCCCAAGTGCCCTCGACATCCATTCATTTCCACTCCCTTCTTGGAAGAATGCCACATATGATCGGGATTCCTCCCTTGCTCCTAACTAATTCTATGGCTGTCTTGAGTCTTTGAATTAGTTCCTCACTGCTAATACGCTCAACATCATTACCCCCTGCACTAATACAAATAATGGTTTGTTCCCATTTCCTTTCATATTCATGTTCCAACAATATCACTAGTTCCAGCTCCCGGATAGCAAACCCTTAACCTGTTTCCCCCATATCTCTGGCACAAACGTTCTGTCTAAATACCTCACCTGGGAATCTCCCACAACCAAACTTTGCTTCGTTCCTCCCTTTTCCTTTTTGAGCACTTTGTGGAGCCTGCGCTTCAATGCTCCTCGTTGCTTTGCCTTTGCCTCCTCGTTGAACTTACAGGTTCACCACAGCACTCGTCCCTCTAACACATCAAATGCGTTAGGAGTCCTTAGGCTTATTAGTTGTCGGTTTTGCCAAGGTTCTTCTTAAGACCCCTGTCCTTTTACAACTTGCCAAGACGGTCTTTTTAATACTGGTCGCCTCCTTTATTTCTTCCTGATGTTGTTTCAGCTGTCGTACCTCCTCCCATAGCGAATCAAACTCCGTCCTCAGAGCTCCAACTAGATTCATCAGTTCCTTCACTAATCCTTACATTATTGCTGTAATAATGTTACTACAATCGGAGCTGGAGCTAACACAACCTCTCACACTGTGGTCCGGTTATTGTGCTGACCATACAAATACCTGTTACAAAAGTTATAGCTATTAATACTGCAGCTTTTAGGTCTCTGGGCATTTTTCTTCTAAATTTGAAGTAATTCTTTAATTTGCACGTTTCTAATAATTGCATTAGACAGTCCCAAGCCAAATAGGTTTTTTTTCTGCAAGTCTCATTGGCCAATCAATGTCATGTTTACCAACTCCAACATGGGACGGGATCCACACAAATTTTATACAACATTTATCATTGGCAAAAATTCATTCCATTTACTATTACAAGCTACTTCAGACATAAATTAATGGGTTATTTAAGGACTGCAGAACACTCGCACCATCACTCCACCCCATTGCGCTTAAGGTACTCCGTGGCTAGATAGCTACCAGTAGCTCGGTTTGTCGTGCTTGCCCAGTCGCTCAATCTGTGTACTAGACGTGATCTGTTGTTGTTGTTTTCAGATTTAGCTACTCAGGACGAAGTGTCCATGTAGCACGGGCTATGGTGAGCCCGTAATTGAGTTTGGTTATGACATAACCTATTTCCTGTGATATTTGGGTCTAAGTTTAAAGTGGAGGAGGGGATTTCTCCTTTTCCCTGCTTATTTATCGCTTCTGTTTTAGTGCACTAGTTTTTAATCTTGTTTATTAACATTATCTTGGCTGCGGATGTAGATGCAGAATGCTCACTAGTGAGTCCCATTCCTCAACAGCTTTGTCTAATCATTGTAGTCGCGGTGGAATGTGCATCTACTGCAGCTGCTGTCGTTATATTAATGTTGAGTTTGATGCGCAGGGGTTCAGTAGCTTCACATTCCAGTAAGTAGTGCAATAGTGGTGCCTCTGCTTTAGTTTCACAGATGTGACACTCTTTAACTATTGGGTTCATTACCTCCCAGCAGCACTTGTAACCAAGTCTGAGTCTGTGTATGGCTACTGCAATGTCTCTGGATATCTTTTTGCCAGGCTTGAAAGAGGAGTAACCAGTGGCTTCTTCGTACCATATCGCAGTGGATCTTCCTTCTGCTACTTTGGCTCTGTGGCGACTTTCGATAGTTGAGAATAGTTTCTTCTTGATTTGCTCCTTTATCTGTGAGAAACTTGGAGGTATTTGAACCTGTACAACAGATAGAGCAGTGGCAGTTTTTGCTAGTGAGTCTGCCTTTTCATTACCATCTATGCCAATGTGACTTGATATCCAATTTAGGGTGATTGACAGCCTCGATTATGGGCTTCTTTTCCTATATGTTGAATTTCTGTGAGGAGTTGTATATTATCTCTGTGCTGACTGGATAGCAATGCCTGGAGCGAAGATTTAGTCTGTATGAATGATGACGTCATGTAAATTATTCTCAATTGTATAGTTTATTGCCTCCTTCAGGGCATATAATTCTGTTTGCCAAGTTGAGCACCCACTATTCATGCTCCAGTAAGCTTCATGGTTGGTAGTGTAAACTGCTGCCTCAGCAGAACCTCTCTATTGATCAACTGATCCATCTGTGAAGACGAGTCGTTGTGGGTCTAGAGATAGTTTCTATTGTTGTTCTATTACTTCCTTGAGCCTCTGCGGGTCACGTGCTGATTTTTTAACTGGTAATCTTTCAATGATTATCTTTAGATTCGATTCTTCCCATGGAGGAGGCTGCCGAAAGTGTTGATATGGTCCATCTTCCCCCTTTGTTTTTAATGGTCCATTTCAGGTACATTTTCTCTAAAATCCTCACATTATCCATCCATGAGCGTGTTCTATACTGTAGGTTTTTCTGAAAGGATTTATGTATGCTGTCTTTGATTGACAGTCTGGCGGTTGTTCCAGTAAGTTTTCCTATTATGGTGGCTATCCTTTGTTTCATCCTGTTTTCTAATGTTGGTAAATTTGTTTCCATTCTAAGGTTCTCTCTACGCGTCCATATAGGTGCTCCCAGCATTGTTCTCAGAGCATCATTTTGAGACACTTCCAGTTTTCTCCCATTGGGTATCACTGAGGGATGCAAGAGCAGGGGCAGCATAGTCGTTGAGTGACCGAACTGCTTGAACGTAGTACATTTTGAGTACTGGTTGAGATGCACCCTCTCTAAGATTGGTCAGAGAGCGCAAAGCTGAGTTTCTGGCTTTACAGCGTTGCCGAAGATATTAAATTTCTTGAGTGAATTTCAACTGTCTATTATGACTCCTAGGTATTGAAAAGAGGTAACCCACTCAATTTCTTGTCCTTGTATTGCCAGTCTGATGTCTTGAGTTATTGTAACGGCCATAGCTTTTGTTTTATTGCTGTTTATTTTCACTGCTATGCGTTCCGCTTCCCTGCTGATAATATCTAGGCATTTTTGTGCATGGTTCCTTGCACCTTTGCCATTGATGATGACCACAAAGTCTGCATAGTTAAGAAGTTTGGCTTTTTGTAGCTTGAGCTTCATGAATTGTTCCATGAGACAGTTGAAAGGGGCTTTGTATTCTTCCCTGAGGAGTTCCATTTTCCAGCCTCTTTGAGGTCGATGTTTTTTCCAAGGAATTTGACTTTAGCTTCTCGGTTAAGCAGGCTTCCTTTGGCAAAAACAAGTGTCCTTTGATATCCTTATTCACAAGGCAGCACAGTGTAGCTGGAGCACGGGCTAACGCGAAGGCTTTTTCAATGTCTAGAAAAATAAGGATTCCAGGTTTCTCATGGATTTTATCCAGGAGAGGGAGGTAAGGCATCCTGAGGTTCCAACACCTTTTCTGTAAGCAAACATATTTTGGTGTAGTGGATTGACTTTCCATTCAATTCGATTAAGGGCCATTCTTTCTGCAGTTTTGGCCATACAGCTTGTTAATGAGATGGGTCTTGGATTTCCTGGGTCTTTAGGTTTTGGAATGGGAACTATAATTGCACTGACCCAAGAGTGGTCGGGTTCTTGTCACCCATACTGTTGACGAGATTCAAAAAGGCTTCTTCACCCTTTTCTCATAGCTTGACTAGCGTGTTGTAAGTGATTTTATCCTCGCTTGGAGCTGTATTATTAGTTTTATTTGTAGCACTTCTGAGTTCTTTCAGATTGAAAGGTTGGTCTAGCTCATCAGGTAGGGGCTAAAGGATCATCTATTTTTTTCCATCTTGCTGCTTGAAATCTTTGTTGGCGAGTCAGAGTTGCTTGAGGAAGTTGAGCGGAACTGGCTCTTGAAGCAAATAGATTTGCTAGCCTTTCTGCTTCTTGCTCTGGATGAACATGGTGCGGCAGAGCAGGAGGCGATTTTCCTTTGGCCTTGTTGATCTGCCTCCAGATGTCGCCCAAGGACGTATGCTGATTTAGCTTGGCACACACCACTCAACCCATTTTTCTTCCGATTTTTGCTGTTTCTTCGTGCACATGATCTCGGACAGCTCTAAGAAGTCTTAGATTAGCTTCGGTTCTATCTCTTCTGAAATTCTTTCGTGCACAATTTAGTCTGTTATGTGACTCTTTGATCCTATTACAGTAATACAATGGTCCTTGTGTTGTTGGGTAATTGTTTTCCTCTTGGGGATGGCGTGATTTGCTGTTCTATGTATTGCATTTACTAAATCTTTTTCCATTTCTTCGGTGTTGTCAGGAGGAGTGTAGTTTTGGTGCCAAGTTTCGAGAGCTTCCTGAAACTTCGTCCAATCTGCCTTGATAAAGTCCCATCCGGGCTCGGGAGCTGGAGGTCTAAGAGGTAGTGCTATATTAATAACTGTTTTTGTAGCAAAGTGGTCACTAGTCAGAACATGATCCACTGACCAATGACACAACTCATAAATACTGGTGGAAACAAACGTGAGATCCAGCTTTCCCCCACAAGTGTGGGTTGGTTCCGTCGAATTAAGCAGACTGATTTCTGGCACTTCATCCAAAAGGTGATAAATATGTCTTCCGTTGGCGTCGGTTCATGGTGAATCAAGTAGTAATTCACTATGAGCGTTGAAGTCGCCAGAGATGATGATAGGTGTAGTGACTGCTATTTCAAAGATTGTTGAGAGATCCATTTCGTGTTCTCTCTGGCTCTTGTATACATTGAAGATGGACAGCGTTGAGTTCCTCATAGTGAGCTTAACTCCCATAATTTCGACGTTCTCGCCACAGTTGGGCAGGTCTGTGATTGCCGTGGCATTGATATTTCTTACTAGAATTGAAATGCCTTTGGTGCCACCTTGTGCCATAGGGCAGTGGAATCCTTGATATCCTGGGATATTGATATTTCTGCCAGTCCTGGTGAGAGTTTCTTGAAGTAGAACAATATCAATGCTATCCTTGAAGCACTGCTCTGAGTGTTTGTGCTTTGCTTTTGAATCCTTGAATATTCCATTGTATAATTTTGAGATTGTCCATTTTTCCGTTATAGTGGAATCATTGAGTCCATGGTTTTTACAGTACTGGTTTTCCGACGGTTTGTCTTCTTGGCTGGAGTGGAGACTCTTCTTGGTGGGTGAGGAGAGACTAGGTTGGGTTGAAGTCTTTGCTACATCCAGCTACTGGGGCATTTGATGATGTAGGGATCATCATTTCTGCTTGGGAGGTCTTGGAGGCAACAGCAGGTATGTTCGTTTTGCTGCCTTCATCTATTCTGTTGCTGTTTCTTAGTGGAGTAGTGCTTCTTTGTTTCCTCCAGTTGTTGGAGGCCCAGTCCTTGCTCAGACTAGAAGGATTTGGTGCGTCACTGTTGCTGATCTTCATTTATTCGAACTTGCCAAGGAGTGTACCACTGGCCGGTCGGCCGGGCAACGGCCGTCGGGAGCCGGTCGGCCGAGCGGACAGCACGCTGGACTTATGATCCTGTGGTCCTGGGTTCGATCCCAGGCGCCGGTGAGAAACAATGGGCAGAGTTTCTTTCACCCTATGCCCCCGTTACCTAGCAGTAAATAGGTATCCGGGTGTTAGCTGTCACGGGATGCTTCCTGGGGGTGGAGGCCTGGTCGAGGACTGGGCCGCGGGGACACTAAAGCCCCGAAATCATCTCAAGATAACCTCAAGATAACCTGGCTTTTTACCGAGGGTCTGGTCGATTGGGGTCTAGAAGTTGTTACTTTGGGTTGCTGGGTTGATCCGAAAGCTAGTATTCATTTTACCCCCTCTGGACATCGTTTGTTCCAGGCGTGATGTGTATCCCTGCAGTTCGGGCATTTTGCTTTAGTTTGTTTGCCTTTGTGCAGATTCTTGCATATGTTGGTATTGTGGAGCAGCTACATACACCACATCGTTCCGGGCCTTTGCAGCCATCTTTGTAGTGGCCGAAGCGCTGACATCTGTAACAGCGCATGGGTTCAGGGTTGTACAGTCTCGGCCTGAATTGACCATAGATCCCAACACTAAGTGTTGATGCGAGGTCCTTTTATTGTTACAAGAACCTCTCTTGTTTCGATATTGTTGTGCTTGCATCTTTCCGCCGTTGTGACATTTGGGCATTCTAGGAGTCTTTGCATGAACTTCGACCGGGAAATCTTGAACTATTATTTTGGTGTGTTTTTTCTTCTGGTTTTAGTTCAACTAGGTGTTCTGTGTTCCTGAGGTTTGTGATTATATCCGGATTAGCTGTGGATATGTTATATCTACCTCTAATGTCGGGTTTGGCTCTAAGATCTGATCCTGGATTATTATTCTTCCAGTGCGGCAATGTAAGCATAAGTGGGACCATCTACTGGTTTTTTGGTTTTGAATATGGTCCTTGGCATTGGTTTGGATGCTGCTCTTGAGTTCTGGTTGGCTTCTAGTTTGGTTTCTTTTGGCGTTTCTTCGGTTCTTCTTCGTTTGTTTCCCTTTCCGTTGCCTACAAGTTGCCACGGTACTTCGTTTAGGGTTGGGTCGTCTTCAGCAATTTTCCTTGCTCTTGCTACTAGATCATTGTCCTTCTGACGTTAATAATTCAAGGAGGATGGTTAGGAAAGTCATATCCTGGGGAGACATTGTTACACTGTACTAAGAGAGTGACTGAGGGAGTGACTGTAACTGTGTACTGCTACACTCGGCGACTGACTGTGCTCGTAAACGTGATCATTTCATTCCCTTTATATACTGCTCGTGCACACCCTGTTCTACCAGTGCCTAATTGCACAGAACAATCAGTAAAAGCATATGATTCAGTTGGTTTGAGATTTTGAAGACGACCGTTCATAGCTTCTAGTGTTAAACATCTCGGTTTCAATTAAAATTTGTCAATTATAACATCCTTGTGCTAACATCCTCGGCGAGATGCGTGTACTGGTAACACTTCAGACATTGTTGTCGAAGCGTTCCATCTTATTTCGGTAGGGTGGGATCTTGTAGCCAAAGAGGTAGTCCTTGTATGGTGGCTTGGTTGGTTGCGGCTAATGAGACGAAGGTTAAGTTCAGTTTCACGTTCGCCGAGGAGAGCCCCAGAATATACTTTAGTTTTAATTTTCTACGCTGGTGTAGATGTCGGCTATTAATTGGCTTATCGGTGTTCAATTGACTCTTCCCGTTGATGAAGGTTCTTGTGGTCTGGAATTGGTGTGGAGGGTCATTTTAGATCAATCTGACGTAGTGGTCATGAATTGCTAAGGTCCTTCTTGCTGTCAAACTAGAATATAAAATCTACTCCTTCCTGGCCGATGTCGAGGCGAGTAACGCCTGCCGCGTCCTCGAGGATCTTCAGGAGGTCGGTCATGTTGAATGCCTGGTTATTAAGGCATTGTTGTTAAGGCACTGCGTTGTCGACTATAGCAGTGTTTCAGTCGGTTATGTGAAAGTGAAATTCGTAGTAGGAAGAGAGGTCTTGTTCCTTTGTGCTTATGTGAAGGTAAAATTTAGTGGACATATGTGGTTCTTGTTGCTGTACAGTTGTTAATCATGTAAAATTGGCCTCACAATTAGTATCACTGTCAAGGGAATTAAAACAAAACTGTCTAAATGACAACACCAATATACTGTGTGATGGTGAATAAAACAATGTACAAAAACCGTCCAGAAATATCTGAACACAATGGGGTGAAATAACCTCTAAGCACTGACCAATAACTCTATAATATAAAAAATGAACGGCATATATCATGAATAACGATCTAACCAGACTGGTTACCGTTTTTGTTGATTGTGGTTGATATCTAAACACTTATCAGTGCGACGCGTCTGACCATCTAAGTCTACCAGAGTCTACTCTGGCTTTCCCGCGTCTGGAGGAGTGGCGTCAGTTACCAAATTATCAGATGTTAAGTCTGACAAACTGGGAACGATCAATCTAAACATAACTATAATGTACACTTAACTATAATGTACACTTAGTATAATACAGTAATAATGAATACAATAAAAGAATTGGTTACAGGGTCGGTCAATGATGCAAAGTTGGTCATAATACGCTCACCACTGCTGGCGACGCTGACTGACCTCTCAATCTTGATAAACCCACAAGATGTATAAATGAATACTATCAAAGAAGATGCCACTCCAGACCGACAACCAGAGTGCAACTCCCTAGTCTCATGACTGATGGATGCCTACTACTATAGATACTGACACGACAGCATGATAAAAATACCAAAACAAAATGCTCATCATAATAGTATGCAATTTCATACTACAAAAAAACTGAGGGATGAAAATGTAATTATTTCATTTAATTCTTAGTAAGAATTAGCCAATGGCTACAGCACGTTCAGTTCCCTGACGAATCGGTTGTCTTGTCTGGCAAACCTCTCGGCTAGTCTAACAAGACGAGGGATAATGTCTGCGCGTGATGCAAGGGGGAGGGGGGGGTGCTTGCTTGAGCAAGAAATTCCAGAGTTTGGAGAGGATGGGGGAGGAAGGAGGACGAGACGGTGACATTCTTGGAAGAGGATTTGGTATGGAGAGAAGAGGCTTGAATTTCGGTGGCCTTTCCACCACGGATTAGATTATTTTCGGTATAGGCTTACTGCTAGAGTTCTTAAGCGGCAGGAGGCTAGTGGTGAGGCGATGGTGGTGGTGTTCTGGTACAGTTGAGGTGTTCTGTCCAGCGTTCAGACGTCGTCTTCCCTATTGAGGAGTACTTTGGCCTGCCCCATCTTCAAGCGTCAGGGAAGGTTCGTTTGATTCGTCCACATTCAAGCTTTGGTAACGGTTCCTTCTGGGTCTTCTCTTTTGTGGACATATGGTGGTGCCACCCAGTCATAGTTTGGTTCGTCTACAGTCCCGGACTGAGATTACACAGTCACCACCAAAAATCATCCTTCTCGTGTCATTCTGTAAAAAATAAGCAAACCATCCGAGAACAACTCTTCCCTCTCAGCTCGCCTATGCGTCCCTGAGTGCGCACACACATTCAGCAAGGGAATCACAGAACCCATAAACGACACATTCGCCAAAATCACATTACCACAGTCATCCATTTCTGAGCTCGCTATCCCCATACTCGCCCTCTTCGCCAACAATATCATCGTGCCACCCTTTGATAACACAGGAGGGTTCAGCAACACCTCGAAATAATCCAACACCACCTCCAGTCGGTCCATACACTTAACATTATGCTCCTGAATAAATATAACATCCAACTTGTGATAGCGGGCCACCAACACAAGCTGACGTTGCTTCAAATGGCAATTCAACCCATTAACGTTCAATGTCACACATTTCATCCACAAATCCATTGAGAAAAATAAACATAAGACGACATTCACACAACACTACCACTACATCCCAGGGTAGCATCGCACCCAACAGAAGAGCCCTCAACCCCATCCCCCAAAACTACTTGAGTGGGAGCCACTTCGGCAAGCTTACCCAGAGAACTCTTCTGGAGCCTTACCCACCAAATCTCCCCATACCGACTCTTCCTGGACTCCTTTCACAATATCCCACCAATCCACATTCTGTATCACCAGGTGGTGGACCACTCCCGCGAATTTTAGGGACTCCATCACTGACACGCCCCCACCAGAAGGCGGAATATCCGAGTCGGACGGAACCATAGGATCACACTGCACAGCCGTCAAGGAAAAGGGGGGGGGGGGGGGGGTTGCCAGCCTCCTCCTTGCATCTAGGATGTTTTGAAGAAAACCCCCAAATTTTTGCCGCTTCATACTGTGCTGCCCAGTGCCAACAGGCAATCTGCCTCACGTCGTTCAGAACCGCGACTAGGAGCATGTACATCCTCCATAAGCACTTCTGCCACCACCTCAGTTGCTCGAGCAGCAGACAGAGCTGCATCAACACCATCACGGATCACTTGCTGCGGGTTCCGATGCACACCAATCGACTCGGCATTGGAGCACCCATCCACCGATGAAATGCCCACCACTGCATCTACCACCTCACCAGAGCTCGTAGTCACTGCAGCACACTCGCCTTCGGAGCCGGTCTGCACGGGCACGCACGGGCTTGTAGGGAGATCAACATCCCCACCAGACCGTCCGGGAGAGGCCACAGCAGTACGGACGTCATCCCCACCAGGAGATACCACTGAAGCAGCACTTACAGGACCCAGATTGGCGCCATCCACCACTGCATCCGTTCCCAAACAAGGGGCACTGCTCAAAACTGATAGATCTTCTTACTCGTGCAAAGGAGAAAAATAATTTTCATTAAATAGATTAACCCGGTCGTCCATCCTAGTGGTGCAGGCATCAGCCATATGGCCAACATGACCACAATTGAAACATGTCAGAGTCTGCCCCTGGTAGAAGCAGCCGACCGTATAGTCAGCAATAGAGAGGAATGCACATTCCCACGAAGGACTATTTTTGCCATCCTGTAACCATTCAAGAGTCCCTTGACGGCTCCAGACGTGTGCCTACACACACGAATAAAGTCGACACGCCCATACCTGGCAAGCGCCCAACGGAGAAGATCCTGACATTTCAATTGGAGCATTTTTAATAGATACGTATGTGTACTCCACACTCAAATTTGCCACCCTCACAGAGCCCCGACCGTTGCTCAGCCGCACCTCCCGATCCTCATACTGTTCGATAAACTGCCGGAACAAGCAATTCTCGGCGAACTTCACCACCACTCTGTCCTCGCGAATGATCTGCAGACCAACGAGTTCTTCTACCTTCACTTTCATAATATCAAACAGCGTATTGCTGATGACCCCAATATCCACTTTGCAGGTGAATGTCAGCCCTGCCGACTCCTTCCTCCTCAGTGGCGGCACGTAAGTCCCCATACCGAGACGAATAAGTAGTCACCCTGCAGAGGCAAACGACCACTCGCCAGGGCAACCGAGAAGCGATCAATGGAAACACCAGCAGACACCCCTCAGGAACGTCCGACCTGGCTGGTGGTTCAGAGTGGACTCGCCCATTTATACCGTTTCCTTTTAGAATAGCCATGCCCTAATCCAACTTAATATAGCACCCTCAATACCATGAGCCTCTATTTTTTTTTAATCAGTCTTTCATGTGGCATTGTATTAAAAGCTTTGCTAAAGTCAAGGTACACAACATCACAATCTTTACCACTATCAACTGCCTCAACTATGCTGGAATAAATAGATAGCAAATTTGTTAAACATGAATGGCTATTTGTAAACCCATGTTGCGACTCGTTTATTAATTTTTTTTCAAGATGAAGACTAATTGTATTTGCAATTATCGATTAAAGTAACTTTCCCACAATAGACGTTAGGATAATTGGCCGATAGTTTGACGCAAGTGATCCATCTCCTTTCTTAAAAATTGGTACCACATTAGCTACCTTCCATGACTCTGGCACTCTACCTAACTCTCTTGATTTATTAAATATGGTAGACAGTGGCTCGGAAAGCTCCTCTTTGCATTCTTTAAGCAACCTGGCAAACACTTCATCAGGCCCTGGGGATTTGTTTGGTTTGAGTTTTACTATTTGTTTAATTACGTCTTCCCTGGTAACTGCTAAACTATTCAACCTGTCCTCGTCCCCACCCACATATACTTGTTCGGCTGAAGGCATATTGTTAAGTTCCTCTTTAGTAAATACAGATATAAAATATTTATTAAAAATACTACTCATCTCGTCATTATCCGTTATTTGACCTGTCAGTTTTTAATGGACCTATCCATTCCCTAATATTTGTTCGGTATAACTGAAAAAACCCTTTAGGATTTGTCTTTGCTTGCCCTGCTATGCGAACTTCATAGTTTCTTTTTGCTTTCCTTATCTCTTTTTTAACATTTCTAACCAGTTGTACGAATTCCTGTTCTAAAGTGACCTCCCCATTTTTAATCCTTTTGTACCAAGCTCTCTTTTTACCTATAAGGTTCTTCAAATTCTTTGTTATCCACTTAGGGTCATTAGTATTCGATCTATTCAATTTGTATGGTATACTACGTTCATGTGCTTTGCATAGAATATTTTTAAATCGGTTATATTTTGAATCCACATGCGACATGTCTCCCTCTCCCGTCCGCCTTTGTTTTCGTCGCTGCTCCTCTGTCTACGGCTGCTAGTGACATTTGACCCCTTCTCATTCTTCACATACACGTGTCTCCTAATATCTGTCCTGGTGCAGTCATCAGGAGGATATGCCCTTCATGCAAAGTGCACCTACTATCAAAAAGACCAGGAGAAGGGAACCTATGGATATCACCCACAAGATACTTCCCAGGATTGGCAAAGCACCTTCAACAGAATATGACAAGTATTGTAATGACTCCAAGAAACCTATAGAGACCACCCGGCCTAATCGACTTTCCCCACAAAGACCACCTATGCTAGCATGGAAAATAGAAAAATCCATTAAGGAATACCTAGTCAGAGCAGCCTTTACACACGACTCTTCCAACAATGCTACAACCTGTTGAGGATCGTAGATTATAGATCGACGATTATAGATTATCATAAACATTTTTAATAAATTTAGGGGATTGCCGAGTCCCCTAACCCTTAAACTGCGCATGGCGTATATATACGACAGGACCTAATGGTACCTTAAGTTAAATTTTTTTAAACTTGTTCTAACACTTTCCAATTTTTTGTGCATAATCGACTAAGCAAACACTAAAACTTTGTCTAAATAATCACCAACATAACTCGAAAAACAACAAAAATCAAAATTATTATAAAATATATTATTGAAAATTTCAGATTTTCAAATCGGCTGCAAAATATATATCGCCAATTGTTCATTTTGTGTTATTATGCTATTAGAATAGTATATAATTTTCATTTTAATAGATTTAAAATATAGATTTTCAGTTTAGTTTACTGTAAAATAAAATCGTCAATATGGCATTTGAAATATGCACCAAATTCAGAAAACAAAATTTATAACTCAAAACGTTTAGTTTATGAAAAATCCATTCTAATAGGATTGAAGAACAGTTAGCGGCGCACACTATATGTAAAAATATCGGTCAGAAACTGGATTTTTTTAAGCTGACTCAATGTTGAAACTCAACTTTTAGAGATAATTGAAGTTGAAGTTATTGACAATGTATAAGGTAGTTCTAATTAATTTACTTGTATGTTTTAATAAACATAATTTTGCATTCATACTCGAAATGTGAAAGTTGTAGGTCAATATGTGTTCAAATAGTCAAGAAAAAATAACCCCCAAACACAAAATATAGCGATAATTGTACTAATTTAGGGGGTATATTTAGCGTATATTTTTTATAAATCAAAAAGCCCTAATCAGGTTCCTAATCATCAAAACAATCTAAAGAAACAAGAAAAATAGTTTGAAATCTGTGAAAAAATAAGCCCAAAAAAATTCAGTCCCAAGTTTTGCCAGTTATGACTGATTTATTGACCAATTTTATTCTATCTTCACATAGGTAGGGACGGGTATGCATTCTCCAGGATGTAGAGGTTACAACAAAATCAGAAAAATAATCTCCCTCCCCCCCAAAAAAACAAATTGAGGACATAGATGAAAGTCACAGATAATACCATTAGACAATGTATTTGTGTGATATATAACAAAATAGAGCATAATAACATACTTACTCATTATTATTTGTGTTATTATGTATTTCTCAGCAATGCAATAAAGGCACCAGCTGCATATCCACTTTGTGGACACTTCTTGCCACTATTCTTCTTTGTGCATCGTACAGATGTTTGCATCTCTTTATTACTGCATTATCCCTCAGTCCCAAGTAATAGGAACTATTCTCCTTATCAACAAAACGTTCTTCTTTAAAAAAAAAATTGTCTAAATTTCATTTATGAAAATATTGGGATGTTATCATGATGCTGAAGCAAATAAGTTGGAAAATTGTTTAACATTTAATATTAATTTTCACATAATTCATGTATATTTTCGCCCAGCCCTAGCTTATACCCTCATTTACAGCCCAGGCTGTAGCAGTGTAAGGGCTAAAGCAAAAGATATACAAGGAACTTTCATCTCTGCCAGTGGTTAAGGAGGCCCAATGCTAAACAGAATACAACATGTGTTGGAGTTTTATTGATTTATTATGGCTAAATTTTAAACAAAAAGTTCTTGAAATATTAAAACTCTTTAACAGTGTACATCCCTGTCTCACCCTACACATCTATGTCTCACCCTACACATCCCTGTCTCACAATTGCATTCACATCACTGTCCCACACCACACATCACTGTCCCACCCCACACATCACTGTCCCACCCCACACATCACTGTCCCACCCCACACATCACTGTCCCACCCCACACATCACTGTCCCACCCCACACATCACTGTCCCACCCCACACATCACTGTCCCACCCCACACATCACTGTCCCACCCCACACATCACTGTCCCACCCCACACATCACTGTCCCACCCCACACATCACTGTCCCACACCACACATCACTGTCCCACACCACACATCACTGTCCCACACCACACATCACTGTCCCACGGTACACATAGTAATAAACTAAATTCTAAACGCACAGTATTTATCACATTAATTATAATTTACGGTAATGATAATCGTATAAATTACAAATTATGAACATGGCAGGTCATTGGAGGGTCAGTGATCGTAGGCTGCTGCTGGAGGTGGGAGATCGTAGGCTGCTGCTGGAGGTGGGAGATCGTAGGCTGCTGCTGGAGGTGGGAGATCGTAGGCTGCTGCTGGAGGTGGGAGATCGTAGGCTGCTGCTGGAGGTGGGAGATCGTAGGCTGCTGCTGGAGGTGGGAGATCGTAGGCTGCTGCTGGAGGTGGGAGATCGTAGGCTGCTGCTGGAGGTGGGAGATCGTAGGCTGCTGCTGGAGGTGGGAGATCGTAGGCTGCTGCTGGAGGTGGGAGATCGTAGGCTGCTGCTGGAGGTGGGAGATCGTAGGCTGCTGCTGGAGGTGGGAGATCGTAGGCTGCTGCTGGAGGTGGGAGATCGTAGGCTGCTGCTGGAGGTGGGAGATCGTAGGCTGCTGCTGGAGGTGGGAGATCGTAGGCTGCTGCTGGAGGTGGGAGATCGTAGGCTGCTGCTGGAGGTGGGAGATCGTAGGCTGCTGCTGGAGGTGGGAGATCGTAGGCTGCTGCTGGAGGTGGGAGATCGTAGGCTGCTGCTGGAGGTGGGAGATCGTAGGCTGCTGCTGGAGGTGGGAGATCGTAGGCTGCTGCTGGAGGTGGGAGATCGTAGGCTGCTGCTGGAGGTGGGAGATCGTAGGCTGCTGCTGGAGGTGGGAGATCGTAGGCTGCTGCTGGAGGTGGGAGATCGTAGGCTGCTGCTGGAGGTGGGAGATCGTAGGCTGCTGCTGGAGGTGGGAGATCGTAGGCTGCTGCTGGAGGTGGGAGATCGTAGGCTGCTGCTGGAGGTGGGAGATCGTAGGCTGCTGCTGGAGGTGGGAGATCGTAGGCTGCTGCTGGAGGTGGGAGATCGTAGGCTGCTGCTGGGTTGTATCCATAAACTTCTTGATTGCATCCATAAACTTCTTGATTGCATTCACTAACTTCCGGGTTCGAAGGTTGAAGATCCAGGAAATCTGGAAAGCAATGGGATCATTAAGTGAATGATGGATATATATATCAATAATTAAATTGCGTGTGTGTGTGTAAACGAATAAAGAAAAAGAATGTTGGAAAAGTTTGTCAAATGCTCAGCTACCTTCACCGTCATTGTGGGGGTTGAAGTGACTAGCTTCAGGGAGGCCGGGGTACATGGGCGAACAGCATACTGAACACGATGAACGATTCGCACACTTTTGGTCATCTTTGGGTGGAATTGGGTTCTGGAAATTGGTACAACCACATTTCTCTGGGGCAGACATGTTGGCTAGAAGATCTGGAAAAATAATGGATCATTATAGAAGATTGATGGATAGATATTATTTTACACACATACACATACTAGATGGGGTCTACGACGATGACTAGGATGACTTGGCTAGGTCTCTCCCTAACCCCTATCCCATGGCCCCCCTTTTTCACTTACATAAATTTTTACCATTCTTGTAACTATTTTCAATATGCACTGTCGTAATAATTATAAACATCTTCACACCATCTCCATTCCAACTGTACACCCTCCCTCTTTTTCACACATCCATACATTAAAACATTGGTTGTAACCATGATGTATATGTACTTCCGCCTACAGTTTAGACCTATTGTCTTGTGTATGACCCTCTGTCCTGCGTGACAGAGGATACCAGCATTATCCTCACTTCAGTAAGACTTAATCGAAATCCTCAGATAAGGAAAAATTGTAATTAATTTTGTCAATAAAGATGTTAATAATAATAATAAATCCCTCCCTCAATCTATGAACACCCTGCCCATCACCCCCTTACATTCCCTACCTATCTATTCCTCATACACACCCTCACTATCTCCCTCCATACCACCCTCGCAGTCTTCCCCCACATACACCCTCCCCATCACTCTTAGCACAACAGCCTGGTCTCCAACACATACATCCACCGACTTTGTGAAGAGGGTGCATAGGGCCCATTATATATAGACAAACATCACACACACTAAACTTTAAAAGCAACTTGTTTGACATCTTACCTGAATTCCTCTTGTTCTGTGCATTTATGGATCCATAGTACTGGCTCTCCAGCCAAGCGTCAGCTGGCTCCCCGTGCTTCAAGAGGTCCATTCCTGGCGTACAGATATTGTTAGAGATATAAAACATATACAATGTATAATGACTGTGTTCATAACACTGAAAACATAACAATTATAATACAATTATCAATTATATAATACAAACGTGGAAACTTTATGTATTATCTTCACTGACCTGCAATTTCCATATCTGGAGGCACCCTCAAGACGCCGAGCAGCCTGAGGGAACCAAACATAACCAAACAAAGACCACCAGACCAGGCCACTATGGCCAGCGCCCCCACTATGTTCCAGGCGAGGACCTCCGCGCTGCCCCCGTACACAATGCCACCATCCTGGAAGAGGGCCACAGCAACCAGCCCCCACAACCCACCTCCCATGTGCACAGCCACAGCATCAAGTCGGTCGTCAACTGTGGAAGAAATATTAATTAACTTTACACTCAAACTCAAGAGTCCCAATATGCACGTACACTTTGAAGTAATATAAAAAGAGAATAATATTTAAGTATTTTCTTTACATCTACAGAACATAACATTAGAGTTAAATATTTCAAATTCAAGTTAGATAAAACTGGCTGCTTGTTGTTTTCTTAAGACAAAGTTGTTAAGAAAACCGAGCGGTGAGAGAATCTGTGACGTACCCTTCAACTTGGGCAGAAGGGTATGGATGGCGAGGAACACTGATCCACCCACTGTACCAATGACACAGGCACTCCATGGCTGGACAACGTTGCACCCGACACTGATTGACACCTGTCATGGAAATATGTCCTTAAGCATTGGATAAACAAACTCAGACATATTGCAAGTAACGGTATTTTGATAAGAAATTAGTTATCATAATACTAAATTAAGTTTAAATTAAATGTCCATCCATGAAAATTAACAGCTAGCAGAGTCCATCACACTAGCACCAGATGGACTCCCGGCCACACAGTGCAGAGTGGTACTTAACATGCCAGCGAGAGAACCATTAAGGGCCATTAGGAAGGACCAGAGGGACTCCCTCCTAGAATGATTCATCAAGAGCACAGCGATGCCTCCTGAAGAGGCCGATATCGTAGCGTTGAAGACAACCTTGGCAATGGCTACAGCATCAACCTCGTGGCTGATGGACGCTTGGAACCCTCCGTTGAAGGCCAGGAACCCGAAGAGCAGGATTAAGAATCCCTGAGCTGCCAGCTGGAAGTTCAAACACAACTTTACACCTCCACCTTGACGTGTAATATTTGTATTAAACATGATATTCCACTAAAATTATATATTGCTTCATGACCTTGTATAATAACACACATTACTTATGTTCTATGAACATACCGGCACAGTGTGTCTACGTATCTCCTTGCCCTTGGGTCCGAAGCGACCGATTCTGGGCCCAAGAATTACAGCCCCGACAAGAGCTGCCACGCCCCCTGTGAGGTGGACGACGCCGGAGCCACCGAAGTCCTGGTAGTGTTGAGTCTTGAGCCAGCCAATATCTGACCAGGTCCAGTGTGACACCACAGGGTACACCACACCTGTACAAACACAAATATTATCATAACACGGTACACCACAGCTGTACCAACACACAAACATTGTCATATCCAGGTACACCATAGGGGCTGTCTTACATATGCCAGCTGTGCAAATGTTAGACAGTCTCCTCTCTTATGAATTTTTAGACACAGAAACAGAGATAAAGAGAATCGAATTCCTTCCACCCACCAGACAGCATGACGGAGCAGATGAGGTAGGCGTTGAAGGCACACCGCTCAGCCATCGACCCGGAGACTATGGTGGCAGCTGTGGCAGCGAACGCGAACTGGAACAACCAAAAGACCAGGCGCTCGTCCGCCAGCCCTTATGTCCAATCGCCCATGCCAGAGAAGCTGTTTCCTCTTCCAAATGCCAGCTGGAACCCTACCAGCAAGTACGCTATGGCACTTATGACTGGAGAGAGCAATAAGGTAGATGCTTAGTACAGGAATAAGCACTAAAAGAAGTGATGGAGACAGTACTGTAAAGAAGTAATTAAGGCGGGTCAGGGAAGGATTAAAGAGGACGATATGGTAGTAGAATTTTTATAATTTCAAAATTATGCATAACACCTGCAGACTTGGGTTTGGAAAACCAAATATACATTTCTCAAGAAATGGGCGAGAACTTCACATATTAAAAACGAAGGCGGGTGTTTACTTACTTACCAATAATGTGTAAGTTCTTGAAAAGAATGTTGGCAGTGTTCTTGGACGTTACGTATCCTGCCTCAAGCAACGTGAACCCCGTCTGCAACACTGTTGGAAAAAATACCAATTGTATATCAAATTCATTTAAAGCATGTTAAAAATATTTCCAGAATAGAGAATACCTGTATTTAATTACTGAATAAATACTTGATTTCTATATATAACAGAATGTATGTCGGTCTCCTAGTCCTTTAGTCGATAGTTTGATGCAAGTGATCTATCTCCTTTCTTAAAAATTGGTACCACATTAGCAACCCTCCATGACTCTTTGACTCTGCCTGACTCTATTGATTTATTAAATATGGTAGACAGTGGCTCCCAAAGCTCCCCTTTGCATTCTTTAAGCACCCTGACAAACACTTCATCCGGCCCTGGGGATTTGTTTGGTTTGAGTTTTACTGTTTGTTTAATAACATCCTCCCTGGTAACTGCTAAACTAGTCAACCTGTCCACGTCCCCACCCACATAGACTTGTTCGGCTGAAGGCATGGTGTTAAGTTCCTCTTTAGTAAATACAGAGATAAAATATTTATTAAAAATACTACTCATCTCCTCGTCATTATCCGTTATCTGACATGTCTGTTTTTAATGGACCTATACTTTCCCTAGTCTGTTCGATATAAACTGAAAAAACTTTAGAATTTGTCTTTGCTTGCCCTGCTATGCGAACTTCGTAGTTTCTTTTCACTTTCCTTATCTCTCTCAAGTATTTCTAACCAGTTGTACGAATTCCTGTTCTAAACTGACTTCCCCATTCTTAATCCTTTTGTACCACCCTCTTTTTACCTATAAGGTTCTTCAGATCCTTTGTTATCCACTATGTATCATTATTATTCGAGCTATTCAATATTTTTGGTATACTACGTTCCTGGGCTTCGCTTAGAATATTTTTAAATAGGTTGTCATGTTCACAGAAAATGGTACCATCCGTTTTCTATGTGCGGCGGCTGAGACGCCAGTAAGGGAGGTAAACAAGAGCGTACAGGACGCTACCAGCTTGGAAGCTGCTAGTCATGCATCAGTTTAAGTATTAAAGTCAATAACCAAGCCATGGCTTTATATCAACCCTACAACCAAGACTTCCTCAGTAACACACACCACCACAGTTATATTTTGAATCCACATCGAAAACCCCTTTTACGTCACCTATCGCTGGGCTCACGTCCAGCTCCAAGACCGGCCCACACTCCATACCCAAGATTTTCCAATCTATTTGACCCAACAAATTTCTTAGGCTATTGAAATTAGCTTTTTGAAATCGGGTACTTTAACAAAATTTTCTCCTACAGATCTATTCCATTCTATGCTAAATCTGATTTCTTTATGATCACTGTTCCCTAGCTCACTCCCTATTTCGATGTCCTTAATTTGTGTTAACCTGTTAGTTAACACTAAATCTAAAATATTATTTTCCCGCGTTGGTTCCTTAATTGTTGCGAAAGAAAGCAATCGTCAATTAATTATAGAAAATCTTCTGCTTCATTATTCCCCGTTTTATTCAACCAGTTTATTCCACTAAATTTAGTCACCCATGACAAACTTTTCGATCTAGATATTTCATCCCATAGATGCTTTGCTTCCATTCTGTCTAAATTTGGTGGCCTATATATAACTCCTATTATAATATTATTTGCGTTTTCGTTTAATTCTATCCAAATAGTTTGTGTGGGGCTCAGATTTGATTCCCTCTTTGAGACTACATTTCTAATTGTCCCTAACGTATATGGCTACTCCCCCTCCTCGTCTAATGTGTGAAATGGTTTAAATCCATTTATTTGATTTTCTGGAAATAGTTCTCTTTTCTACATTCATCCACGTTTCGGTAAGCACAATCTCTATTTTTTTCTGTGCAAACAAGAGCCTTTAATTGGTTTATTTTATTTCTTAGACTTCTATTGTTAGTGTAATACACCCTAAGTGAATTGTTATTTTGAGGCCCTTCTCTTTCCCTGATCATTTTGCCAATTCCTTTCTCCCACAAACGCATTCTTTTATTACCTCCTTCCTCCAAATCAATTCCTATACCACTATCTACTAACAGTTTAAACCCAAACAAACGCCTCTAACCACTAGTTCCAACGAGTTCGCAACATCTACCACCCAAGCCCTCGATAGATGCACCCCATCCCGAGCATACATTTCACTTCCATAGAAGTCTTCCCAGTTGTCTATGAAAGATATTGCATTAGACTTGCAATTTCTTTCCAGCCGGCAATTGACCCCAAGTGCCCTCGACATCCATTCATTTCCCACTCTCTTTTGGAAGAATGCCACGTATGATCGGGATTCCTCCCTTGCTCCTAACTAAGTCTATGGCTGTCTTGAATCTTTGAATTAGTTCCTCACTGCTAACACGCTCAACATCATTACCCCCTGCACTAATACAAATAATGGGTTTGTTCCCATTTCCCGTCATATTCTTGTTTCCAACAATATCACCAATTCCAGCTCCCGGATAGCAAACCCTTAACCTGTACCCCCTATCTCTGGCACAAAAAGTTCTGTCTAAATACCTCACCTGGGAATCTCCCACAACCAAACTTTGCTTCGTTCCTCCCTTTTCCTTTTGAGCACTTTGTGGAACCTGTGCTTCAATGCTCCTCGTTGCTTTGCCTTTGCCTCCTCGTTGAACTACAGGTTCACCACAGTACTCGTCCTCTAACACATCAAATGCGTTAGGAGTCCTTAGGCTATTAGTTGTCGGTTTTGCCAAGGTCTTCTTAAGACCCCTGTCCTTTACAACTTGCCAAGACGGTCTTTTTAATACTGGTCGCCCCCTTTATTTCTTCCTGATGTTGTTTCAGCTGTCGTACCTCCTCCCATAGCGAATCAAACTCCGTCCTCAGAGCTCCAACTAGATTCATCAGTTCCTTCACTAATCCTTACATTATTGCTGTAATAATGTTACTACAATCGGAGCTCGAGCTAACACAACCTCTCACACTGTGGTCCGGTTATTGTGCTGACCATACAAATACCTGTTACAAAAGTTATAGCTATTAATACTGCAGCTTTCAGGTCTCTGGGCATTTTTCTTCTAAATTTGAAATAATTTCTTTAATTTGTATGTTTCTAATAATTGCATTAGACAGTCCCAAAGCCAAAATCGGGTTTTTTTCCTGCAAGCCTCATTGGCCAATCAATGTCATGTTTACCAACTTCAACAATTTTTTTTTTTTATTTATAAAAGTACAATATACACAATAAAAAAGATAAAGCCTGACAAAGTACATAGTAAAGAACCCAAAGAACTCTTAAGACAACAAACATTATACAGAACAAATGCAAGAGCATGAAGACTATTTCCTTTTTTTTTTTTTTTTTTTTTTGTACAAGAATACAACATGAAAAAGAAATCCAATCATGCATAACACAAGATCCACATGAGTAACACAGAGAACACAAAGGCTCACACAGAGCAGCTACACATAATAAGCCAGCGGCATAAAAAAAAAAAAAAATTAAAATAACAAGGGAAAAATTACATGAAGCATGACGGATAAAAGTACCCAAAAGGGCCACACACACAAGGCAGAAGCCCACATAACCAGGAGCACAGCACCGGAGCACGCAGGAACCGGTGGAACAAACGAAAAGATACATACACATACACACCACAAAAAACGCCCACACAAATAAACACACACACAAAAAAGAAACAGCGGAACACGCAGGATCCGGCAAAGGAACACGAAACACACACAAGAAGGACACACAAGGAGCAACACAAAAGCACAGCGCAGGCAAACACATACAACGCACCGCCGAGGAAGCCCTCAGGGGGCAGGGGGAATACCCACAACCCAAACGCCCAAATGACCCAAGAAGCCCTCCCCCCCCCCCAAATCTATCGACACCACACCAAAACACTAATCAAACCCCCGGCCCCCCTCCAACCCCAAAGCATCACCCTGAACATACGCGTCAGTGAACCAATCGGCAAACCTCACCGGAAAAGCATGCCGCAACCATCACCATGTGAAACGCAAACGCCCCCGCAGAAAACCCAGAATCCGGCGAACCCCATAACCCTCCAAACGCCCAACCCACACGCAAAACACATAATCTGCAATCAAGACACTCGGAGTGTTCCGAAGCCGCCCGGAGCCCTGAGGAAACGAAAGAAACAGGAACCGTAAAACATCCCCCTGAAACCCGAGCCCACAGAACACCGCAATCACATCACGCAACCAAGCAACTAAACCCTGTACCCTCTCACAAAAATAAAACACATGTAACTGCGTCTCAACCAATCCACAATGTGCACATGTCGCGGAAGAACGCAACCCAAGCATACACAAACGATCATTCGACGGCAAAGACTCGTTCAGCATCCGAAAGAGAAACTCCCGCTGCTGCGGAGCCAAATGCCGCCCACCCAAGACCGACCAAATCCCCCCCCCCCCAATCCCAGCATGGAAACAAACCCTCAACCCGATGGCTCACACGACGGAGAACCCCATAACCCCCCCGACACGACAGGGACAAAAAGCCTGGAACATGACAGAGCTTCCGCAGAATCCCAACTGCCCACGAATACACAGCAGGTATACAAAAGGCGACCTCACACCCAGCCCCTAACTCAAGCAAATAGCTAAACCGAACAGAACAGAAATAAATCCCAAGCGCACCGAGGCCCCCACCCACCCCCAAATACTGACGCAACGACACCCAAAACAAAGCCAATGCCTTGGTAAAAACATCAGGGATGCCAACACCCCCCTCCTCCGCCCGCAAAACCATGGTGGAGCGACGAACCGGATGATACTTCCCACACCACACACACCGATAGACTCTGCACTCCAACCTATGAGCACGCTGCCGATCCAGGGGGAAACACTGAGCCAAAAACCACACCCTCGGAAGAACTTTGCTAGTAACAACAATCGCCCACTGATAAACCGTCAATGGACGCGAGGATAACAAACCAACCGCCACCTCAACCGACCGAGACACCGCATCCCAATTCCACTCCAAGGATTGGGCATACGCGCTAAACCAAGTAATTCTGAGAACCCGAAGCGACCTGACCACTGGAAACCACGACCCCGCCCACACCGAACGGGAGGTCCAGCTCCCCAGCCCCATCAGACAGGACTTATCCCTATTAACAAGGGCCCCAGTAGCCAGCTCTAAACGCCGAACAAGGTCCTGAACCGCAACCACAGAGCCATCGGTCGCCACAAACAGAACCGTATCGTCAGCATACCCACAGATCGGTAAACAGAGACCAGCAGGCAGCCTCGGAGGAACCACCAAAGCACATGACTTAACCGCACGAAACAAAGGCTCCTGAAAAATAACATAAAGGAGCATAGATAAGGGACACCCTTGCCGCACCGAGCGGCGAACGGCAAAGGGGGCACTAAAAAAAACATTAATGCACACACATATATGACAGCGGGCATACAACATACGAACCCAAGAAAGAAACAACGGAGGAAACCCGAACCTCTCCATAGCCTGCAGCACAAAGCCCATCGACACACGGTCGAATGCTTTCGACCAATCTAAGCTGAGCATCGCCGCAGGTAGGCGAAGCTCAGAGGCACACAGCACATCACGTAAAAGAGCATTGCACTGAAGCAAAGACCTACCCGGAATGCCACAAAATTGCTCAAGCGAAACCACAGAACCAATAACATCCCGACACTGACCTGCCAGCAACTTCGAGACAACCTTATAATCAACATTTAACTGGGTGATCGGCCTCCAATTCGACAGAAAACGCAAATCACCTGGCTTCGGAAGCAACCTCACAACCCCATCATAATGGGATGCGGGTAAGGAACAGGTCAGGAAACAAAATCGCACCATCTCCAAAAAATCCTCCCCAATCACATCCCAGAAAGTCACATAAAATTCTACAGGGAGCCCATCCGAGCCAGGCACTCTGCCTGAACGGAAAGACCGCACCACATCCCAGAGCTCAGCCGACGACACGTCCCTCACCAAAGCGGAACAACCCACAGCCGACAAACCAGGAGAGCAGTGACGCAAAAAGAAAGCAGCCAAATCCTCATCCACCCCTACCTTCCCATACAGCGCTCCCAATTCCTGCTGCACATACAACAGGACCCCATCCATGTTAGACAAAACAGAACCGTCCGGACGCTGGAGACCGGTGAAAAGAACCGAGTCCCGAAGGGCTTTCTCCTTTCGCAAAAGAAAAGGAGAAAGCCGTTCACCAGACACACGCTCGTCAACATGAGCCCGCACCCGAACCCCTTCTGCCAACTCCTACTGCAAACCACAAATGCCCTCCTTACACACCGAAATAGCATCAAAACAATCAGCCCCACCTTTTAGCAACACGTACAACAGAGTCAACCGCGCCTAAAGAAAGCGCAACAAACGAAACCGCCCCGCCGTCTCACGCCTCGCAACCACAACAAAAAAGGACTTGCATTTCACCTTGCACCACTCCCACCAGTCCAACACAGACGAAAACTCGCACTTGCGAGCAACAAGCCCCACCCACCACCCACGAAACGCCTCACGCACCCAAGGACAACGCAACAACCGACAATTCAACTTCCACCAACCCCTCCTCACACGAACCTGACTATGAACAGCAACACGCACCAACACCAAACAATGATCAGAAAAGGCAACAGGAACTGTACGAAACGCAAAAACAGAGCCCTCCCGCCCATGAACATAAAAACGATCCAGCCTGGAACACGCCCCTCGCGCAGCAAAGGTGAATTCCAAATCGCCCCCAAACATGAGAGCAGCATCACGAAACCCACAACTCTGTAAAATGGAGACCAACGCCCGAGAAACATTCTGCGGATGCGCACTATTGCAATCCCGTGCAAGAGTGACAATTAAAATCACCCCCAAAAACCATGTCCCTTGTCATGACGCAAGAAGTGTAACAGCCCACCCTGGAAAAACTCCTCCCTCTCCTTGCGACGCGCCGTGCCAGAAGGAGCATACACAGTCAATAAGGGAATCTCCACCCCGAGGTACCGCACACGAGCGAACACCCGGACTTCTTCATCCATCTCCGTGTGAAGCACGGAAATGGACGCCCTCCGGGAGAACAGCATCAGCGTGCCCCCAAAGGACATCCTCGGCGGATTAAGCACTACATGAAAATCATCAGTCAACCCAGACAAAGCACTAAAGTCACGCACATTATGCTCCTGAATAAAGGCTACATCTACATGTTGCTCACGAAGCACAGCCACCAAGCCCATCTGTACAGCCAAGTCACGCAATCCAAGCACATTCAGCATAGCACAAGTCAGAGAGGGCGCCATCAGGAAGGCAATGAGGACCCCACCAACCCCACAGCCCCCGTAGAAGGTGGAGCAGAGCCCCCCCACATGGGAGGCAGTAGGAACAGTAGGCGCACCATCTGGCAACCCTGCAGAGGAGGGCCCACAGGAACGTCGGCGCTCGCACACTTTGTAGACTTTGTAAACTTCAACGTCAGCGCATCCCGTCCAGGACCTTCCACACCAGAGGACACCACCCACTGATCAACCGCAACTGCTTCTGGGGCGTCCCTGCCCCCAGAGGGGGCCCCGAGTGCAACAGACCGCATCAGGCCACCAGAGGGAGGAGGTTTAAACAAAGGAAATGGTACTACTAGCTTCAGCATATTTAGAACATTTTCACATGGCAAGTTTTTTTTATTTTTTTTCTTTATTTTTACATGCAAGCATGCAAGATAGACAATAAATACAATAAAATATCAGGGAAAACAAAATACAGAAGCTACCGGCCAGAAGGACCGACAGCACAGGACAATAATTAGCAAAAATGGAGGAACAGCATACATAAAGACAAATTAATGAACAAAAACAATAACAAACAAGCAAATAATGTAAGCAAATAAACAAAACAAACACCGGCCAGAAGGACCGACAACAAAACACATCAAAATTTAGAAAATGAAACATAACACAAGTCAATGCACACACAAACAAATCACAAATATAAACAAAGGGAAAATTAAAAATAAAACACAATACAACATGGTAATACAAGGTAATACATGAAGAGAATACCCACTCTGCAAAACACCGGCCAATCAGCGGACATACTTGCCCGGGAACAAAGCCCGGGGGAAACGCACATTGAACACCTCCCAACGTAACCACCCCCAAGGGTCTCGTACACCCACCGGGGACGCCATGTCATCCGGAACCCTAGCTACAAACACTCGCAAGCAGGGGACCCAAATGGTATCTTTCCTGACGCGAGTAACTGCCACAATCCCCCACATCAAGGGAACACCCCCCACCATGAAATTCCCCCGGCTCGTCATTCAGCAGTAACTCGGCAATCGCCGACCAGTGACCCGGTGGCATCACCGACGCCGGCAACGTCCCCCAGGTCCCCAACACACACCCTCACAAGAGGGGGTTGGACATAGGACACCACCACCGGGGCACCAGCGGCCACGAGCACACCACCAGACGACTGCAGGGAACCAGAGCGGCGCGTATCCTTCCGTAATGTCACAACCAGGCCACGCCCAGCACCAGCAACCACACCATCCCTGGGAGCGGGAGCCACCACCTCCCACTGCGGAGAATCCCCAGGCGGAGAAGGAATGGAAGGCACCCTCGAGACCTGGGCACCAGCAACAGCAGGCACATGAACCTCTGCCACCACCAACCGTGGAGACAGCGACACATCCGGTTCCACACCGTCAACTCCCAAGGACCCAGAGTCACCGAATTCCCCAACATCGGCCCAGGCAGACGACGAACGCCTGGAATGCTTGGGCTCCGGGCGGAGATCGTCAGAGCCGGAAGCGGACCCAAAAACACGGGTCCCACCAGCTGGACGAACAGACGCCCGACGAAGAACGGCAGCAGCCTCCACCACAGGGGGAACTGGCTCACACACAGCAGGCGGCTCCGCAGCCACCCCAGCACCCAGCACATCCGGGACCCGAGGCGAGAACACAGGGCCAGGCGCAGCAGCTGAAGACGAGGGAGAAGACGGCGGTGCGTGGCAATGATCACTAGGAAGGCCTTCAGGAGCAGCGGAGACGGTGACAGGAGCACGTAGACCATCCGATGGCACTGCAAGACCCGGAGGAGAGTCTGTAACAACCGGAGGAACGTCTGGCGACGTAGGGGAAGCCGCATCTGCTAACTGAACGCTCACCTCATCCCCGGAGACCTCCTCCAGAGGGAGCGGTGGGAAATCTTCTTCCCGGAACAAGTTGACCGGAGCAACCGGATCCGCAGTGCATCCGGCAGCCTAATGCCCCAACAAGCCACACCGGAAACAAGTATGGGGTTGCCGGGCATAATACACCCGCACGTAGTACCCTAAAAGTCGGACAGAGGATGGAATGTCCGACCTCAGGCGCATCCCGAGGGTACGAATGTTCGTCTTCAACCCCGCATATTTTCCAGAAGACGGCTTGTGCATCCTCACACTGACGACGGAGCCAAATCTCTGGAAGAAACGCCGGAGAAGGGACTCGGGGAATTCCATGGGGGCCCCATGGATGCTCACATACGTCACGGACCACTCAGATCAGATATGGCCACAGAACCAGTGCCATCCAACAACTTCAAGGTACGGCCCTCGTACCGCAGGAGAAATCCATGGTACGCCTCCTCACCCACAAACTTGATGATCACCCGGCGAGCAGTCACCAGCTCAACCCCGTAGACCTCCTCGACCGGGACATGTAGCACGTCACACATGACCTGCTCAATGAGAGGATACCCTGCACGGCAGGTAAACTCCAAACCCACGGAGTTTACCCTCTCAACAGCGGGAAGATGACCGCTCATCGTAAAAGCGCCACGTCAACACCAGGCAGGGACAGCGGGGATGTAGACACCCACCCCCTGCTGGCGAAAACTGCAACCTCCCCAAACTGCCGGAGCGGTCAGACGACACGTCTGCACCCTACGGCAGCTCGGGTGGGATTCCTCACATGGCAAGTGGTGTAATCCTAATGCAACTATTCACCTGTCATATGCATGATAAACATTAGTCATGATTCCTAATAAAGGCTACATGACCAATACCCACTAAATGGTAGATTGAATATTCTAACAAACGATATGTTTCCTTACTGGAACTAATGGGTACATAATTTTGCTTTATAATTAACAAGGTGTAAAACAGCATGGCTGCCGGCCGCATTTAAGGGCCATTACGCTCCCTAAACTTATGGTAATAATCCCACTATTTTCAAAATTACAATAGGAGGCTAAAACATGCTTGGCCTTAACCATCTACATTCACACTGTTACGGTATGACTCCTGGTCTCTGTTAACACATCTCTGGGTCAAGCAACTGCAAGCAACATAATGTGTATTTCCATTATCTCGCTTCATCGTCAAGGTTGCCGATCGCTAGTCCCCGGCATCGGGTAAAGGCGCTTCAAGCGGCTAACACTACCACCTTGCTTCATCCGGCTACGCTAAACGACGTGCCTTTACACGTATATACATGTTTCATTGAATGACTGCATATTTTGTGTAATTTTCTTGTTTACGGCTTCTATCCCTGACGAGTGCTCTTGCATCTTGGTTTAATTGGAAGAGGGCTTCTCCAAAAAGTCCTCTCGTTCGAGGGGAAGTAAAAGATGTAAATACTGCAACTGTAGAATGTGTTGCTTATTATAAAATAAGTTCATGATTCCTTATCACAAAATAAGGACACGTTTTCTAGCAAACGTGACCTAACATAAGCGTTCCCTTCCATTTATCTTTTTCTTTCCTTTTTCTTTCTATTTTCTCTTACGTTCCCTTGCTATCCTCTTCTTATTCCTATTACTATCCCCTTCTCATTCGGTGGTTATAAATAGGAGCTGCCTCATATGAGCCAATGGGCCCTCTGCAGTTCTTATTCCTACTACTATCCCATCTACTACACCTTGCCTTTCGTACCTTTAGCCTTGCTCCTCACCTCCTGCCTATTTATTGCCTTCATCACCTTCCCTCATCACAATCGACTTGAGAATGGTCCAGGACGGACCGAAACGACGTAGTCAGTTCGTCTTCTAGTGTGGGGTCTGGTTAACTTTCAGGGCATTTTAAGTTCCAGGCGTGATGTGCCTTGGAGCAATTTGGGCACTTTGCTTGGGCAGGAGGGGGGAGGGGTTTGCCATGTGTTTATCAAGGCTTATTTTTGTTGTGGGGCTGATTGCAGACTCCACACCTCGCTGGGCGTTGGCAGCCATCTTTGTGATGTCCAAATCTGACAACTGAAGCATCTTAAGGGCTCAGGGGTGTATAGCCTGTGTTGGATCATGCCCCAGATTCCAAGGTAAAGTTTCTCCGGGATCCGTCCTCTTACTGTGAGAAGGCTTCTTTGGTTTCCTGTTTCGTGGTTTTTACCTCTGCTGACACCACACAGTTTAGCTTTACGAGATTATCTAGTTCCATATGCAAGAAATGGTGGAGGACAATGATTTTTCTTAATTTGTCCTCTGGCTTGAGTTCCTCACACTTTCTGTAATTTTTCAGAATCGCTACAGCTGACTCGTCTTTGGGCCTCAATATATTCTGAGGTTTGGCTTTGCTCTGATCTGGAGCTGGGGGTACTCTTTTTAAAGGTCCACTACAGTGGCGTAGGAAGACTTACCTTCAGTATGCTGGACCTTGAAGACTGGTAGTGCAGATTTAGTCTGAGGAGCTGGAGTGCTTGTAGGTAGATGGGTCGTCATAGTGGTTCTTCCTGTTTGCTTTAGTCACGAGAAGCCAATCGCCATTACTTTCGGAACTTGCACTGAAGAGATTCTTTTATTACTGGGCGCAGCAACTTTAGTTCTCACAATTCATTTGGTAGTCCATTCTGACGGTCAAATGCTTTCTAATGAGTGATGTCTGTTGAGTGAAGGTGATGCTCGAAGCGTCTGCACTGTTTTCCCTGTATCCGTCCGACGGGGGGTGTCCACCTCTCCCTCGATTGATTGCTAAAGATTAAGCCACCCATGAGGTGGCACGGGTATGACTAGCCCGTAAGTGGTACAATTTTTTTGTTCAGTAATTCTTTTCAATATTCTGATGTTGCATTTAATCGTCAAGCTGTTATCGCGAGGAGGATACTGCTCGAGTCTTTAAGGGTTTTTGACCAGGAGAGTGGCTGTGTTGATGGCTTCAGGGTGGCCACTGCAAGATACAGGGACACTCTTAAAGCTCTTCTAAGGTCGTTGGTTGCTTCACATTCCAGAAGATAGTGAAGTAATGACTTTTCTGTGACTGTTTGGCAGAAGATGCACTCTCTCTATCGGGGTTCACCAATTTCCCAGTTGCATCTGTAACCTAGACGTAGTGTATATAACCTAACTGCTATTTCCCTGTGGATTCCTTTTGGGATATTTAGCTTTTCTAATTTGGTTGCCTGAAGATGCCATATTGCAGAGGGCGAACCTTCAGCATTCCAACATGGGATGGGATCCAGTTTAAGGTTATTTTGAGTCCTTTGCCTTTAGCGACTGTTAAGATAGAAAATGGTAGTAATTATTTCCACATTATCTTTCCACTGTTTTTGTCCTAATATTTGAAGTGCAACTTTCGAGTCAGTGAGATTGCATTTTGGTGTTTTGTCCAATCACATATGTGAATGCCTGTTGTATGGCAAACAGCTCAGTTTGGGTTGATACTAGTCCTTCCAGTCTCCAATATGCCTGTACGCTGGCCGTGCAAAGAGCAGTGCCAGCACTCTCATTATGTCAACCGATCCGTCTGTGAAGATGTGGGTGGCTCCTGCTACTGTAATGCTATAAATTTGCTTTTCTATTATGCGCCTTAGGATTGTTGGATCATAGTCTGCCTTTTTCATTGGGAGACATTCTATTACTATTTTGAAAGTAGGCTCTTCCCACGGTGCGGAAGAAGTGTAATTTGGGTGTGGTTAATGACCCTCCATATTAAAAATCATGCTTTTTAAATGTAGTCTGACATTTCTTGCTCTTGCAGCCCAAGAGTTTCCATTGTTTTAGCGAAGCCCAACCACCAAGGCCTGCCATACTGGGATTGGATCAGGAGAAATAATTATCGTACTGATAATTGTAGCTGTTCTTTGTGATATTCTTTCTTGAAGAGAGGGCAATCCCGTTTCCAGTCTTACTTTCAAGCCTGGTCCACATGGGAGGCTCCCAGTACGGCTCTCGTAGCATTGTTTTGGGCAACTTCAAGCTTTTTCCACTGTTGGTGGGATAGATTTGTAAGTGCAGGTGCGGCATAGTCGATCACTGATCTGACTGCCTGTACATAGTATGTGCGAAGGACTTGCAGATTGGCTCCTCCAGAGGGGGAGGTTAGCGACCCGAGGATTGCCGTCCGGGCCGCAGTTCGTTCTCTTAAGAGACCGACCTCATCATTAAAATTAATGTCCAGGATTATTCCTATATACTGATAGGTGTCCACCCATTCAAATGGGTGACCCTGTACTGTGAGTTGGATGTTGGGCTTCGCTATTTTTATGGGCGTGGTTTTTGTCTTTGAGGGGTTGAATTTGATACCAATCTGTCTTGCCTCCTTACTGATGCAGTCTAAGCACTTGAGTGCAAGGTGCGCCTCATCCCTTCCTTTTATGATGATGACAAAGTCGTCCACGTAGTTTAGCAGCCTGCAGTGATGTGGGAGTTTCAACCTCGTTATTCTTTCCAGTAAACAGTTGAAGAGAAAGGGGCTGAGAATACCTCCTTGCGATGTACCATTTTCATGTCTTTTGTATTCAGAGACTGTGCCATGAAGTTTTACTCTTGCTTCTCTGTTTGAGGCTGTTTTTGGTCCAGGAGAGGCCTTTGACCTCTGTCGATGAGGCAGCAGAGAATAGCTGGGGTGCTAGCCAGTTAAAAGGTTTTCTCGAGGTCCAGGAATATCAGCATTCCTGGTCTGTCATTAAAGTGGGCTAACAGTTGTAATACATTCCACTGTGCCAACCCCTCTTCTATAGGCATACATATCATGATGAAGTTTAGGCATTTTCCACTCCAGTCTGTTGAGTCCCATTCTGTCAGCCGTCTTGGCTGCACAGCTTTAGAGAGAAATGAGCCTGGGATTAGCTGGATTTTTGGGTTTTGGGATCGGCACTATATCTGCTCTATTCAAAGCTGTAGGTCTAGTTTGAAAAGTCCAGGCTAAATTAATTAACCTTAGGTATGCAGCGTGTCCCTCTGGGCCGAGGTTTCTAATCATTTTATAGGTTTTGTCGTCCCAGGGGATGTATCCTTGGAGATTTTCTTAACCCAATGAGCTCATCCAGTGTGAAAAGGGCATTAGTGTCAGACTTCTGCATATGCTGTAAGGATTCTGTGCCACCTTTCTTCTTCTAATCCTGTCTGTACTGCTAATACATCTGGTGGAAGCTGATTGCTGGCTGCTCTTTCTGCAAACCTGGTTGCCAGTACTTTGGCTTCCTGTTGAGGATCCTTTGGGTGTGGAACTTTAGGTGCTTTATTTCCTTTGGCCCGGTGGATTTGCTGCCTCATCTCTCGGAGGTGTTCATTCAAAAGTGAACACCATTACAGCCATTTTAGTTCTTTTATTAGTCTGGTCTCTCGATGCACATGTTCCTTGACCTCACAAAGTAAGGTCCTGTTGCTGTCACTTGGCTGCTTTTTGTATAGCTTTCTTGTTCAGTCCAGTCTGTGTTCTTTGACACGTTTGCAATAGTATCAATGATCTTTATGGTGTCCAGTGGACTGTTTCAGTGGGATTGAGTGGTTGGCTGCACTTTGAATCGCTTTGACAAAATCTTGTTCGGCCTGATTGTCTTCGGGAACATCATAGTTTCTATGCCACTCTGAAATGAGGTTTTGAAATCGGTCCCAGTTTGCTAAAGCAAAGTTCCAGGCTTCAGATGGAGGCGGAGGTTTGGTGGGTAGATCTAAATTAAGATCAATTTGGACTCCATAGTGGTCGCTTGTGAGTGTGGGTTCAACTGACCATGTTGTTGCATCTTTTAGGGAGGCTGAAACGAAGGTAAGGTCTAATCTGCCTCCTTGGATGTGGGTAGGTTCATTCTTGTTTAGGATTTGGAATTCTGGAAGCTGATCTAGTAGATGTGCAATGTGAATGCCGGCCTCATTTGTTGTGTTAGAGCCCAGTGCCAATCGATGATGGGCATTAAAATCTCCACAAATGATTGATGTCGTCGCGTGTCCAATAAGAGATCCATTTCAGCATGTGGAGATCTGTAAACATTAAACACTTCAAGTTTGTTGTCTTAGCTCAATGGATACTCGCATTACCTCTGTCCCTGTTCCACAATCGGGTGGGCTAGTTATGGACTTGGAGATCAGGTCACATTTTACATAGATTGCACATCCCCTGGATTGCCCGTTGGTCCATGGAAGGAAGAAGCCTCGATAGCCTGAGATTGTTTGCATGTTGGCCCCCTCCTAACCACTCCACATACTGCGGTTACCTTGCTGTGTTGTGCAGATTCCTGTGTCAGGTTAGGTCTGCACTGGTGGGTTTTGACGGGTTCCTTCGGCATGGATATCCTACTCTCTTGTCGGGTCGTGGGTGCCGGGTTGTAAACCTGCTCGAACGAGGTGAACCTTGGACTTGACCCGCCTCCACGCAATCATTGGTGAATTTTGAGGGAAGTTCTCCCAAGAGAGGTGGTCACTGTGTCCCCCTCATCCTGGCCCATACGTCTGAGAGTTTGTTTCCCAGCAAGACCAGGAATGAACAGGGTAGGAAGGATCCATCTCCTATCCGCCACGTTCCTGTGATCTCGTTCGGATGTTTGTAAACCTTTGGTAGAAGATAAAGGTGTGGGATGGCAGATTCAAAGGCTACGTAAAAGTCCCTTGCCTTTGCTTGCATGAGCCCGCCATTCCTGTCTTGGGCTTTATTTTCAAAAAGCTTAAGGACTAGTTTCCTGCTCCTTGTTTGAGCGTTCTTCAGAGCAGCGTCTTGGTATGTGATCCGGTGGTACGCCGCTGTGTCTGCCAGGTGTCGTTCCATTTCCCGTGTACAGTTATCCCGTCTCCAGACGACGATCGTGCCTCCCTTATTCGCGGGTTTAATAACGATGTCCGTTCTCGACTTCAGTGTCGCCAAGGCTTCCCTCTCCTCCCGGGGCAGGTTGCAGTTGTCTGCACTCCCTGTTCCGTACGAGGTCTTCCTTCAGGTTTTGTATCACTGACCTCAGTCCTACCAGGTGGTAATTCGGTTTCGAATTCGCGGTTTCGTTTCTCTTGTGTGGAGGTACCTAAGAGTTTAGTTTTTGGGGTTGCCCGTTGTAACTTGCCTTGCTCCGGCTGGAGGTTGCTCCAGACTTGGTTGATACTGTGTTCAAAGCTGTTGCCGAGGTCCTCAATGGTGGCCTGTCGTATCTTGCGTGCTGGAGGGCCTATCACAAACCTAAGACCCTTCTCCAGCAGTTTCCTTTCATACTGGGTGAGGGGGACTTCCGAGATGACCGTCTTAGTTTTCCCTTCCTCTGCTGTAGTTAACATTGTTTCCGTTTCTTCTGACCTCCATCGTTCCAATCTGCGTCTCTGCCTCCTCTCTGCTGGCCTCTGTTCGTGCTGTTCCGGTGTCTGATCTTGGTGTTCCCTGCATGACGTCTGTTGTCCTTGCCTCTGTTGTCGTACCTGCTCATGTCTTTCTTCTTTCGGAAAAAATTGTCCCCTATTGTTATAATTACCTTTATCGTTAGGGCGGTAGTTCTACCTAGGGAAGGGAGGGGGGTCTGTTTTTATTCCCTGTTTCCTCGATATCTGTCCCCGTTATTTCTTGGTGGGTTTTCCCACCCAACTCTGGATCTGTATCGATCCTTCCGCTTTTCCGTAGTTTGTCCACGAGTCATCTTTGGCATGTCTGTCTGGAAGGGCTCCTCCTCCGGTTTTCTGTGGCCAGGTTAGGGTTCCTACGTTTTTGGGGTTAGGACAGGTTTGCTGGGAGGGGGCCAGATCTTGGTTAGGACGTAGGCTAATGTCCTCATCATCCGGAAGCTCAAGTACGGACCTGGGCTGGACCTGAGTACTCAAGTACGGACCTGAGCCTGGGCTTCCTGCTGCTCAGATTGTTGGTTCACTGGTTGCCCCTGGTTTAGTGCCCTGTCGACAGCATTCAGCAGGCTCTGCATTATACCTTCCTTGGGATTAGAGAAAAACTCATCGTACCTGTGCGACGTTTGCCCTGATCTCATCATGAGGCGTCCATCGTAGGGTCTCTCCAGGTTGCCCTGCTTCGGGGCCGTCTTCCGTCTAAAACCTTCCCACAGGGTGGTCCATGTCCTCTTTTCGTCCCATCCTTTCATTAGGTGGGGGGGGGGCCACAATGAACTCAATTTTGGTCATCTTCCTTGTGTGGGAGGCTTTGAGCAGCAGCGTGTAGGTTGCCATGGACGCCCTAGCTTGTGCTAAGTTTACCTTATTGATGAAATTGTTGAGACCTGTCAGAATCGGGATACCTGTAGAGAAAAATGGAAAACATACCTGCAGGGCCAGGTAGTCTGGGACTGTTCCTAGTCTGGTTGTGCGCTGAATGTGTGTCTTTCAGGTACTCTATGGTCGTAATGATTGGTTTTACGAGCGCTATAATCTGTTTCCTCTGGCAGGAAAAAACGGTCCACTTCGAAATAGGTCTTTCCCATCATTGTATGTACTAGTGGTGTGATGTCGTGTACCTGGAGTAGATCCTCCGGGTCTGGGGAGAACGGGAGATACTTCAATGCAGATGAACCTGCTCCTGTCCAGACCTGCCTGTCTCTCCATACACCGTGTATGGTGCCTGCCGGGAGCTGTGGACCATGCTCATACCTGAGCAGGGTCTCTGTTAGTCCGCTTTCCCACTCCTCTCCTGAGACGGAGGAGAGAGAATCCTTGAGGGTTTCAATCATTGCTGCTGGTAGGAATTCAGAGACTGCGGTATGAGGGTCAGTTTGTCTTTTCGCCTTCGAGGTCGAGGGTTGATTTGGTGAAGGTGCACGTGCCCTCTTCTGCCTTGATGCATCGATCTCCATGTTACCCAGATTGGTGGCTCCACAATTCATCATCAAAAATAACTCCTGACACTTGACACGTAAAGAAATGGATAAGAAAAAATGTTTATAGGTTTGTTCTTCCCTTTTTGGCTTCTGAATGTGTGAAATGTGAGGAGAAACAAAGAATAGTATTTCTCCCAGAAACGGTGTCCGAATCCCGTTCACTCCAAGAGGAGGATCAGGGAAAATCGTAGTGTTTGACTGTGTGAAAGAGCTATTATTTGTCCAGAGTTTTGTCCTTCAGAATTACCCCCTGGTTAGAGGAGAGGGAATAATGTTGGGGAATGCAAAACTGGGTACAGCCGACTGTTTCATAGGACTTTAGTCCGTTACTCTTCAGCCCTAGTGAAGCAGAATTGTTAAACATGGAGTTTCATCAGTATGGCTCGTTTCCCCTTTAATGTTTTTTCCCCAGATAGTTTAATGAATATAGTTCAAAATACTTGACTTTTCTGGCTAAATTTTGAAAAGTTTAATACCTTCCCTTGCGCACATTTCATGTATATAACGCTAATATTTTTTCATAACTGTCCGCAACGTGTGCAAATGGATCAAAAGTTATACAACCTCACGTCCAGCGATTTTTTTTGGCCAGAGTAGTAGTGGAAGTGTTGGGTGTCCTAATGTATTCAGTGGTGGAGGGAGAGATGCATATGCTGCAGGTAGTGCACATTGGGGGATAAAAGCCACTTACTCTCCCCTCCCCCTTTCCCAATAGTTCAATTTTATTATGCGGTGGACTAGTATGGAACACTGCAAATTTCTGCATTTTCATTAAACCAACTGTCCTATTGAGACTGTGCTCTTGTCGAAACATTCCTATTATGTGGGACAAGTGTGTGTCATTGGGGAATTGCAACTAATGTGAGTGGGGGGGGGGCCCCGAAGTGGAGAACATGATAAACGTAACTAATTTTAAGTTATAGATAACAAGTCTGCTGGGACATGAGCAAGAACACTATCACTTACAGTAAAGTTAATACTATTGGATTGTAGCTTGTGCCTTGAAACATTTACTTCTAGCAGTATACACCACTCGACTCCTGAAGGTGACTCTATTAAGAACAGGTTTACAATACTTTCACTTAACCAACTTTAGTTTACTGGAGGATATTATTTTGTAACCTTAGTTTCTAGGAACATCGTAAAAAACTACCTCAGCAATTGTATAGAATCTCGAACACCAACTTTATTTTAGATAATTCAGATACTAAAGTAGTCATTCTGGTTCATAAGGTATATGATCCAGAACAAATGGTAATTTATAGTTAAATATAGCTTTCTATATTTAACACGTGGTATTTGATAGCTCCCAAACATGCAATTATTAACTTTAATAATGTTTTTATAGTAGACTCCGTTCCCTTTACAAATAAGCTATGCATGCAGATTTTTTTTTCCTGAGAACTCTATTGACTCTTGGACTCCACTATTGACATTGTGGACTCTAGCTTTACCTGGGTACCGCTGATTAACTGAACGCGACTATTGTCCCTTTGCGTCACAATACTGCTCTTTGGCGTTACTCTTAAACGGCCAGATTTCCGATGGTTTTGTCGCGTGGGGGTCACAGACGTTTATTTTAGGGCTGGGTCTTCGGGTGCAGAGTTGTCCAACACCTGCTTGGCCTTAAAGATGGCAGACAGTTGGCGACCTGTTGCTCGTGAGCGTCCGGGTCCTGCTAGAGTTCACTGGTTGATGCTGTTAAATTGGGTTTAGCAGCATCTTCACCTCGGTTATCGTCGAGAAATCGCGAAGTGATAGCCTTCGCAGAGTATGCAGCATAGTTTGACTTGCAGATTGAATAGTGGTAGTCCTTGGCACAAATGCTGCACTTCTGGATGGGATGCTGACACTTGGAGTGAGAGAACTCGTAGCACATAAGCACTATTATCTCGTAGAAGCGTTCCTTCACTCGGTAGGGTGGAATCTTGATAAAACAATTGATTCCTTGTGTAGTGGCCTCGGTTGTCGCGGCTACTGAAGTGAAGGTTAGCTTCATGGTGAGCACCTGCCGTAGACACCGCCCCGGGAAATACCTTAATGTTCTGGTTTTCCGTTGGCGAAGATATCACAAGTGCTTGTCCGCGATCCAGTGGCTGGTCTGAGACCATTCTTGCGGCAAAGAATTGACGTGGGTAGTAGTCGCGAGGCGCCTTCGTGCATATCGGTGTAGTGTTTAGAGGTCCTTCTCGCTCTCGAAGTAGAGTACTGTTATGACCCTTGACCTGGGTATGGTTCCTCTGCTTTTGCAGTTGTAAAAGATATTAATAAGGTCTTGCCAACTACAATTGTCTAGGGATAAATAAGTCGACAGCTTAATATGCAAAGCAGTTTACTTTAAGGGTAACAATGATATATACAAACAAATAAATGAAATACAGGTAGCAAAGAATCACCAGAAATATTCAAAGATGCATATAATGAGGTCAATAACTCCTATGAGCACGTATTACTTGATTAAATCTTATATGGATAGATGGGTACGCAAATAATGGTCTAACCAGAGAATTAGCCATGTTCATTGAGCAAAAACAGACCCCAAAGACTTCTCATGTCTACAGATCCTCTCCAGTCAGGTTTACCCACGCGACTAACACGGCTAGACGCCTACCTCTGTGGCGTCTACACATTCGATTTCGCTTTGATGTCCAAAGGGTTTGGAAAGGATGTGGGAGGTAGTGGGATGGGGAGGTGAAATTCTGGATGATGTGGGTGTAGAGAGAGAAGTTTGAAAGTTTGGTGGCCTGTCCACCATGGGTTTGAAATGAGTGGGTGTCGTTTGTTTGGGTATGTGGTATGTTGGGTTGTCAGTACATCGGCTGTGGCTAGTGTTTGTGTCTCAGCTTTAGAAGCCCTAGAGCCGATGGAGTTGGCTGCAGAAGATTAATCTTAGCAACATCAGGGTAGTTACACTTCTGGTAGCACAAAGGTTTTTTGTTTATATATTTTTTTATATTTATATATAAATTTAATTCATTAGGTATAGATCGGCTCCGGGATAGGCCACTCATCTGGGTCGTCTGGCAGACCACTTAGTATTTGAGGTCTCGGAAAGGCCTGATCACGGATGTGTCTGATCACCTTTTGTTGGAGTGTGATTCTTCTAGTTGTGTATGGTGGTTCAAGGTTCTCGTTGTCACTGTTGTTGTTTACTGCTTCGTGGGGTTCTTTGGTATCTGGGGCGCACATGTGCTTCATGCGGTACAACTGCCTTCTGGTCAGGTAGCTGAGCCTGGTGTCCATTGGTATTATGTTCTCTCTCATGGATTTGGTCTTCTTATCCCGTCCATTAACGACAGGCCCTCCGCAAAGCGAAGTACTTTAATTTGGACCCGTTGGATCTTCAGCATGTTGGTTTTGTCGGTAAGGTTCAGGGAACATAAAGGTACTCCAGACTAGGCCTTGTGATCATTCTGTACAGGTGGAGCTTGATGTGGGGTGGGGCTTGCCTGAAGTGGAATAGTCTCGACAGGGAACCCCGGGCCATCGCTGCCTTCTGGGAGACGTACTGGACGGAGTTGAGTAGTTTGAAGTTGTATTCAAGCACTGTTGGGGTTTGAGATGGTTATGGGTTCACCCCTGATCTTTATCTCCCCCCCCCCCCTCATTTTAGATTGTGTAGGCCATACAGCCGACAGTGCATATTGGATCTTGTCTGGGTTAGTGGTGATCCTCCATTTTCTTTCCCAGTTAGCAGTTCTGGCTAGTTTTACGTTCGCATTACGGATTAGTTGCATGTTTGGCTGCTTGGGTTAGACGTTATTACGTGTGTTACATCGTCTGCAAATTGGATGATAATGGTGTCCCTATACTTTCGTTGGGGCAGGTCATTTACAAAAATGTTGAAGAGGACTGGGCTTGGGCACGACCCTTGGGACGCCAGCTGTTGGGGGTGAAGGCTGCTGCCGCTTTCGCCTTGAATCTGGGAGTAACGTGTGTTCTTTAGGAAATTTCTCATCAGCCTGAGGGGTCCAGGTTTGGGCTGGTAAGTCTGCTAATTTGTACACCAGGCCATCATGCCATGGGCACGAAAGCCTTGTGCACGTCTCTCGTCGCAATCAGGGCTACCTGATTGCTGGCAAATTGAGCTTACAGCATCGTAAATGTTTATTGCGTGCTGCTTTGACCTTTGTGCTCGAAAGAGACAGTTTTTCTGTTAAGAGGTTGTTATACTACCTATAGTAATTAAGTCGGTTGGACATGATTTTTTCAGAGCACTTGCCTATTGTGTCTAAGAGGGAGATTGGACAGTAGTTGTCAGGCTGGTGAGGGTTTTTCTTGGGTTTAGGAATGAATATCATCTTGGCCGACTTAAAAGGTACGGGAATGTGACCAGATGTCAGCATGGCGTTGAATAAGTTGAGTAGGGATTGCAGAAGATTGCCTGGTAGGAGTTTGATTTGCTGTGCTTTGATCCCTGATGGTCCTGGGGCCATATCTTGGATGCTTTTAATGACTCCTCTCATCTCTACCATTGCTATGGGTCTTGTTAGAGGGTTGTCGGGTCTATCAAGGGGGTGTCGAGTAGGGAGGCGGTGTTTACTGTTGTCCATTGGTTGACACGGTTGAAGTGAAAGTTGTTGAAGATTCTGCTCTTTACGGCCGTGAGTGTCTTTTTTCCACACTGCCTCCATGAGGTCAGCCTCCTCTTATGGGTCTTCTATTTTCCAGTTCCTCGTCATCATCAAGGAAAGTGTACGAGGTGAGCGAGGGTGGGGTTAACCGATCCCAAGAACTGTCAGATCTTACGCCAGAAGGCTCCCGGCTCCCTTTTGTACTGGTTGGCCTGCCTCACAAGGGTTCCCCCAAATATGGCCCTTGTGAGTCAGCGTTAGGTCTATGGTTTCTCTTCAGAGTTTTGTAGGGCTAACGCTGGTGGCTGGCCAGTTTGGTAGTGGCTTTGGCAGGCCCGTTGGTACTCGTTCATTTTTACCTCTGATTTCTCAGGTCGGTTTATATTGGTGTAAGTGCTTGTGGTGGATCATTCATAGGTGGCCTCGGTTGCGAGCTGGATGCGGTTGTAGATGGTGTTTATTGCTTGGTCTATTGTTTGGGTTGGGAGGTTTTCGAACTCAATGATGGGGTCGTCAGCGAGGAAGGTGTCATATCCCCGGGCTCGCATGGTTTCCAGTCTGGGCCTGGGAGGTGCCACAAACCACCACCGGAGGTGGTGGTGGTGGTGGTGGTGGTGGTGGTGGTGGAGGGGAGCCGGTCGGCCGAGCGGACAGCACACTGGACTTGTGATCCTGTGGTCCTGGGTTCGATCCCAGGCGCCGGCGAGAAACAATATGCAAAGTTTCTTTCACCCTATGCCCCTGTTACCTAGTGGTAAAATAGGTACCTGGGTGTTAGTCAGCTGTCACGGGCTGCTTCCTGGGGGTGGAGGCCTGGTCGAGGACCAGGCCGCAGGGACACTAAAGCCCCGAAATCATCTCAAGATAACCTCAAGATAACCAGAAGGGGGGTAGCTTGGAGGGTGGTGACCACAGGGATGTGGTCTGATCCCACGTTCTTGCCTGGGGTCACTATGCAGTGGAACAGGTAGTAGCCTGGTATAGTGGTGTGGTGTAGTACCCTGGTATAGTGGCGTGGCATGGTGGTGTGGTGTAGTAGCCTGGTGTGGTGTAGTAGCCTGGTGTGGTGTAGTAGCCTGGTGTGGTGCAGTAGCCTGGTGTGGTGCAGTAGCCTGGTGTGGTGCAGTAGCCTGGTGTGGTGCAGTAGCCTGGTGTGGTGCAGTAGCCTGGTGTGGTGCAGTAGCCTGGTGTGGTGCAGTAGCCTGGTGTGGTGCAGTAGCCTGGTGTGGTGCAGTAGCCTGGTGTGGTGCAGTAGCCTGGTGTGGTGCTGTAGCCTGGTGTGGTGCTGTAGCCTGGTGTGGTGCTGTAGCCTGGTGTGGTGTAGCGGCCTGGCGTAGAGGCGTGTGGTGTAGCGGCCTGGCGTAGAGGCGTGTGGTGTAGCGGCCTGGCGTAGAGGCGTGTGGTGTAGCACCAGCGACCACGTGTTCACAGGACAAGGCCTAATGGCAGACTGCAGGGGCCTCTTGGGATAGTGGCAGTGTTTGAAAACTCAACTATTCCTCAACATTATAGAATCTGAATTCAGAAATATTTCCATCTAATTTTTAGTTTTTAAACCCATAATAATATTAATGCATTGACATGTCTTATTTCCTTGCTGCATATTTACATTTTTTTATATTTACAACATTTCGTTTCATAATTTGAAAGCTCTCGCGAGCGTACGGTCACGGTCACCCACCGTGACGACCGTTAAGGTCCTGACTAAACCGCCCTCCTCATCAGTTACCCTCCACCACCCCACACTACCCCTCCACCACCCCACACTGCCCCTCCACCACCCCACTCTGCCCCTCCACCACCCCACTCTGCCCCTCCACCACCCCACTCTGCCCCTCCACCATCCCACACTGCCCCTCCACCATCCCACACTGCCCCTCCACCATCCCACACTGCCCCTCCACCATCCCACACTGCCCCTCCACCATCCCACACTGCCCCTCCACCATCCCACACTGCCCCTCCACCATCCCACACTGCCCCTCCACCATCCCACACTGCCCCTCCACCACCCAATATATACTCTCGTGATTTAGTTCAGTATGGGGTTTAAAGAAAAAACAGCATACCAATGTTATGTCACAGAAAACAAATTTATCATAAAACTCGTGTATTTGTCTTATAATATGGAAATGCATTCATATAATAACATATGAATAGTCAAATTTCTGAGAATCCCCTACCATGTTGGAATATGTGGAATGAATGAGCAAATGTGCTGGCTGCTGAAGGAAACCACATTGGTTTCATTTTCGATACAAATGCATGGAGATTCAGAATGGAAACAATTATAGTTGAGCATGCAGAGGAGTTTAAGAATCTGTGGTGAGAGTGATGGACACAAACTTGACAACTATACTTCAGAGAATGTAAACATCTAAGAGTCATTAGAAATGTGTAGAATAATAAACCCTACATTGTTTGAGTTAGGGAAAACGCCATTTGTCACAGAGATACTGTTCTTAAAGATTCCCTCATTTTGCACCGGCAAGATAACATGTAAGATTTTAAGGGTTGACGAATGTTACTCTTCTTGTTTGATAAACTGTGCACTTGAGACATAGTTAATAAGAACACGCCAATATATAATATAACAAAACGTTTTCAGATTCTTTCACACCACTTTCCAGCAACATTTACAATTTATATAAATTATTTTAGGGAATAATACATAAATTTTATATTTAAACATATTAGTGTTTAGTGGAATGCATAAGGAGTCAAATTGTTAAAAAGAGCGATTTTTAGAAAATTTGGGAAACTTTTTTTTTCTGATCATAGAATAACTTAATGTATTTTGAAGGTTTCATTCAGCCATTAAATATCATTCACAATTTATTAATGAATTTTACAAAAAAAAAAAAAAAAATTATATTTAAACATGTAGAAACTATTTGTAATACATTAGGAACAAAATAGTTGTAGAAAAACAATATTATAAAACCTGTGTGTTTGGATTTTTGGATTAAGTTTCTCAAAGGCTCTCCTGCACCATTCTCAATGAAAGTCATTCCTACACCTATGGGAAGAGATAGATGAACGTTTTCTATACCATTTGTGTTTGCTGGGCCAGCAGCTTCACCGGGTTGTTTGGAAATGTGATATGGGCAAATGCTAGGAGTTCAGCACCTAAGCTGGCCTTAGGGTTGGGGTTTGTTGCGAGGGGTTAGTTGTTGAGGTCTATTGTGGGGTCTACACATTACCAACTAAGGAACACACAATCTCTAGATACTCTGCTGTCTGAGAGTAATACTTTTGAACATATTTGTAAATACACTAATATACATTTAACACTAATAAGGTGTAATTAAAAGAAATGTACACACAAGAAAACTGAATTATAGGACCAAATTGGTGACGCTCTATTGGGTACTCTGCACGCATCATTGGAACAGCCATATATGGTTATCATCCCCCCCCCCCCATGAACATACATGCAATAGCATTAACAAAAATATCTTATAAAAGCACACTACAGCATGCTACATTTAACTCTATCCATTTGTTCTATGTTAATCTCCCAGTAACTGAGGAAAGAATATATGAACATAAATGCTTTATAGTGATAAATGTCAGAATCAAGCATTGATTCGTAAAAAGTACAAAAGTCTCGGCCGGTATCGATGGGTGTAACTGCGATGTCTTGGGGATCTTTAGGAGGTTGATCTTTAATACAATGTCGTCGACGGGGGTTTGTCTAGACTTTGAAGCGTTTATAGCACATTGCCACCCCTTGATGGGTCGCAGTGACGGTGGGCAGGCTTGTGATCTGTCTTGATTACTTTCCTGCGATCTTTTGTGCAGTGACTTTAGCTTGCTAGTGCTTTACCCGACAATGCTAATTATTCGGAGGCCATCCATCTTCTCCAAGGTATGTTCAGGATGAGTGGGGCTGACCTAGTGTAATGCGCCCTGCCAACTATCACAAAATTGGTCGCTGTGGGCGAGCAACTTCAAGTACAGGGTCTGCAGTCTAGTCAGTGGTTCCGTTTTCTGTGTCAGGATTGGGTTAGTTGGAGGTTCTGGGGGAAGTATGGTATTTTCCTCAGCTGAAGTTGTGGTGTTTTTTGGCGAGAACTGTAGGAGAGAATGGAGCAGAGCAAGATCCGAGGAGGAGGGACAGAGATACTAGGAAGACCATTGTGAGAAAGATAGGAAGATGGTCAGCAAAGTCACGATCCTTGGCTTTCAGGTAAGCAGCTTGTACACAGGCAGTGACTTTCATATGAAAGGTTCTGAAGAGGAGAATAAAGTGGTGGTGGGTGAGGGAAGAGAGGTGGAGAGGACAGTTTCTCCGTAGTGTAGTGGTAAGACACTCGCCTGGCATTCCGCGAGCGCTTTGTCATGGATTCATATCCAGGCCAGGGAGGATTTACTGGGCGCAAATCCTTAACTGTAGCCTTTGTGTAACTCAACAGTAAAATGTGTACTTGGTTGTAAAAAAGATTCTTCGCGGCGGGGACCGTATTCCAGGGCTCTGCCCGAAACGTTAAGAGTACTAGTGGCTGTACAGGAATGTAACAACTCTTGTATATATTCCCCCCCCCCCCAAAAAAAAAGAAAAAAATTGTGCAGTAGTAGGGTGGTGGTGATGGTAGTGAGGGGTAGCATTGACTCTGGCATGAATATAGTTGGCTGATGCTGTTTGGTAATGGGATGGGTTAGGGGAGGTTGAGGAAGAGTGAGGGTGTGCATGAGTGCGAGGTTGGTTAGTACGAAGAGTTTTGAGTTTCTCTCCATTGGGCAAGATTTATCAACTGCTGAATGAGCACCATGGCAATTAGTGCATTTTAGGGTGTGGGCAGAGCAGAATATGAAAATGGCCTTCTGCAGAGCATTTAGAGCATGTCTTCAGAGGCAATGAGGAATTTGATGCTGTTGGTATTGACATGTTTGATAAGATTAGTGGCAGGTGTTCCAGTGGTATTGAAGAAAGTAGTGATGCAATCAATAGTATCCATGGGTGTAGTGCTAGTGTAGTTCATCCAGACAGTGAGCCATTGTGACTCGCTATCTGCAGACAGTCCTGTGTTTGTGCCAATCACTGCGAATCCATAAAGCTCAGCGAGGGTCAGTGTGTAGGCCAGGTCAAAGACCTTGCCTACACACAGGTCTAGGACCTGGCCTAAGGGCTTCACCACGAACAAACACCGGGTCCAGAAAGGTTGCAACCCCCAGTTTCGGTGGAGCTAACGTCAATTAGCTCTTAACTGGTCGAGAGCTAACATCGGTTAGCGTGACGAGCGCGCAGAAGAGTTCTGTGATAGTGATCAGTCTTCCGGTAGGTTCTTTGAGGGTTTTGGATCTCACCGCCCAGGCAGATGCCAGGCTGTAGCAAAGCGCCTGCTCTAGTCATCCCGCTGAGGTGCAGCTGATTTTCTGCCAACATGGAACTCTCATTTTCCTGAATTTAGCGTATTTTCCGACGTATCGGCATGGCGGGGGTACATACGGCAGTGTGCTGTAGTTGCCCTTAAGCCAAAAGCTCCAGTAGCACTTTCATTGACCCTATGCATTTTTTGATTCACTAATGTTGATATAATTTCATTTTTTATTCAGGTGAAAGTACATACTTGGAAGAGTTACAAAACAGTTGGATTTATAGATAGCGCTAGTACATATAATACCTAAAGTCACTAATACCCCATAACGTTTAGGGCAAGGTGTGGAGGTGGGGGGGGGGGGGGGGAAACAAAAGACTAAAACTTAATGGTAAGAGATTAAAATAAAAATTGTTGAAAAAAAGTAATACAAAGGGGGGGGGGTTATGGCAGAAATCGGCAATTTTACAAATTGGTCAATAAACAGCATTGTTGAAAATAGCAAGACATGGGTTGACATTTAGGGGGTAAGGTAGGTTACATAGTTTATTAGGTAGTACTTTATCTTAAAGGCTGTACCTCTCGACCAGCTTGACATGATTGGGAAAGTCATTCCACATTCTGGGGCCCTTGATTTGTGGAACACATTTTTTTAGTTACCAATTTCACCTAGAAAGTAAGACACCTTTTTAGCTTTTAGGTGAAATAAGACGTGGGGAAAAGTTTTCTTGGTCACATTGGGACAGCAGTATAGGCATTGCTGATGCAAACACACTATTGGATTTAGAACATTAAAGTATGAAACCCTTAAGACAGGGTAGTCACGATTAATTAAATTTGAAAGCTCTTTGAAGTTTCAAATGTCCAGACGAATTTAGCATACTAGTAAAAAAAGGACATTAGCGAGACATTCCTCAAAAGGTTACGAATGTGGTGCCTAAAGTATCCATAAACACTACACACAGATCACACTAACGTGATGCATCAAATGAACAAATCCACAAGGGCCGTGACGAGGATTCGAACCTGCGTCCGGTAGCATCCCAGACACTGCCTTTTTAACCCTGTCATAGCTCAGTCGATTCATCGATAAGCCCTGTTTAAAATCTAAAGGAAAAATCCCAAATTGTTAAAGACTCTCTCCCATTGGCGAAATGCCAGTAGAGGTGAAGTAAGGAGTTGCATGAAAACTTAGAAATTAAGTCTCGTGAAGCAAAGTTGCATATATTGAAGTTTAGTGTAAATCCAGCATTATTCCTCGAGTTTTTTGGGAGTTCTGAACGTTACTATGAAAGGTTGCAGAATAGTCAGAACCGGTGAGTTTATCTAGGACAGTTTAAAGTTGATGGCTTGTAAGGTAGCAGGTATTGGTCCAGAGTCGTATGGCATTCTGATCTGTTAAAAGGACGACCCATATGAAAAGGCAGTTTTTGTCAGTCTTCATGAAATCATGGCCCAGTAAGCTGCTTTGACGGTGGTCAAATACTTGACCAAAGCTGTCCAGGATCGCCAATGACATGGGGTACGAATCTCCAATGGTGCAATCGGTCCCACGGCTGAGGGTAGGACCCCAGAGGCCTGCAAGTGTCCGAAAGACGGGGGGCGCGCGCGCGCGCGCACACACACACACACACACACACACACACACACACACACACACACACACACACACACACACACACACACTCTGCCATGATCTGTGGAAGGTCCTTCAGATTCAATGGTGCGCACACCACTTTTTATTAACACATTTAGGTACAACTGCATTTGTGCAGCTGCCCTAGCCTATATGAAGGGAGTACAGCATATCAAAAAACTAGCTACGTGATGCTAAAAATCCCCATCACACAAGATGGTTAGTCATACAAAGGCATGTGATCAGTAGTCTTCACCGGCAAACTCTGGTTGCATTGAGGATATCATTATTGACACAGTAAATAAAGTAATTGCAAAGCTCCAGGTACCTCATGCCAACGGGTCTGATAACTAGGCTTGCGGTAATGTAGTGTGGGAGATCATACCGCAGTTCCTGTTCAGTTTGCACTTAGTGCTCAGGATTGGGAGGCGTGTTTTTTTTTGTCCCCTAACTCTTGCCACTTTGGTGGTGGCGGGGGGGGGGGGGGGGGTTTAAGGGTGTTGCTCTGGCTTTGGGGTCCAGCGGCCCAGCTACTAGGCATGGGTCGAATAGGCCCCTCAGCAGTAACCCTAAAAAATTACATCCTAAAAACAACTAAACATGTATGTTACAATAGATGGTACATCAAAATAGTGGAGACATAAACAATACATAGAAATATTAAAATATCCAATAACACAAAATCGCAGGCATGCCAAATAATATTCTGTAGTGTAGTAAACCGACCTGTGAGATTTATATTTAATTATTTGATATTTAGTGCTTATATTTACGCTAATTTATATATATCAGTAGCAATTTGTATGCTGTTTACCTGACTATTTCTGCAATATTCTCACAAATCGACTCCTTGCACATTAGGGGGGGAGGGGGTTATATTAAATTTATGTATGCAGCTAAGAAAACTACAGTATTAATCTACATATATAAATAATGAAAATTGTGAGGTCTTACCTTATTCTACGGTAGGCCTGGTCCACCAGGTATAAACAAGGATGATGACAAAATAATCCTCGTTGAGGCTAGCATCAGCCCCATATACTGGTTTACTAGGATTAATTCTTGCTTCCTCTTAAATTGTTCCTGTCAAAGGACACTTGCTATAAAGCAGGAATTTATATATATATATATATATATATATATATATATATATATATATATATATATATATATATATATATATATATATATATATATATATAATATATATATATATATAATATATAATCTCACCAAGAACTCTTTGTCCCGACCGGAATTCGAACCCATGCCGTCCTGGATCACCCCTAAACGTACATAGTACGTGACCACTGCACCAATGATCGTCTAATGAAAGATGATCATTGGTGTGTTTAGGGGTGATCCTGGACGGCATGGGTTCGAATCCTGGCCGGGTCAGAGTTCTTAGTGATCTATGGCTAGCACGTTCATGTAGCTTTCTCACATATAATATATATAATGTGTGTATAATGTGTGTGTACATATTGTATGGATGTGCATGTATAATGTGTGTATGTTTATGACAGCTATATCAGAGGAAATATTATTAGTTAGATAAGGACCAAGGAATAATTGCCTGTGTTATTAAACACTTTCGCGCTTTGGTGACAAGTGTCATCACCAATTTTCCTACTGACTACGCTGGCGTGCCGCGCTCGCGAGTCACAAGAAAAAATATTTGTATAAAATCCATTTACTATCCGATCAACTTGGGGATAGCTTACAAATGTTTGCCATGAAATTTACGTTTTCTCTAATAGTCGAACAGCTTATTAAAGAGAACGGTGTGGCAGTGAATCATCGTGGTAAAACAATTGTATTATTGACACGACGAGTATAATCGACGTAGTTTTTATATGTTGCCGGTCGAACGCATTCTTATGTGACCTTTTATACTTATGTTCTTGCGAACACATTGGAACAAAAATGAAATACATCGAAAAATAATGTCAGGACAGTGAATTGAATATACACTTCAAAGCGGGTTTCACCGATATGCCGCCGCGGGTAACACTTCGGCCACTTCCCCCACTGTTTTGGGTGGGCTACGACATTGAATCTATATTTATATGCATATGTCCGTGTAGAGAATTTTATTGCGATTTCAGTGATACCAAATTTAAATACGTACGCCTACAATTAGTGTCAGGACATTCAAGAGTATACACTTTTCGGCCTTCCCGCTTAGGCGTGCGAAACGCCGAAAGCCCAGGGCTGATGGTTTTTTTTTTTTTCAGAACGCCGCAAGCGCGAAAACTGTTTGCCCTATATCTACCTAACATAACTGGCTAGGAATGTAAAAAAAACATAAACGGGTTTGGGTAATATTTTCCTTATAGTAGACGTAGTTGTCTGTTGATATCATAAGTACTTTACTCCTGTGACACAGCTGTCCAAGGGAGAGTTCTAAGGTGTTCTGCTTCTGCTTACTTGCGTCAGCAATAATGGCTGACTACTTCCACAACTGACGCCCTGGCTCTTGTCCAGATGTCAACAAGTGGTAGACAGGTCACATTTACTATTTTGGTACTGACAATTATTATAAGTACATCTCATTTGACTCGAGTCCAAAGATTGCTGTATTAAGTAATTCCCAACAGAATAGCTGGTGAATTTATAGCGCTGTGGCAATGATCTCAGTTTTTATTGACGGAAAATTCCACTGTGCCACGTCTTCTATGAGTGAATTTATATATACAAAAGCAGCAATATTACCTGCATAGTGTTTGTATTAGTAAATGGCGTTGGGTTTTCAGACATGTAGAAGAGATGATCACCTTGCTTGGCATGCACACATGGAAAAGAATATCACGAGGGTGGCATGCCTGGCTTGCACTAGTAAAGTCCCCAGTAGAGTAAAAGGACCATGCACACGTCCCTCCAGCCATAGCTTATCCTCTCACAGGTTCGGTCAGGCCATCCATTTCCAGAATAGCCATGGGGAAAGTGGTACCCCAAGATGTACGACTCATTAGCTAGAGTTAACTCGCCCTAGTTTCATGGTTATTCGGGGCACAAGGGTTAAGACCACCCATGTCCAGGGGTGATCATTATCAACTTTCGTTACCGTGCTCTTGGACCACATTTGATATGGAATGTCAAGGTCAGGGCTTTCACGAAACAGATTTCAAATCTCCATTAAGTGTCCATGAGTTAAGCGAGATGGCCATGACGCAGCCTAGCTAGAGCCGTTTCCAACCACCGGTTATGGTGACAGGAGAAAGGCCATGGGGACACAATGCTTAAGAGAACGTAGTTTGTTACCAACAACCCTGCCAATGGGCAAGGATGGAGGAATGAATAACAGGGTAAAATTCGGAAAAAGGAATACCTTTACGGGAAATGGGACAAGAGCAGATAGCGACTCTAGTGGCAGCATCCACACGCTCTTTTAAAGAAACACCAATATGGCTGGGAACCCAGCAAAACTCTACGGATTAAATGTTAGTAAATATAAGAAACGGTCAATGTTGAATCTCGAAGACTACCGGATGGACAGGATTAAAGGGCCCTAGAGCCACGAGGGCACCGAGTCGACTACAATCACAAACGAGGATAGACAACGAGAAAGCAGGAGACGGAGAGCAGAGAGAATAGCATAAAGTTCCGCTGTGAAGATGCTAGTCTCGGAAGGGAGGCGACACACACAAGGGCAGTCAGGCGTAGCCCATATCGTCCACAGACTTGCACCCATCGGTGAAGATGAAAATGGAGCGGGAGTGTGAAGAAAAGTGCTCAAGAAAAAGGCGCTTCAGAACCATAGGAGTTAAAGACTTAGCAACGTGGATCAACGATGTACAAAACTTTGGAAGGGCGACCCTCCACAGGGGCAAGGAAGGAACAATACGAGGAGAAATATGACGAATGGAAAGTCCTGTAAGCGAGATAGCTGGACAGAAAGAGGGAGGTGATGAAGAGGAACAAGAACTACAGGAGGGATTAAAGTAAAGGCACGACAGAGGCGAGAGGAAGCATTTGCAAGGACAGCGCCAGAGCGCGAAGACGGTAGTGATCATAGCAGTCCTGAAGAGATAGGAAGCCAATGTCAACATACAAGCTGAGGGCGGGAGTCAAACAAAAGGCACCAGAGCTGAGGCACAACCCAGTATGGTGCTAAACATCAAAACGGCGAAGAGAAGCAGCAGCGGACTAGTAAGCAGGGCAACCATAATAGTTTAGACAGAACGAGTGAGGAAAGTAAAGACGCCTGTATGCCCCCCCCCCCCCCCCCCCCCAAGAAGTATGGGACAAAACCTTGAGGGAAAGGGCCTTAGAGCATTAAGCGTGGAGGTAAGAGAGATGGGCCGACCAAGACAAAAGAGTGTCAAAGATTAACCCCAGAAGCTTAGCGTAATCCTTGTAAACAAGGGGATGACCATAAAGTGACAGAGGGACGGAGAATGACACGCTTTCGAGTAAGTCATAGCAAAAGTCTTGGACGGAGAGAACCTGGAGCCATGATCGGTGGCCTACGGCATCAATCACAAGTTGAAGCCGCCATTGAAGGAGAGGCAAATCATCACCTCTGACGGCAAGGTAAGATTCTCTACATAGTGCGGAGAAGACGCCAGAAGGAAGGGAAGAAGGAAGACCATTGAGAGCAACAACAGCAGTACTTAAAACACTACATTGGGGCACACCCTCATATTGCCTAAAAGGGGCAGAGTAGTACCAAGCCTCACTCGAAAGGAACGACGAGAGAGGAAACTCTGGAGGAAGAGGTCGATTCCCACGAAGGCCAAAAGAATGAAGTTGGGACAGAATGACACCGCCAGGTAGTCATGACTCTTTTCCAGGTCAAAAAGGATAGCAACAGAGGTCTTCGCAGCAAAAGCAGTACGAATATAGACCTCCAAGTTCATCAGGACATCCGTTGTGCTGCAGCACTTGCGAAAACCAAATTGAGAAGGGAAGAGGTGGTGGTAGTGCTCTAAGAACCACATCAGACGAACGTTAACCTGGTTCAGGGAGTTTGCAGACACAACTCGTAAGGGCAATAGGGCGGAAGTCCTTAGGGGATGATCCCAGAGACCCTGGTTTCCAAACAGGAAGGACAACGGTTTCGAGCCAGTCCTCGGACTGACGAAGACTCCCAGACCCGATTAAACACTCGGTAAATACTGAGACGAGCACGGAGGGAGATGTCGAAGCATCTTGTAATGAATGCCATCGGAGCCTGCCGCCATAGAACCGCAGAGGGCCAGGTGGAGACTGAAGCTCAGAAGAGATCGTTATAGGAAGGTTAAGATGGGTACAGAAATTCAAAGGACGAGATTCAAGAAGAGACCTACGAAGGAAGGCAGGATTGAAGAGAACCAGAACTAACAGACGAAAAGTGGGAACCCAATTCAGTCGCAACCTGCAACGGGTCTGACAAGAGTACCACAGAGGTGAAGGACTGGCGAGACATTGGGAACGAACTTGGCCACTATCTTGTGGATACGCTTCCAGATCAGCAGTAGAGGAGTTTCGGACATGGAGACATAAGACATCCGACATGCACGTTTAGCCGTACGGATGGTCCGGCTAATGTCGGATGATGTCGAGCACAGTCGACATTTTACCAGGGAACTCGCTTCCGCGTTACCCAAAAGGAAGAGCGAGGAATAGAGCGGAGGGCAGTGTCGAAGACGGTGTCATGAAAGAGGGCACGAGGGGGAGGCAGAATGGAGAGGTTGGAGATAGTAGCACGGAGGGTAAGGAGGAGCCAATCAGCCTCGGCAGACTGCCACCTAGGGAAGGAAAGGGGAAGGTGAAAAGAAAAAAGGAAACAAGGATGGGAAAATGGTCACTACCATGGAGGGCATCAAAAACCCTCCACTCAAAATCTAAGTAAAGGGAAGACGAGCAGAGGAAGATCAATACAGGAAAGGGTGCTAGTCAGTGTCTAAATGAGTGGGCTCACCAGAATTCAGAAGACAGAAGAGGAGGATGAATGGTTAGAGAAGGCAACCTCGGGTGTCTGTCAGATCACCACCCCAAAGGGTATGTCGACAATTGAAATCACCCAGCAGGAGCACAGGCTCCAGCAAGAAGTCGAGTAGGTGTTTAAGATCGGGACGAGAAAGTGGAACACTGGGGGGCGGGGGAGATAGATGAAAGTGTCCAATTTCCTCACAAAGATTCGAGCAGCAGAACAATGGAGAGGCGAAGGAAAAAGTAAGGGGACAAAGGGAACATCAGAGCGAATCAAGAGAGCAGAAGAGTTAGGAGCCCCAGCAACAGCTAAGGGAAGGGGGGGGGGGGGAAGGGAAAGGAATAGCCACGAAAGCGACCAGGACGAGCATCAAGCATCGGCTCCTGGAGACACACAAAGGAGCGAAAATCGTGAAAGCAGAAGTTGGAGTTAAAGGAAATTGGCGTAATAACCACGAATGTTCCACTGAAGAATAGACATCGACAAGAAGAGAAAGGACAGCAACAGAGAACAATGAAGAAACAAAGGTGAAAAGGGAACACAGCACATTAAAGAAGCGCAGGATCAGGGTTACGGGGCATGGGTAAACTGAGTAGAGGAAGAGGGAAGGGAGCTGGAGGACCGACCAGGGGCGGACGAGCAGGGTCTGGAGAAAAGGAGGGAAGAGAACCGAGGGTGAAGGACAGCAGCAGGAGGGGCATAAACCAGGGAGTGCACCTACGCAAGGGTAGCAACCGAGAGGGAAGTGGGGGCCAAAGAAATCTCCAAAGCAGGAACAGGGGGCGGAACCAGCGATACAGGACAGGATGGAGCGAGTGTCAGAGGTAGGGGGCGAGGAAGAAAGCGAAGCCTTCTTACCTGCTGGAGAGAGGAGAGGAGCAAGGCTTACACTGGCCGATGGGAGAGTGATGGACATCAACCCGCACTGACAGGTGGTGTGGAGAGTTAAGGGGGCATATCATTTTAAATCGTTATAAATTAAAAGTTGTTCAATTTGCTTATAAATTTATTTATGAAATGGTTATAGAAAGGGCTGCAACTGGTCCAAGTTTCACCATCACACCCTAAACAGAAAAGGAGAAAAAAAATACACAACGTATTATGCAACGAATGTTCAACATTCTCAGATAATCTCGGGAAACACATGTCAACTAAAATGTCTACCATGTGCTGTAGAAGCACAAACTCTTGTAATAATTGTAATATGTATGTGCAATATATTTATATGTAAATTTTTTTTTTTTTTTTTTTGGCCAATTTTTTTTCTCGTTTATCAAGGGATTTGCATGAAACTTGCACACCTTGCTCATTGGATGCCTATCTGCAAGGGTGCCAATTATGAACGAAATCTGTCGAAGTCAAGCTCAGCTACAGGTGGCCGAACTTGGATCTTTATTTTACTCTGGAAAGTAATTTACACCTTCAAAGTACTTCAGAGCTTTCATTTATTAATCAATTTACATGCAAATTACACCTTATATGTAGCGTTTGTGCTTCTACAACATGGCGTAGACATTTTAGTCCAAAGTCTATTTGTTGATTTTATAAAAATTTATAAATATCATATATTGCATATTTTTTAGAAGGGTAACTTTGAATAATGATATTATTGCACTAAACACTTTTTTGATAATAAAGGATTCTAGTGATCAGTTTCATGTGCTTAATTTAATATCTGAGTGTTATAGAAATGATTTTAGTTGACACATGTGTTCCATGAAACTATTTGAAAATTCGTTGCATAATTCGTTTATTTTTTTTCTCCTTTTCTGTTTAGGGTGTGATGGTGAAACTTGGACCAGTTGCAGCCCTTTCTATAACCATTTCATAAATAAATTTATAAGCAAATTGAACCACTTTTAATTTTACATGAATATGCCCCCTTAAGAGATGGAGGAGAAGGAAGGGAAGGAGGATTGGAGGGAAACGAGGAAGACACAGGAGACATGACAGACTGGGTACAAAGAAGGGGAACACCAGACACAGACAGGAGGGGGACCCTCTGGGACAGAACGCAAAAGAACAGAGGAAGCGGCGGTGGGCATGTCTGGGTCTAAGGCCCAGAAACTGTTGCGAGACTGAGGAAGGCGGGAAAGACGCGAAAGACGCGGAGAGGAGGAGCACAACACGTGAGAATAAGAGACGTTAGCATAAGGGGGGAGACGGCGAAGTTGGTGCCTCGCCTCGATAAAAAACAAACGTTCCTGGTGCTTCAGGTTGAGGACGGCTGCATAAAGCTTTTAATGTATACAAGAGCAGGAGAAGGTAGGGTGGGCCTTACTGCAATTGAGGCAGCGAGCCTGGGGAGAAGTGCACTCCGACTTGGTGACCTTCGTCCCCACACACAGGACAGACACAGTATTGGAGCAGTGGAGGGCTCCATGCCCAAACCTCCAGCACTTACTACAGAGCCGAGGAGAGGGAATGTACTCTGGACGGAGCACCTGGCACCAGCAAGAATGACAAAGGGCGAAAGGGTCCTTCCATCAAAGGTATTCTTCACAAGCCGAAGGGGTTGATGGCGACGACCACGAGGGGGACGAGTAAAAGTCCACCTGGAGAACAGAATGGCCCTGGGCTTCGAGGATATGCCGAATAACTTTGTGGCAGCCCTTTAGATTCCGAACACCGGTAGCAACATGGGGCGGGAGGAGAATAGTGCTAACACTGGCATTCAATCGAGCGTTCTTAGAGACCCTAACAGGGGTCTTGCCAAGGCAGGATAAGGCAACCAAGCGGGAGGCTGCATCCTGAGGAGCAGCAGCAACAACACGTGTACCGAGAAGGGTGGGGTTCAAGGTAACGGGCATCTACTGAATCAACAAGGTGCCTATGGAGGGATAAATCGTCAGACATAGAATAAAGAGGAAGGAAATCAAAGCATTTGGCCCACAAAGTGTGACCAAACAAGGCTTGTAACGCATCAGTCGGGAAGGAATCGAGCAAGCGCAGCCGTGGCGTGGACGGCATTGAGAACCCCCAGAGAGAGGTAGGGGGGGGGGGGGTTAAAAGGCGCAGTAGTCAGAGACAGAGCCGTGCCAGGGGACATGGTTGTCACCACTGGGGGCTTGGGGCTCGACCCAACCTCGAAGCGAGGGAGGGGAGCCGAGGGAAGTAGTCTGAATGGTTAGAGGAGGATCAAGGGTGGGGCCCAATGTAGCGGGGGCTACAGAGCCCGGTCTTCCAACACGGTCCAACTCGGGGGCTTGGTCGCCCACCCCACGAGCCCGAGAAGGTAGAAGAGGAACAGAATTTGACATAAGGACGAGAGGTCAGACTTTCATTCACGAATGTATCCACATACCCACCATGGAGCAACAAATAGAGGCAGGACACCCAACAAGAGGCTATCGCTGATCATGCCGAGGTGCATCATGAGTATACGCCCCACAAACGCCACCTTAATAAGGACCGTCAGTTTGTCGAGATTGGGTTCAGTGACGAAAGGAGGATTGACACTAAAAGGCTTCCCCTCGCTCTAGACGTCGGGTAGTATAGTTCTACGGGTGCAAGAGTATGCCTCCTCAATCACCCAGGCGTCAAAAAGTAGTCCAAAAGAATAATCAAAACAGGCTAAAGGTCGGCAGGAAATGACAATTAGAAAGAGGCGGGAGAAAAACGAAACATAAGGAAAAGCGATCGACAAACTTAGACAGCAGCAGGAGCATATGGTTTCAAAAGGACAGAGGACTGTCCCATGGAGCATCATTCTCTGGAAGCCACCCACCAAGCCCCCTCATGGCAACAATGGGCCGAACAGGGAGGGGAATGCTGGTAGAAGGGCTGCTTCCTTGCGCGTTGGGTCAGCCGACTCAAATAGACTACTGAAATGCTTGTTCTTGTGCAGCCGGATCGAAGAGGCAAATTCGGGCATCCCCCAGACCACCGTCCTTCCAGTCAGTATAAAAGAACGCATTCGGGCGTGTCGTGCACATTCGGAGTGCTTTACTCTAGGTCAGACCCCATCCTAAACCAGTGCATTATACCGGAAAGAGATGGGAGGCCTCTTCAGTAATGTGCAACCCTCTGGTACTAAGCATGTATACCATGATCTACCGGATCAAGGTGCGATTCAGAGGGGACCGGACCGTTACCCGGTTAGAGATCCTGGACCTGATCACCACTATAACACCTGTTGCAGCTCTAGACGTAGTCCTCAACGACGGAGAACCCCAAACTGCTGTTTAACAGTGCTGCAACATTACAGGGTCTGTTCGACCCCACCACCCCCTCTGCTCTTGAGGCGGCACACATGAACCTCACCCCACCATGACACTACCTCGCAGCCAGGACGGTGTTTGTCCGGAGAGTGAGCTCCCTATTTTCTGAAAGCTGCCAAAGACGTCACAAGCATAAACGAACAACACCTTTCCTTCACGGTAAAGTTCATTCCTATACATTACCACCCCCCCCCCCTGGTATTTTTCCACCACGCGTGCACAGATAGTGCAAAGACCGAGGCATCTATGGTACCTGTACCATGTTGCACAGTCAAGGTTTGCCTCCAAGAGGACCTTATTCTCACTACGGCTGGGATCTTAGAAAAGGTCTCTACCATCAAAAATATCTCACCACCTGACATCGTGGAGACCAGAGGTATTCACCTTCTCTTCTCCAGCAACAATGACCTGGAGAAACTATTCGCCGCCTCCTCCACGACCACGCTGCTAGACGTCGGCCTCACCCTCACTCCTAGATGCCACCTGGCGGACAGGACTGTTTGCCAGACACATCAGCGCATGGATCTCTGACCGCAGCGACGACGAAATCCTCGCCAGCATCAATTTCCTGAACTTGACGCTGACCATGGTAGTGGCCAAGATCAGCCCCAACTCCAACAACACTCGCAGACCCACACTGAAAGTGACCTTCACAGTCATTGCAGCAACCCACGTCAAAGAACACGGCCTTTAGTGCGCCGGAATTAAGATTCCACCTGCCGACATGACCAAAGAACGATACACAGAGCTCCGCCAGTGCTTAAAGTGCTACCGATACTCCCACTACACCAGTAAGTGCACCGAGTAAGTGCAGAAATGCAGTTTGCGCCCAGGAGCATCACTACAAAGCCTTGCACATCCTCCCACTGACGCTGCCTACTCTGCAATGGCCCGCACACTGAAGTTTCACCCAACTGTCTCCACCATCAGGAAGAAATAAAAATGATGGCAAGCACCACCTCAACTCGGCTAGCCAAACCGCCTACGTCTGCTTTCCCGGCCTTGCCCGAGAACGCTGGGGAAGCTGCTGCAGTTGCCACCAACAACACCCTCCTACCGGTGCTACTACACCTTGCCAACAAATTGGCAGGCAACGAAATTTACCTATACATCCACATTATTAACAAGCTCCTTACGGGCTCACCATAGCCCGTGCTACATGGACACTTCGTTCCGAGTAGCTAAATCTAAAACAACAAGAGGTTGCTCACTGCAAATGTACTTCCGACGGTGACAGTACCAGACGACCATCTCCCAGCTCCTCCACCTGGGGCCGGCCCGGTGTCCGACCCTGCAAAAGTACCCACAACCAGTCCGGTGACAGGGACGCCACCCACACTGGCTACCCCTGCCAACGAATACACCACATCCAAAAACAACGGACCACGCGAAACTCCCACAACCAACACCGAGGCTTCCCAGAGCCGACGTTGACGAGAATGGCCTTGCGACCAAAGACGACTAAGAAAACAAAAATACTTGCTGATCGGAAAGAACAGCACATAGTGAGCTCAATGGCAACACACACCAGACGATAATTGGCCCACAGACGTAACGAGTTAATCAGCCAGAACAAATACCCGCACCCCAAGTATGTCCACGCCCACTCCATGAACGCTTACAATAATCTCTCAATACTGAAAAAAGAATACCACGACCCAGAATTTCACCGCAAATTCCCTGATGGACAAATGCAATTCCTCAAAGGACGACGATCCTGATGGTACCAAACTGCCGGCGTTGCTCTGTTCAGATATAAACCGTTGATTTGCACATTAAACTGCAACCTGGCGACTAAGCCTCCTGCGGGTCATAAACTGCAAGCGACCATGAAGATGCCATCCATCCACAGATCCCAAGAACCAGCTATTGGTACTAGTAATGACTCCAAAGGGCCTCCACTTATGGGCTATTCATGCCCGTGCCCCATTTTGGGTGGCTTAATCTAAATCAATCAATCTATACATGACAGCCACCTCTCCACCATGATGGTCACCTCCACATCGCCTAAGGAAGCTACCTTTGCTACTACCAACGGCTTCTGGTGCTTTGGAATCGCTAGCACCCCCCCCCCCCCCGGACAGATCACCAAAGAAACAAATCCACAAGGGCTGTGACGATGATTCGAACCTACGTCTGAGAGAATCCGACGATGCCTTTATCGAATGAGCTACGACATGGTCAAAAGAATTTGAACCAGAAGTTCTATTGACCTTACTGGACCCTGCAGCCTCTCGGACACAAACCAGGATTTTACGAAATTCCCCCATGTTCGAATCCTCATAACGGCCCTAGTGGATTTGTTCATTCGATGCATCACGCTATTGTGACTTGCGTAATGAAGTAATGGCGAAAGACGTAGAACGGCCTGTTGACATAGCTAGAGTGCAGAAGGGGGGGGGGGGAATTTTGTAAAATCCTGGTTTGTCTGAGAGGCTGCAGGGTCCAGTAAGGTCAGTAGAACTTCTGGTTAAAATTCTTTTGACCAAGTTGTAGCTCATTCGATAAAAGCGTCTGGGATGCTCTCAGATGTAGGTTCGAATCTTCGTCACGGCCCTTGTGGATGTGTTCATTTAATGCATCACGCAATTTCAATGTCTGTGTAATGACCAAAGTACACTATTAACGGCTTCGACAATGCTACAAGTGTTAGCTACGATCACTTCACAAAGAACTGTACATCTCGGGACCAACGGTGCAGCAAGTGCACTGGGAACCAACACTTCAAAAAATTGCATGAACGAATATCTTCAATGCCTTCTCTGCGATGGCGAACATACTGCCGTCGCCGCAGAGTGCCCCGAAGACGTGAAGAAATACAGATGTTCGACGCCAGGCAGACCAACACCACTCCCCGTGCACCATCAAATTTCAACGTGCAAGCCGCCAATTCCCTGAAATTCCAGGCGGAGGCAGAGCGTCTGCACAACCTGTAAGCCAATGGGGGTCTAGCTCCCAGTCCGCCAACCAATCATCGACTCGGCCGCAACAGCCACAGCCTCTGGCCAATCAACAAGCCAGCCTTCACCACACCAGTTGTTCCCCAACATCGATCATAGTACCATCTTCGGACTCGTCCACCTGGTTGAAATGGTGGTAGGCAGGAACTGCAAGGAATTCGCACGAATTCTAAACATACTATATGCTTCCAATAATCTACCAACATTTAATATTTCTGAGGAACTGTTCACAACTACAGCTCCAGCCACTGCCACCGCTACGTCTGCACTGGCAGACGTAGCGGTGGCAGTGGCTGCACTGGCAGATCTCTGCCGGCGCCCACCCTCTGCAACCTGCTACAGCTCCATTACCTCTGCAAACTGCCACTCCAGACCAACCACATATTACTCCAGTTATACCGGCGACTACATCACCTGCATCGGCACCAATATCAGTTGCTCCTGCAGACCTCCACCTGTCTTCTGATTCTACTGCCTCTGTTGACATTGAAACACTCACCACCCCAGACTCGTAAGATACCATGATTGATTCTCCAGCAGTAACTGAAATATATTAACAACGTGACAACACTGCATTTGGATCTCCCGAATTCAGATTTCTCACCAGCCGTATATTACACAAGGTATGAAGAACACACTCTAGGAGCTAATGTGAAATGGTTGACAACGACGCAATCTTCTCGGTATGCGATAAATCCACACTGGTATCCGAACTTTGTCCCCAGGACTATGCTGAGTAAAAGAATAAACATCAAATGATAACACGAAGCAAGAAGAAATAGGTGAAGAAAGAAAACTAAGACACCACCGAAGACAGTCACCACCTAGAATGAAGCACCGCCACTGCCGCTCTTCCTGACCCGACTCGAAGCCTTGCCAGTTGTGGGGTTGTTTCAGCATCGACTTAAGACATGCAGCTTGGTCAAGCCCTGGCACTTTCTCTACAACTTCAGCATTTCCTCTCGCTGATTTCTCTTCAGCTGTCCGCACTTCAAGGCTCGACCTAATGGGTATCTTATCCTGCATATTATTGCATTGTGCGGTGAACGGAGCCATTATAATTATTACTATTATAATAATTATTAAATATTTATATTATAATAATCACTCTTCCTTCTTCTTGGTCTTGAAAAAGGCAGGCCTCGGGTGAAAGAGGGCTGTGACGATCTTTGTCTGGAACACGTAGGTGCAGGATCGGAACGTCCACCTCCCGAGGGTCGTGCGGCCCAAGCTCTGCTTCAAGAGGCTGGGGTCGTTAATACCCTTGATGGGGTGGTTCTTCTCCGGCCACGTCCACGGCGGTCTCTGGTGTTGGAGGTCCCTGTGCCCTTTTTCAACTACTTCGAGGTTATCCCCGGAACTCAGTTCCTGCGACGGCGCTGGAACCAATCGTATTGGTGTGTGTGCCTTTCCATTGGAGACTTTCAGCGCCATGGAGAGGGGGGGGGGGGAGGGGGAGACCTGCTGCCTGGGTAACAGCTTTCTCCCCAAATCAACCTACCCTGGCTTTGCGCCCTGGTGAGACCACTTCCGACCAGACCGACACCAGAGCGCAACTCCATGGTCTCCAGAGACTGATGGAAGCCTACTACTATTGTCGTGCGGTGAACGAAGCCAGCTACGGATAGCTTGCCTTGCCTCATCCTCCATTTGATTCTTGCTAGCTCAGTTTTGTACACCACGCCCAGAATAAGACGGTCGTCGTTTATGAACGAGGTGGTGTTTTAGCACGTATAACCTCTGAGGTTTGAGGGGGGCCTGTGTGATAAGACCCTCCTCAGTGAGACAGAGGAGATGCCCCTGACACAGTCGCCAACAAGAATACCAAGGTACTTGTACTCGTCAGTGATACCAATAGTCCATGGCTGTGCCCTCGACATGGAACCTCGTTTGTGAAGATACCATTCTTGCGTTTCCCATCAATTTGTAGGCTCGGTGATCGGCAGTTTCCCGCGTTGACCCTCAAGACAGCGCCACTCAACGTATCACACATATCAATACCTGAAGGCCGGTCGGCGTCTCTGCTGCCACGACCAGCTCATCTGCAAACGCTAGTACAGACACCTTTTACCCCCCCCCCCCCAGACGAATCCCCAGGCTCAGTTTCTTCATATTGGCAAGTGCCTCATCAATCGCCAAATTGAAAAGAAAGGGACTAGGGACAATCCCTGTTTGACTCCCTTAGTCACAGGGATTACCTTAGATTTCTCGTTCTGACTGGTTATGACTGTCGAGGCACCATCATAGCCCGACATAATATCCCTAAAAGCTTGGTGATTTCCTTGAGCTCCATGGGCCGATCGATGGCTGCATGAGGGACGCTGTCGAAAGTCTCCTCAATGTCAAGGTGCGCAGGAATTTCAGCACTTGGACCTCAGCCAGAAGAACATCTAGGATCTAAAGGTTTTCAGCGCATCCATCCACAGGAATGAATGAACAGGAATTATGTTACGGCCCTCTCGGGTCGCAACCGGGTTCTTACTCTGATGTTGTTAGAGGAAGCGTATCCGGCCCAAGCCAGTAGTGGCTTTCAAGGGATGAGATCCGTAACGCAAGTAAATTAAAGGGGAAGGGAAATGGTCAAAAACTTATTAATATAATTACCGTCACCAATAAATATATATAAGAAGATTACACGGGGGGGGGGGGGATATAAACACTATTATATACACTGTTTTCTTCTGAAGACTCTGGATCTCCACGGTGCTCACGATGCCAAGCTCTTGGTGCTCTTGTGGCCTCACGACGAATCCTTCGAGAATCTTGAGTCTACCCCGGCCACAGGCCAGCCAAGTCACAGTTCCACTGGGGGCACCATCGTGGAGGCCATCAACCACAAGTCCAGCAGATAGCTGGCAGGTTCCAAATCAGCGACGCTGGTTAGGCCACTCCACGATCGATACTAAGGTAGCGAACCCTTGTCAGGAGCCTCGTGTGATACCACAGATCACTCTCCTTGCCACAACTCCCCAGTGGTTAAGCGTCTCCACCAGTCAGTCCCGGATATGACAATCCCTCAACTGCCACTTCACAGGCAGGTCAACACCACAGTGTTCATCCGGGGGCGACTCACAGCTGCTGCAGCAAACACTTGGAGACGAGACGACTGCCTTGGGTAGACTGATCCAACTTCCATTACAGCAGTCCCAGGTCGACTCTGTAATCAGACACGTCATCAGTAACAGGGACACTCTAAAGCACCTCACTTACAGGCTTAGACACAAACGCCCGACGTATCCATTCCATAGATGGCGTTGCTGTCTAAGCTCCACCTCACCAGAGGTCAGCAGCGGCTGTGTTATGAGCTGAACAGGACGGGAAACTAACCCTTGTGGCCAGTACACCTCGTCCTCACCAGGTGTCGTCGTCCATTTGGAGGGGGTTTCGGGAGCTGACCCACAGATGGCGTGGTCGTCACTGCTCCAGGCTCGGACGCTGGATTCGGGTCCGTAACACTTCTGTCTCTCGTCTATCCTGATAGCTTGAAAGTCTGTTTACGGTCTAATGAAACGGCTGCACTATCGTAGAAGAATCGGTAATGAGGAAATAGTGTGAGAGGAGGGGTGGGGGGAGTGTTTCCTGGCCTAGAAATCTTAGGAATCGGCACCATTTTACACGCCCGGTAAGGACGTGGCAGGGAGCGGCTAGCCAACCGCAGATAGAACAATGTCTGTCATTATGATGGGTTATATTTGATACCCATACCAAGGAGATTCGAAACCCTTTATTCTGTGCAGCAATTACTCAATTTATAGCTTTTAGTATGTGGCTGAAAATTCAGACGTTAGTCTGCACTAGTTCTTAATTTTTCTTTCAACATCTCCCAGACTAGTATCCAGGGAGCATCAAACCCACCAGGATTGCTCTGAAACAATAATAATAATGATTTTTATTTAAAACCTGTAAAGAATATACAGGGGTTTAATAGGATTCAAAATACCTAATAACTTGGGTGTAGATTAGTTTGAGCTGTAACTTTCAAAAGGTAATTTTTTTCAGTGTACTACTAATGGTGATTGGGGATGCCTAGGGTATGGGTGTTCCTCTTGACGAGCACGGAGCAACCAAGACGAAGGTGGAGTTGGAAAGGTTGCGGACAGACGTCCCCTTGGCTAGATCAGACTCCACAGTCGGCAACGTTGTGTACAGGTAAGCAGTTTTTTAACTGTTCGGCTCTGAGAAACTCGTATTAAAATAATTTCTAGGTTAGATTATAACCTAGTTTCCAAGTTAAATTATTTTAGTAATACCTGGTAAATGTGCAGATTTTGTAACATTCCAAGCTAAGCTTTTATATTAAGCAGTCAGCTTTAAATCTTGACTCCCGGCAGGATAATTAATGTAAATGAAGCAGCGCATCAATGCCCTGCAATTTGTGGCTGGTCAGTACAGTATATTGAATAAGTTAAAGCATTAAAATCTTCCCTTGCTGTAACAAGGAAAGGTAAAAAATTATATAAAGCAGAAGTTCTGAAAGATTGGAAACGAGGATCGCAAGTTATTGCGAAGCAATTTGTGCCACAGTGATTGAAGGTTAAAATTTTCTGGTAATTTATTAATGTACACATAGCCATTTAAAGTACTGACAGTCTACACGGGTACAATAAGTGCTGTTGGGCAGTGGGGGGGGGGGGGGGTAGAAATAGCCTAAGCTACTCTATCCCTTTGAGATGTATTTTTTTCTTGTCTCAATAAACATACTTGAAGTGTTGTTGGTATATTTTTAATTTGTTAAAATTTGATAATTTTCTTTAAGATTTATTTTTATTTGCAATTTTATAACGTTGACCTTTGGTGGTCTATATTATTGTAAGTGATGGAATCTTCATTCCATTTAGGCTGTGAAAGGCTTCAATTATGCTTTAGTTTGTCTGCCAACAATGTTTGTAGGAATGAATAAACTGCAGATGACATTAACGATGATTGCTAGAGCCTACTCTCTAATAGCTACTCAGAGCTGTTAGAGCCTACACAGTATTGTAGAAGAATAGGGTTAAGGCATCGTAAAGGGTTGAGCAGAACCAAGCTTGTAATAGTATAACTTCATAGGCTATGTAATTGACGCACTCTGAAAAATTAAAACTTTGCTCTTTATTAAGAGTGGGTATAAATAACTGTCTTGCAAAATCCATAACGGTTCTGCAGTTCACTTTAAAAGTTCTTAATTACTAACTGAAATGCTACTTAAAGGGGTGAAATGGAACTAGTCACTCAAAGCCCCTGAAATTTTGTCACTTATCCAAAGCAAATAAAAGGAACCAATATTGTGGAATTGTCTCCCAATTGTGGTTTAAGTAAATAAGCAAAACCAAGACCAACATTCTAATGCAACCTAAACGAATACTTCCTAGCCTAACAAACAACATAATTATTTTTAAACTAAGGACTAAGGGGGAAAACTAGCTTCGTCGAATCGGACTTGTGTACCAAATGACGCCCATACTTTTCATTTACTCTTAATGATGATAATAATAATAATAAAAATAATAAATCATTGTCGGGACAGGCACATGCAGAAGTGGCGAAGAGAGGTATCATGTATGAGGAAAGTCAAACCATGCAACACTACATGCGAGTCAAAACACCCATTTTACTTATGGTAAAAGGAGAAATGCTTGGAATTACTGTGCACATGTGGCTCAGGCTTTGGTACAAATATTAGTGGGAATATGGGATAGGTGTTCATGGTAATGACACGAAGTGTAAACTATGTGGTATGTTAAGGTCTCACGCCCTTTCACATTATGTTCTTGATTGTCAGTTTATTAATGTATATAGAAACAGAGAAGGATTGTTCCTGAACAAATAGCCTGGATGTGTCACAACGGAAAGGTTGATATTCTGGAGAGATAAAAGAATTTTGCACCAAGACTGTAAACTTTTGTTAAATTATCTGTCTTGCAAAATGTCTATACAGTATACCTAAGTCATAAAAGTATTTGTGTGTACGTTTGATACCATACTACTTGTGTAAAGGAGGAAATGTATGTTTATCTCGCAGAATGTTCGGCAATATGTTTGTTTGATGTGTGTCTACATATGTAAGAACACGTTGTACTGAACAGGGTGAGAATAGCTTGAGCTACCTCATCCCTTTTGTGTGTTACCTCAATAAACTTATTTCAATTTCAATTGTCGGGACAGGAAGCCAGCGTGTTCATGCACGTTTTAAATTGAATTAAACGTTTTATTCAGGACAAAGTACATACATAGATGATGCAAACATAATGTAGGATATAAAGAGCTTGTACATAAAATACCTAAAGCTAATAATATGAATAGCGTTTCGGCCAAGATATTTGGGCATGTTTTTCGGGTTTTATCGTGGTCACTTAATCGGGCTTCAGGTTTTGGCTTTATCGTGGTCACTTAAACATTGTCACTTGGATAGTTCACTTAAAGCTATGATGTCTAAAAGTAGTAGTCTACTTCAGCATTATCAAGAGTTCAAATTGTTAAATTTCTAGTTACGTTTAAGGATTACTTGATAAGTTACCAAAATATTAATCTTTTTAGGTTTGGCCGAAATGCTGTACACTATTGGCGCAACTCTACAAATTATTATTTAACTACAAAATCATACACCCTATGTATAATGCACAGATTAGTGTGATCTAGATTCTAGACAACTGCAAAAGCGAAGTACGTTTGGATGTTTTACAATCAATCCCCTTCCCCCTTTCCCAGGCTAAATGTGTTCCTACTGTTTACACACAGCCTTAAACTACTGCCATGCTCATATTTATCTTATAAAACAGTTCAAAGTGACTATCGTCCACACTTTTGATATAATTATTACCATTTTAGTGTTAGAACATTTTAAGCAATGTAGCTTTGCTGATGTGTTAATTTACTCATCCCCCTGATTGTTTTAGTGTGGCTGGCTTCCTACTCGGTGGTGTGCTGCTCTTCGTGTCGTTGTTCGATCCCACTAGAAAACCGGTCAAAGTTCTTCGACCATGCCTTTGGTGAAAGCAGTAGTGAGGCGGCGGCGTGAAGTTCGGACTGGCCTCGAGTCGCATGCTGCTGCGGCTTTCGACACCTTCACTGCTGCTCTCGACAAGATAGAAGTGATTGCCAAGATGAATATCTGAATTATCTTTAATGCTTTTGTGAATGTTAGCACTTGTGCACTAGTCGTGTATAAATAAAGATTTCATAAATTTTCCTTGTTAATAACCTCTATAAAGTCTGTTTATTTCATAGGCTATTAGCAACTAAGTATAGTGGTAGTAAGTTTTTAAATACAAAAGTTGATTATTTGCTAGATAAAGGTGCAAGTTTGTCAATCCCTCCGCAGAGGACTGATTGCCGTGTTAAGTGGCCGCCTGGAGCTGCTGGGGTTGGCTCGGCCCCCCGACCTCATGCCTGCTCTGGGTGTTGTACTTGTGAATGATGCACCATCTATGGTGCAAGATGAAGACTTCGCACCGGCCTGAGAGAATGTACAATATCGTTGAACTGTTTAAAAAGAGAAGGGTGTTGCCCGAAGCAGTGCTCAAGTGCACCAACATGTATTTGGCGCCTTTGCAGGTCCGGTAAGTGGTATCCCTCGGCTCCTGCCAGAGCCGTGCAAAACTGGTAACGGGCTCAGGCTGGACGGGAAATGTGTGTACCTTTACAAACTGCTAATTTTTTTAATCTTTGTTAAATGCATGATTTATGTATAAGGTATATAATATAATTTATTCAGGTAAAAGTGCATACATAAAAGATGTTAAAATGTTGGATTTTGAGCAGGTACATAATATGCCTAAAGACACCAATGTGCAGTTTCAAGCAATATGTGGGAAACAGACTAAAATTTAAAACTAAGAGATCAAAGCATAAATTGAATTGAGAAGGAAAAAAAATAGTAATGGATAGAACGAAAAATTGAAACGGAACGGCAAAAGTAATTTTACTAGACTACAATTGTCGGAAAATCCGACACCATTTAATAATCATACAGATAATAGCTGTGTTGTATAAACAAGTTACCCATAGAAAACGTAACTTGTAGTGGAATTACCATCTAAAGAAAACGGGATATCATCACCACATACTATTATAATTCACCAGCTATTCTGCTGGGAATTGTTCTTAAATACATTAGTCTTTGGACTTTACCATCATAAAAACATCTTATATAAATTAACTTAATTATCAATATTAAAGTAGGGTAAATGTGACCCTTCTATCACTTTCTGAAATCTGGACAAAGTAGGCCAGGCGTCAGAGTGGGGAAGGAGGGCAGCCATTGTTGTTATACGAGACCAGAGGCTCACACGGGAGCAAATTCGGCTCCTGTTAATTTTACTTGGACGTAGTGTTTTGGAACCCAAAGGTGTACCATTTTTCAACACGCTGTCTACAAATTCAAGTTAAGTGTCTATCCGAAACCCGTTTATCATTCATTTATGGCCATTAATGTCAGGATATAGGGTGACCCGGTTAGATCGCGAAATCGCCTCAAACTAAAGGTAATTAAGCCAGGTCTTCAATGTTCTGTATAGTGTTTTCTCTGATATAGCTTGTCATATATAGGATTCTGGCTTCACAGCTAGCGCACTTTTGACAGGTCAAGACGAGGATGCAAGATTTGTGCACCAGTTACTGGGTGATATGGAAGCTACCTCAAAGAGGATAATTTGGTGTCTACACCCTAGTTATACCTGGTGGACTAACCTGCTGTACTATAAGATAAGGAACCTCTTCAATGTTTAATAATATGTAGTTAATTCTGTAGTTTGATTGGCTGCATATATATAAATATAAAACCCCCCTAATGTGTAGAGGATCGATTTGTGAGATTATGAGATTATTGCAGAAATACAGTCCACTTATCATTATACAAATTGCTATCGAAGTATATAAATTAACGTAAATATAAATTCACATAAATTAAATAAATATAAATCTCACAGGTCGGTTCCCACATTATTTGGTCATCTTCGAACCGGATGACGGATTATTTGATCCTTTGAACCCACATTTGGTCATCTTAGTACCGGATGAACCAGTTAACCAGTGGATTCATTAAATATACTAGTGCAGTGTGATTTAAACAAAAGCCAGCAGTCAAGACGGCAGCGTAGCCTCGAGGGAGCTCAGGAGCCTCCCTCAGCCCAGTTCAGCTTCGTCAGCGGTTTCATGCACACCCACAGATATTTGGTGGCGTGTTATTTCGTGAAATGACAGCGCTAATATAGAATCCAGCCAAATTAGTGACTGTGTCTTCGCGAGATTGTTCACGGATTTCGTGGTGTTACATTTCGCGAGAGATTATCTACGAATTTTGTGGACTTTATTTCGCGAGGTCACTAATAATATTTAATACTTCTAGATAATATTAGAAGTTTCATAGAGGCTAATTAAGAGGCTATTAACAATAATTGTATATATTATTTCTCCAAAATAGAGAATTATTTAATATATATTGCACTAGTGATCACAGTATAATATTTACTAATTGCCAACCCACAACAGGGTAGGATATTACCATTGACTAGTTGAACTATTATCGTTCATCCTAGTCCCATTATTACTATAGTCAGTTGTACTATATTCAACAACCTAACACCATTAATGAATGGTGCTGACTCTATTTTGGGTGTAATTTTTATCAACTCGAGTTGAGTTGTATATATAATAATTTACTTATGATCATTACACCTTTGAGTGATTAATTAGTGTCTCTACCATCCTAGGGTGATATAGAAGAGCTAACCTAAAGGTACTTCCAGTGACACTGGTTTATCACTCAAATCATTAGTGTGTATGATTGTATATATATAATGTGTATTAATTTTAAGTGCTAACCTCTAGTAGAGGTAGGATTATTGCCTAGTGAGTTCAGAATTTACCCTAGGCTACCATCAGAGCTTGTTCAGTATTATGAGCAGCCCAAGTACAAGCCCCACAAGGCTTCACCAACTAGCCAGTATGGATAATGCAGGGAGAATGAAAAGAACCCTTGCAGGTCTTAAAGGCCATTTAACAAGACAGATCAAGAAATGTGAAGATTTGTCACAACAATCTCAAGTTGATTATGCTGACCTGGAAAGCTATTATCAAGCAGCTGCAGGTAAATTTGAGCAAATCAAATGCCAAATGGCTGTCCTTGTGGGGACAGACTACTACCATCAATTCATCGGTAGCCCTACTAAATATCAGGGTATAACCATGTTAAACTCTGCAGGAGGTAAATTACTCTCAGGCCCAGTATCAAGCCTGAGGAGACCTATGCCTGCAGATAAACAATACCAGTAGAAATCTAAATTTGTCAGCTGATTATATTTCTCCAGTAGCATTATACTAAGGAGATTACAGCTGACTATACTAACAGAGGTTGATGTTAGTATCATCATTTAAAGCTGAAGATGAGTTCATGAGGCCTCAGTGGCAAATCAGTGAACAGTAGCCTAAAACAGCTACAAGTCACTGCGACCAATGTCACTGAACCCACTGCAGTCTCAGAACTATACTTTACTTTAATGATGAGCTATTCAATCTTCTGAATCAATTAACTAAATTAAAACCCCAATAAATCTGATGACTGATTTGATACATTTATTATTTAATCAAGATGTATTCCATGGGCCTCAGTGTTTATATATCAGTGACCAGTTACCTGAAGAAACTTCAAGTTATATCTAATGTCACTGATCTCACTGCAGTCCCTGAATCATACTTGACTGTAGTACTTGATCACATTCAGTCTTCTGGGTTAAATAATATGTAATAAGGCTTGAATATTAGCCTTTCAAGAGTTGACAGGGAAATGAAATTGCATTAGACTTCTAACCCCTGCAACTCTAGTACGGGACATCCGTCCTGTACGAACAGACACACAAATGTGTGATTACTAACTACTAACATCAAATTAATGTAATAATTCGATGGAGGAGTATCGGTGTTCGTCTGTTCTAATTAGGACTTCGACCCGTGAGCAGCCCCTGGGGAATTATGTCGGAAAATCCGACACCATTTAATAATCATACAGATAATAGCTGTGTTGTATAAACAAGTTACCCATAGAAAACGTAACTTGTAGTGGAATTACCATCTAAAGAAAACGGGATATCATCACCACATACTATTATAATTCACCAGCTATTCTGCTGGGAATTGTTCTTAAATACATTAGTCTTTGGACTTTACCATCATAAAAACATCTTATATAAATTAACTTAATTATCAATATTAAAGTAGAGTAAATGTGACCCTTCTATCACTTTCTGAAATCTGGACAAAGTAGGCCAGGCGTCAGAGTGGGGAAGGAGGGCAGCCATTGTTGTTATACGAGACCAGAGGCTCACACGGGAGCAAATTCGGCTCCTGTTAATTTTACTTGGACGTAGTGTTTTGGAACCCAAAGGTGTACCATTTTTCAACACGCTGTCTACAAATTCAAGTTAAGTGTCTATCCGAAACCCGTTTATCATTCATTTATGGCCATTAATGTCAGGATATAGGGTGAGCCGGTTAGATCGCGAAATCGCCTCAAACTAAAGGTAATTAAGCCAGGTCTTCAATGTTCTGTATAGTGTTTTCTCTGATATAGCTTGTCATATATAGGATTCTGGCTTCACAGCTAGCGCACTTTTGACAGGTCAAGACGAGGATGCAAGATTTGTGCACCAGTTACTGGGTGATATGGAAGCTACCTCAAAGAGGATAATTTGGTGTCTACACCCTAGTTATACCTGGTGGACTAACCTGCTGTACTATAAGATAAGGAACCTCTTCAATGTTTAATAATATGTAGTTAATTCTGTAGTTTGATTGGCTGCATATATATAAATATAAAACCCCCCTAATGTGTAGAGGATCGATTTGTGAGATTATGAGATTATTGCAGAAATACAGTCCACTTATCATTATACAAATTGCTATCGAAGTATATAAATTAACGTAAATATAAATTCATATAAATTAAATAAATATAAATCTCACAGGTCGGTTCCCACAACAATTTTCTTCGTTTATACATAGCGGATATCGGCAGTTAAAAACAAGTTGCCCCCTCCCTTTCCAGCCTGTTGTCATGAGGCGGCTTAGTGGGCGGCTGCCGAGCTGTGATGCTCAATGGGACGGTCCTGTGTCCTTTTGAAGCCTTGTGCTCCTGCTGCCGTCTTAACTAATTGTGCTGGTTGCTATTTCCTCTGAAGTTCCCTTTTTCTTCACCCGACCCCCCCCCCCCCACCACCACCACCACCACCACCACTCTTCAACTAATTCTTTCCCGCCGACCTTTTGACATTCTTAATTATTCTTTGACATCTATTTTTATGCCAGGTGTTTGGGGAGGCACTCGCCCATGGAACCGTGGTACCCGACGTTACGGAACTCGATCTCGACGGACTGGTGGTTCTTAAGGTGGCGATTGCCAATTGCAAGGCATATACTCACGATGCACCCCTGGGGGTGGGGCGGGGGTCTGTCTTGTCAGGCACCTGATTGATACCTGGTTGATGGGGTTCTGGGAGTTCTTCTACTTTCCAAGTCGTTGATGGGGTTCTGGGAGTTCTTCTACTTTCCAAGTCGTTGATGGGGTTCTGGGAGTTCTTCTACTTTCCAAGTCGTTGATGGGGTTCTGGTAGTTCTTCTTCTCTCCAAGTCCGGCCCGAGGCCAGACTTGACTTGTGAGAGTTTGGCTGTTGCTCGGAGCGGCCCGCAGGCCCATATACCCACCACAGCCCGGTTGGTCCGGCACTCCTTGAAGGAAACAATCTAGTTTCCTCTTGAAAATGTCCACGGTTGTTCCTGTAATATTTCTGATGCTCGCTGGTAGGACGTTGAACAACCGTGGACCTCTGATGTTCATACATTGTTCTCTGATTGTGCCCATGGCACCTCTACTCTTCACTGGTTCTATTCTGCATTTTCTTCCATGTCGTTCACTCCAGTACGTTGTTATTTTACTGTGCAGATTTGGGACCTGGCCCTCCAGTATTTTCCATGTGTATTATTTGGTATCTCTCTCGTCTCCTTTCTAGTGAATACATTTGGAGAGCTTTGAGACGATCCCAATAATTCAGGTGCTTTATCTCGTCTGTGTGTGCCGTATGTGCGCCGTATATATGTACGTAGGTGTCCTATCCTCTAATTGTGGCTCACGAATAAGCCCCCATAACCACCATGGAATGTAATTATTACATACTAGTTTCTGCTGCTGCTGAATGATCCTTGTATAACTCCCCAGGCTCGTCGGGTGGGCGACCAGGCGCACCCCCAACCCCCGAGTCGAACTGTTGGAAGACCAGGCTCTGTAGCCCTCACTACATTGGGCCCAGACAAAGCTACTCCTTTGACCCTCCCGACTACTCCCTTCACTCACCCTCCCTCTGTGGTAGGTTGAGCCCCCAAGCCTCCATTGGTGACCACCTCATCACCTGGAGTGGCTACTTCTCTCATTGTGACAACTGCGCCTTTTACCTCCCCCCCCCCCACTCTCGTTGGGTGTTTGGCACTAACCTCCCCCCCCCCTTTTTAAGACTCGCTCATAAGATTCGCTCCAGTGCTAATACGTTCCACACCTTATTTATTCCTGCTACATGGACTAAATATTTTAATCTCAACCATCCGGATTCTACACATCCTGAAGATTTCTTCCTTCATTAACATCTCGTGGATTAGGTGGATGCCTCTTACTTTTAACCCCACCTGTACTGGTACAAGTGTCATTGCTGCTGCTCCTCAGGATGCAGCTACCTGCTTAGCCATATTGTCCAGCATTGAGAAGACCCCCCCCCTCCCCACCTCAGTTAGGGGCCTCCAAAAATACCCGGTTAAATGCCAGTGTTGGCAGTTATCCTACTGCACTATGTTGCGACTGGTGTTAGGGACCTGAAAGACTGCCACGAGGATATTAAACATATCCTTGAAGCCTAAGGTCATTCAGTCCTACAGGTTATGTTCACTCGACCCCCCTCATGGTCATCAGCTTCTACACATTGTGAAGATCACTTTTGATAGTTAAACCTTTCCACCTGCTATAATTCTTGTTGGTGCCAGATGCTCCACTTAGGAGTACATTCCCTCTCATAGACTTTGCAATAAGTGCTGGAAATTTGAGCATGGTACCCTCAAATGCACAATTACAGTGTATGCCCCATGAGGGGTGACTCTGGTCACTAAGACGGTGCTCTTCTTTCCAGGCTCACTACCTCAATTGCGGTGACGCCCACCCTACCTTCTGCACGTGTATAAACTACAAATGTTAGGAAGACTTCAATTTGAAGCACCGCAATAGTTTCTTTTCCTGAGGCGAGACGCAAAGTCCGCCATCTCTCCTCTTTCACTAGCATATCTTATGATCGTGTGCCCCCTCACTGTCTGGCCTGTTGTTGCCGTGAGGGGGCTTGGTGGGCAGCTGCCGGGGTGTGATGCTCCATGGGTCAGTCCTGTCCTTTTGCAGCCTTATGCTCCTGCTGCTGTCTTTACCCATTTTGCCAGTAACCTTATCCTTTTCATCGTGTTTCATTGTTCTCCCCCCTCTTCTATCATATTGTAATTTCCTGCCGACCTTTTGCCTGTTTTGATTATTCTTTCGACTTTCTTTTCTGACGCCCGGGTGTTTGGGGAGGCATACTCTTGCACCCGTAGAACTGTAGTACCCAACGTCTCGAGCGAGTAGACCCTTTTATTGTCAAACCCCCTTTCGTCACTGAGCCCGATCTCGACGGACTCGCGGTTCTTAAGGTGGCGTTTGTGGGGCGTATACTCACGACGCACCCCTGGGGGGACCCCGGCAAGATCGGCGATAGCTTGTTGTTGGGTGTCCTGCCTCTAATTGTGGCTCCATGGTGGGTGTGGGGGCATATTCGGGAATGAATGTTTCTTTTTCGTATCTATGTTGTATTCTGTTCCTCCTTTCCCTTCTCAGGCTCGTGGGGGTGGGCGACCAAGCCCCCGAGTCGGTCAGCTCTGTAGACCCTGCTGCATTGGGGCCCCGACCTAGCTCCTCCTTTGGCTTCTGACTACTCCCCTCCCTGTGGTTGGGTCGAGCCCCAAGCCCCCAGTGGTGACTACCTCGTCCCCTGGCATGGCTCAATCTCAAGTTGTAATTACTGCGCCTTTTAACCCCTCTCTGGGGGTTCTCAACGCCATCCTCGACACGGCCGCACTCGCTCGGTTCCTTCCCGTTATGATGCCTATCAAGCCTTGTTTGGTCCCGCTTCGTGGGCCAAATATTTTGATCTCCTCCCTCTTGATTCTGTGCCTCCTGACGATTTCTCCCTCCATCGACATCTTGTTGATTCCGTGGATGCCTCTATTATCTTCAACCCCACTCATCTCGGTACATGTGTGGTTGCTGCTCCTTCCCAGGATTGCTTGGCTGCCTTATCCTGCCTTGGGGAGACCCCTGTTCGGGTCTCGAAGAATGCTCAGTTGAATGCCAGTGTTGACACTATTCTCTTCCCGCCCCATGTTGTGACCGGTGTTCGGAATCTGCAGGACTGCCACGATGATGATCGGCATATCCTCGATGCCCAGGGCCATTCTATCCTCCAGGTGGACACGTTTACTCGTCCCCCTCGTGGTCGTCGCTGTCAACCCCTTCGGGTTGTGAAGATTACCTTTGATGGTAGGACCCTTCCCCCCCCCCCCCTTCCCCCTGTCATTCTTGCTGGTGCCAGGTACTCTGTCCAGAAGTACATTCCTTCTCCTAGGCTCTGTAACAAATGCTGGAGGTTTGGGCATTGTGCCCTCCACTGCTCTGGAACTCTCTCTCTGTCCTTTGTGTGGGGGCGAAGGTCACTCTAAGACAGAGTGCACTTCTCCCCAGGCTCGCTACCTCGATTGCGGTGAGGCCCATCCTACCTTCTCCCGTGCGTGTATCAATTACAAGCTTGAGGCAGCCGTCCTCAACTTGAAGCACCGGGAGCGTTTATCCTTTCCTGAGGCGAGGCGCCAGGTTCGCCGGCTCCTGCCTTATGCCAACGTCTTACGCTCGCGTGTTGCGCTCTTCCTCTCCTCGTCCTTCCCACCTTCCTCACTCACAACTGTTTCCGGGCCTTGGACCCTGATACGCCCACTGCCCCCTCCTCTGTTCCTTTGAGTTGTGTCCCGAAGGGTCCCCCTCCTGGTCCTCTGTCTTGGGTCCCGTTCTTTCTACCCGGTCTTTCATGTCTCCTGTGTCTTCTTCCTCGTCGCCCTCCAATACTCCTTTCCATCCTTCTTCGTCTATTGACTCTACCCGCCGCCTGTCAGTGCGGGCTGATGTCCATCTCTCTCCTAACGGCCGTCATGTGTGCTCTCGTCCAGCTTCTCCTGTTGAGACGCTGGAATCCGTTGCCCGGTACGTAGTTGCTGGGACACCAGTGTCTCTAATTCAGAAGTGTAAGCTTGGCTCCTCTCCTTCCTCCTCCCCGGCGGGTAAGAAGGCTTCGCTTTCTTCCTCGGCCCCTACTACTGACTCTATTGCTCCTTCCTCTCCCGTTTTGGTGGTTGTGCCCCCTGTTCCTGCTATGGAGGTTTCTTTGGCCTCTGCTTCCCTCTCGGTTGCTGCTCTTGCTGAGGTGTACTCCCCTCTTTCTACTCCCCCTCTTCTTGCTGCTGTCCTTGACTGCTCCTCTCCGTTGTCTCTTCCTTCTCCGGACCCAGCCCGCCCACCTCTGGTCTGTTCTCCCATTTCCTTCCCTCCGTCTTTGCTCAGTTTACCCATGCCCCCTAACCCTGACTTTGCTGACCCTGATCCCAACCCTGATCTTCTTTAACGTGCTATGTTTCTCTTTCGCCTTTGTTTCTTCCTTGTCCTCTGTTCTTTCTCTTCTCGTCGATGTCTGTTCTTCAATGGAACGTTCGAGGTTATTACGCAAATTTCCTCAAACTCCAACTTCTGATTTCGCGGTTTTCGCCCCTTTGTGTCTGTCTCCAGGAGCCGATGCTTGGTGCTCGTCCTGGTCGCTTTCGTGGCTATTCCTTTCTTTCCTTCCCCCCCCCCCCAACTTTTGCTGGAGCTCCTAATTCTTCTGCTCTCTTGATTCGCTCTGATGTTCCCTTTGTCCCCTTACATTTTCCTTTGCCTCTCCATTGTTCTGCTGCTTGTATCTTTGTGGAGAAATGGTACACAGTTTGTTTCATTTATCTCCTCCCGAGTGTCCTGCTTTCTCTTCCTGATCTGAAACATCTAATGACTCCTTGCCGGAGCCTGTGCTCCTGCTGGGTGATTTCAATTGTCGTCTTTCCCTTTGGGGTGATGTTCTGACGAACACCCGAGGTCGCCTTCTTGAGCCGTTTATCCTTTCTTCCTCCCTGTCTCTTCTGAATTCTGGTGAGCCCACGCATTTGGACTCTCGGACTCTCTCCCTTTCCTCTCTTGATCTTTCTCTTTGCTCATCTTCTCTTTACTTAGATTTCACGTGGCAGGTTCTTGATGACCTCCATGGCAGTGACCATTTCTACATCCTTGTGGCACCTTTTTCTCTTTTCGCCCTCCCCTCTCCTTCCTTAGGTGGCAGTTTGCTAAAGCGGACTGGAACGTATTTACCCTCGGTGCTGCTCTCTCTGACCTCTCCCTCGCTCTCTCCTCCTTTTTCATGACACTGTTTTCGACGCTGCCATCTGCTCTATTCCTCGTTCTTTCATTTGGTGTCCATGGAAGTGCGTTCCCTGGTGGAGTGCAGACTGTGCTCGGGCTGTCCGCTGTAAGAGTGCAGCCAGGAAGAGACACCGCCATCGGCAGACGGCCGATTCTTTTCTTTTGGAAAGCGAGTGCGAGGAAAGAGAGTGGCTAAACGTGAATGTTGGGCATCTTGTGTCTCCACCATTTCGTCCGAAACTCCTCTGCCACAGATCTGGAAGCATATCTGCAAGATAGCGGGTAAGTTCGTTCCCGATGTTTAACCGGTCCTTCACCTCCATGATACTTTTGTGGCAGACCCGTTTCAGGTCGCTACCGAACTAGGTTCCCACTTTTCTTCTGTTAGCTCTGGTCTTCATCTTCCCCAATCTTTCCCTCTTCGTAAACCTGTCCTTGAATCACGTCCTTTAGATTTCTGCACTCGTCTTCAACTTCACTATAATGATCCCTTCTCTCTCTCTCTCTGAACTTCGTTCTGCCCTGGCCCTCTGCGGTTCTACGGCGGCGGGCTCCGATGGTATTCATTATGAGATGCTTCGCCGTCTCCCTCCGTGCACGTCTCAGTATTTACTGAGTCTGTATATTCGGATCTGGGAGTCGTCGTCAGTCCCTGAGGACTGGCTCGATGCCGTTGTCCTCCCTGTTCGCAAACCAGGGTCTCTGGGTACTTCCCCTAAGGACTTTCGCCCTATTGCTCTCACAAGTTGTCTGCAAACTCTTTGAACGTATGGTTAACGTTCGTCTGATGTGGTTCTTAGAACATTATCACCACCTCTTCCCTTCTAAATTAGGTTTCCGCAAGTGCCGCAACATAACAGATGTCCCGGTGAACATCTCCAACGAATATATATCTGAACGAATATAGACCTCCAACATATATTGGAGGTCTATATTCGTACTGCTTTTGCTGCGAAGACCTCCGTTGTTGCCGTCCTTTTTGACCTGGAAAAGGCTTACGACACCACTTAGCGAAATCATATTCTATCTCAATTCATTCTTTTGGCCTTCGTGGTCATCTCCCTCTCTTTCTTCGCAGCTTCCTCTCCCGTCGATCCTTTCGGGTGCGCCTTGGTACCGCTCTCTCTGCCTCTTTTCAGTAATACGAAGGTGTGCCCCAGGGTAGTGTTCTGAGCACTACTCTTTTTCTGGTTGCCCTCAATGGTCTTCTTTCCTCTCTTCCTTCTGGTGTCTTCTCCGCTCTCTATGTCGATGATCTTACCCTTTGCTGTCAGGGTGATGATTCGCCTCTCCTTCAACGCCGGCTTCAATTTGCAATTGATGCCGTGTCGTCTTGGGCCACCGATCATGGCTTCAAGTTTCTCTACTTCTAAGACTTGTGCCATGACTTTTACGCGGAAACGGGTTGTTCTTCGTCTCTCTTTGTCACTTTATGGTCATCCCCTTGAATACAAAGATTCCGCGAAGCTTTTGGGGTTATTCCTTGACACTCGTTTGTCTTGGTCTCCCCATATCTCTTACCTCCGTGTTGAGTGCTCTAAGGCCCTTACCCTCCTTCGGGTCTTGTCCCATACTTCTTGGGGGGCAGATAGGCGCACTCTCCTTACTTTACATTCCTCTCTCGTCCTGTCTAAGCTCGATTATGGTTGCCCTGATTACTCGTCTGCTACTCCTTCTACTCTTCGCCGTCTTGATGCTTTGCACCATACTGGGTTACGCCTCAGTTCTGGTGCATTTCGTTCGACTCCCGTCCTTAGCTTGTACGTTGACACTGGCTTCCTGTCTCTCCAGGACCGCCGTGATCGCTACTGTCTTCACTATCTTGCGCGGTCCTTACAACATCCTTCCTCTCGCCTCTGTCGTGCTTTAACTTTTACCTCTCCTGCGGTTCCTGTTCCTCTTCACCACCTCCCTCTTCCTGTCCGGTTATCTCGCCTCCAGGATTCTCTTTCCGTTCGTATTTCTAATGTTTCTCCTCGTGTTGTTCCTTCTTTGCCCCCATGGAGAGTCCCTCTTCCGCGGTTTTGTACTTCCTTGACCCGTATCACTAAAGCTTTTACCCCTCCTACGGTTCTAAAACGCCTTTTTCTTGAGCACTTTTCTTCTCACTCCCGCTCCGTTTCTGTCTTCACCGATGGGTCTAAGTCGGCGGACGGTGTTTTTCCTGATCGCACTTATATGTGTCGCTTACCTCCGGAGACTAGCATCTTTACAGCGGAACTTTATGCTATTCTCTATGCTCTTCGTCTCCTGCTTTCTCGTTGTCAGTCTTCCTTTGTAGTTGTTGTTGACTCTCGTAGTGCCCTCATGGCTCTCGGGTCCTTTAATCCGGAACATCCAGTAGTTGTCGAGATCCAGCATTGGCTGTTCCTTGTTCACAGTAAATTTAAGTCGGTTGGGTTCCCAGCCATATTGGTGTGACTTTAAATGAGCGTGTGAATGCTGCCGCCAAGGAAGCTGTCCGCTCTTGTCCCATCTCTCGTAAAGGCATTCCGTATTCCGACTTTTACCCGATTATCCATTCCTCGGTCCTTACCCATTGGCAGGCTTCTTGGTTGTCTGTTACTGGTAACAAGCTCCGTACTCTTAAATGTTGTGTTTCCTCGTGGCCGTCCTCCTTCCACCGTAACCGGCGGTAGGAAACAGCTCTGGCGAGGTTGCGTATTGGCCATACTCACTTAACCCATGGTCACTTGATGGAGCACCGCCCTGCTCCTTATTGTCCTAGTTGCATTGTCCCTCTTACGGTCGTGCATGTCCTTCTTGAATGTCATGACTTCCAGGACGAGCATGTGTCTTGCTTTCCGACCGCCCCTCGCGGTCACCTGTCCCTCAGTAGAATTCTTGGTGACTCGGATACTTTTGATATCGTTCGCCTTATGCGTTTTTGTTCTCGTATTGGCATCCTTGGTGATATTTAGCGCCCTCTGATTATTCTGCGCATTTGATGGTGCTACATAGCCTTCCCGGTTTGGTGCCTTCTTTTGATAATTACTTACTTACTTTCTATGCTTGTGTGCGCTAATCAGAGCTAAAACTGATAGTAATGATGAGGATGTTAAATAGAGGTGTAGTTGTCATCGTCATTCACTGTATATTACCCTATGTAGACTAAGCTCTGTTAATCATAAGTTACGTTCTTGTCGATGTAGAGGAGTGGTTGATAATAAACTGAAGGAAGGTTAGCGCTCTTTATATTACCTGTATAATTTAGGTTGGGAATTTAAAAAAAAAAAAAACTAGTTGAGGATGATGAGTTTATCTTAAAGATATATATATATATATATATATATATATATATATATATATATATATATATATATATATATATATATATATATAGGTATATATATATATATATATATAGGTATATATATATATATATATATATATATATATATATATATATATATATATATATATATATATATATATATATATATATATATATATATATATATATATATATATATATATATATATATATGTCGTACCTAGTAGCCAGAACGCACTTCTCAGCCTACTATACAAGGCCCGATTTGCCTAATAAGCCAAGTTTTCATGAATTATTTGTTTTTCGACTACCTAACCTACCTAACCTTACCTAACCTAACTTTTTCGGCTACCTAACTTAACCTAACCTATAAAGATAGGTTAGGTTAGGTTAGGTAGGGTTGGTTAGGTTCGGTCATATATCTACGTTAATTTTAACTCCAATAAAAAAAAATTGACCTCATATAGAATGAAATGGGTAGCTTTATCATTTCATAAGAAAAAAATTAGAGAAAATATATTACTTCAGGAAAACTTGGCTTATTAGGCAAATCGGGCCATGCATAGTAGCCTGAGAAGTGCGTTCTGGCTACTAGGTACGACATATATATATACATATATATATATATATATATATATATATATATATATATATATATATATATATATATATATATATATATATATATATATATATATATATATGTGAATGAAAACTCACACCCCAGAAGTGACTCGAACCCATACTCCCAGGAGCAACGCAACTGGTAACTACAGGGCGCCTTAATCCTTAGCAACGCCTTAGTTGCGTTGCTCCTGGGAGTATGGGTTCGAGTTACTTCTGCGGTGTGAGTTTTCATTCGCATATAGTCCTGGGGACCATTCAGGCTTGTTCGCATTTGTGTTCCTCACGTGTGCCCCAAAGAATGAGGTGATTTGGTGAAATGCTATGCCCAAGATTACCATCCGAGTTGCCGTCAGGGAAGTGGCTCAAATAGCCTCGGCTATCACTTCCTTTTGACGGCCGTGATGGTCAAGTGGATTAAGGCGCCCTGTAGTTACCAGTTGCGTTGCTCCTGGGAGTATGGGTTCGAGTCACTTCTGGGTGTGAGTTTTCATTCTCATATAATCCTGGGGACCATTCAGGCTTGTTCACATTTAAGTTCCTCACGTGTGCCCCAAAGAATGAGGTGATTTGGTGAAATGCTATGCCCAAGATTACCATCCGAGTTGCCGTCTGGGAAGTGGCTCAATTAGCCTCAGCTATCACTTCCTTTTGACGGCCGTGATGGTCAAGTGGATTAAGGCGCCCTGTAGTTACCAGTTGCGTTGCTCCTGGGAGTATGGGTTCGAGTCACTTCTGGGGTGTGAGTTTTCATTCGCATATAGTCCTGGGGACCATTCAGGCTTGTTCGCATTTGTGTTCCTCACGTGTGCCCCAAAGAATGAGGTGATTTGGTGAAATGCTATGCCCAAGATTACCATCCGAGTTGCCGTCAGGGAAGTGGCTCAAATAGCCTCGGCTATCACTTCCTTTTGACGGCCGTGATGGTCAAGTGGATTAAGGCGCCCTGTAGTTACCAGTTGCGTTGCTCCTGGGAGTATGGGTTCGAGTCACTTCTGGGTGTGAGTTTTCATTCTCATATAAGTCCTGGGGACCATTCAGGCTTGTTCGCATTTAAGTTCCTCACGTGTTCCCCAAAGAATGAGGTGATTTGGTGAAATGCTATGCCCAAGATTACCATCCGAGTTGCCGTCTGGGAAGTGGCTCAATTAGCCTCAGCTATCACTTCCTTTTGACGGCCGTGATGGTCAAGTGGATTAAGGCGCCCTGTAGTTACCAGTTGCGTTGCTCCTGGGAGTATGGGTTCGAGTCACTTCTGGAGTGTGAGTTTTCATTCGCATATAGTCCTGGGGACCATTCAGGCTTGTTCGCATTTGTGTTCCTCACGTGTGCCCCAAAGAATGAGGTGATTTGGTGAAATGCTATGCCCAAGATTACCATCCGAGTTGCCAGTCGGGGAAGTGGCTCAAATAGCCTCGGCTATCACTTCCTTTTGACGGCCGTGATGGTCAAGTGGATTAAGGCGCCCTGTAGTTACCAGTTGCGTTGCACCTGGGAGTATGGGTTCGAGTCACTTCTGGGGTGTGAGTTTTCATTCGCATATAGTCCTGGGGACCATTCAGGCTTGTTCGCATTTGTGTTCCTCACGTGTGCCCCAAAGAATGAGGTGATTTGGTGAAATGCTATGCCCAAGATTACCATCCGAGTTGCCATCGGGAAAGTGGCTCAAATAGCCTCGGCTATTACTTCCTTTTGACGGCCGTGATGGTCAAGTGGATTAAGGCGCCCTGTAGTTACCAGGTGCGTTGCTCCTGAGAGTATGGGTTCGAGTCACTTCTGGGGTGTGAGTTTTCATTCGCATATAGTCCTGGGGACCATTCAGGCTTGTTCGCATATATATATATATATAATATAAAATATGAACTCGGAAGAGAGAGAGGGATAAAGAGGGAGAGGTTCTGCTGACTTGCATTGGGGATAAGCTGAGAGCTGACAAACAAATACACAGCTCTGTGTATATGTGTGTACTCACCTAGTTGTGTTTGCGGGGGTTGAGCTCTGGCTCTTTGGTCCCGCCTCTCAACCGTCAATCAACAGGTGTACAGATTCCTGAGCCTACTGGGCTCTATCATATCTACACTTTAAACTGTGTATGGAGGCAGCCTCTACCACATCACTTCCTAATGCATTCCATTTATCAACCACTCTGACACTAAAAAAGTTCTTTCTAATATCTCTGTGGCTCATTTGGGGATTCAGTTTCCACATGTGTCTCCTTGTGCGTGTGCCCCTTGTGTTAAGTAGCCTGTCTTTATCTACCTTATCAATTCCCTTGAGAATCTTGAATGTGGTGATCATGTCCCCCCTAACTCTTCTGTCTTCCAGCGAAGTGAGGTTTAATTCCTGTAGTCTCTCGTAGCTCATACCCCTCGGCTCGGGTACTAGTCTGGTGGCAAAACTTTGAACCTTTTCCAGTTTAGTCCTTATCCTTGACTAGATATGGACTCCATGCTGGGGACTGCATACTCCAGGATTTGCCTGACATATGTGGTATACAAAGTTCAGAATGATTCTTTACACAAGTTTCTGAATGCCGTTCGTATGTTGGCCAGCCTGGCATATGCGCTGATGTTATATCCTCTTAATGTGCTGCAGGAGACAGGTCTGGGGTGATATCAACCCCCAAGTCTTTTTCTTTCTCTGACTCCTGAAGAATTTCCTCTCCCAGATGATACCTTGTATCTGGCCTCCTGCTCCCTACACCTATCTTCATTACATTACATTTGGTTGGGTTAAACTCTAACAACCATTTGTTCGATCATTCCTTCAGCTTGTCTAGGTCTTCTTGAAGCCTCAAACAGTCCTCTTCTGTCTTAATCCTTCTCATAATTTTGGCATCGTCCGCAAACATTGAGAGAAATGAATCGATACCCTCCGGGAGATAATTTACATATATCAGAAACAAGATAGGACCGAGTACAGAGCCCTGTGGGACTCCACTGGTAACTTAACGCCAGTCGGTCTCGCCCCTCACCGTAACTCTCGGCTTCCTATTGCTTAGTGTTGTAGTTGTGTGTTGGTGGTTTTGTCGCCGTTGATCCTTCTTTACAGACAACCCAACCCACAACTCGGTAGAGTGTTTATACATCACTAGGAGATCACACTAGGCGCTTCTGGCTCTTGGAGAGGGGCTCAACATCACACGATTAGGGGATGCGGCTCCAACACTTAGCCTCATTGTCACGTGCACACACCCACTCGAGCCGCTGTGACTCACCACTCTCTCCTTATGTGATATGATCTCGATCCCCTTTAACTTGCTAGTTTTCCGTCCTACCCTGTCCACAGCGGTGGTTCTTGGTTCTTTCTCTCTCTCTCTCTCCTTCTGTACTATTTCATGGGAAGCCTCACTAGGACAAGGTCAATTACCAGCAAATATGAATACATTTACTGGACAGAGCACATACACAATACATATACACATATAATAATAATGAACCCTATACTCTATACTATTACAATCAGGTTGCACTCCAACACCATCAGAATTATCATCAGCTTATCAGTGGTATCCTATTTCCTGGTTCACCACCAGATACTATCAACCTCCTCAAGTGGGACAAGTCTTATATTTCAATGTTGCACTATCGGCAAGAGATTATATATATCTATGAACATGTACAAGGAAAATCAGCATATGATTGCAATAACATAAATATATCAGTATAAATGTTCCTTGATACACAACAATATTCAGTCGATCACCCTATCAGTCCTAGAACACATACATCTGTAGATAATCCAGCCTACGACTGTAACTCTAAACTTCAGTATAAAACACTCCTTGACATAAGAATGCAAACAATCACTCACCGTTCACTGCGTCTTGCACGCTAATAACAACCAAACACTATCAACTCCCTACAAGTGATCATTTAGAACTTCCCTTCCACATCTGGAAGTTCACTACCCTGATCTCTTCAGGTTCTTCCGGGTTTAACTACCAGGATCCTCTGCAGCTCCTCCAGGCTGCTACACCATGAAGTTTTTCTTGAGCAAGTACGGTGTTTCATCCTTCTGCTAGGGTCCTCCACAGCTCTCCTGGCTGCTACACCATGAAGTTCCCTCGAGCAACTATGGTGCTTCACCACCTCTACAGAAGCACGTGACACTCCTTTTCACTGCTTCTGCTCACAGCTCGAGGTCCTCTCCTCCCCTACCTTGGAGTCTCATTAACTACTCCCTCTGTGCTGGCTTCAAAGTTCTCAGCAACTTCTTCCCAAAGACAAACCTGCAACCCATCGACACTCCAATAAAAATGTTTCCTTATAAACGCATAGACGAAATAATAGACACAATATGTTTGCATCTAACATCTATCCGCTCTCTACATGCAGTGAGTGTGGACTTCCCCGTTGGGCTGGTCCATGCTCCACCTCGTCCGGCGGGCCTCACTCACTCAGGGAGGGTCCGGGCCTCACTCACTCAGGGAGGGTCCTCCGCCACCAGGAGCTGGGCTCCGTCAGTTGGCTTCAGGCTGTCGATAGGAGAGGACACGCTGCTCGTCCCTCCAGCTGTCTCTCTCATCTCCGTCCTCTCATTTAGGCTTCCTGCCTTACCAAAACATTTCTAACTTATAAATAAACATTGCTACTGTCGCTGGGCACACGACCAACTACAAGCAATCACTATGAACTGGCTTAAATCGTGCTTACCACAGATTGTCTAGTCGAGGGCGCTATCCCTCTGACGGAGCCTGGTCAGGGCGCTCCACACAGCCCACGAAAATGTCTCTGGGCGGCTTAATAAACTCTCCTCGCCATCCAGGACTTGAGACCACAACGTTCTCAGTTCAATTCCACAGCTGGCACATCTACACACTTCTCTTCTCTTGGAGATATATCACTAGGGGTTCCTTCCTGACGGGAGCTCAAACGGAGCGCGGATTTCCCCCTGCGATGTCTGGCCTCAAGTGAGGTCAAACCCCTCCAGAAGCGAGCCTCACGCCTCCAGCAAAATATCCACATCTCCTAACCAGTCATTTATCTATTTCCTTATTTACTGCCCATAATCTCAAATTGTTCATTGAACCCAACAGGCTATTTTACATCTGTGTTATCGCCTCTATATTTCCTATACTTTCTAGTTAGGTCAGGTTTGTTGAATAACTCTCAAGGGGGAGACTCATTTCTCCTGTAGGCTGAGATCATAACATTAGGTACTCCCTTATCCACTGGAGCTCCTTACCAGCTACACCTGCCTGTCTCTCCAGCTTATGTACCAGCCTCTTATGCAGTACTTATGCGTGTGTACTGTGTGTATGTGTGTGTGTCGACAATTAGCTTGTGAGGGCGGTGTGGTTAGAGCGGTGGAGGTGGGAGGCCTCAGTCGGTAGACTGACTGATTTACCATGGTAAATGGGAGAGAGAGGACTAAGTGAATTTGTGGTGGAGGTGTCTACCTTTGTCTCTGTCTCTGTCTCTGTCTCTGTCTCTGTCTCTGTCTCTGTCTCTCTCTCTCTCTGTCTCTGTCTCTCTCTCTGTCTCTCTCTCTCTGTCTCTGTCTCTCTGTCTGTCTCTCTGTCTCTGTCTCTCTCTGTCTCTGTCTGTGTCTCTCTCTCTGTCTCTCTCTCTGTCTCTCTCTCTGTCTCTCTCTCTCTCTCTCTCTCTCTCTCTCTCTCTCTCTCTCTCTCTCTCTCTCTCTCTCTCTCTCTCTCTCTCTCTCTCTCTCTCTCTCTCTCTCTCTCTCTCTCTCTCTCTCTCAAATATCTAATAGTCGCAAGCTAAATAATATAGGTTAACAGGAGTAGCGCCTGACTGGTATAAGCAGAACCCATAAACTGTTTACTATGGCTGCTCCCTTTCGTAATTACACACACACACAGCAGGAAGTAAGGAAGTGTTTACTAGAGTTGGATGTGACAAAGTCTATAGGCTCAGATGGAATCTCCCCTTGGATACTAAAGGAAGGAGCAGAAGAACTGTGCCTGCCACTCTCCATATTGTACAACAATTCACTGGTAACAGGGGAACTGCCAGAAATTTGGAAAGCAGCTAACGTAGTCCCGATATACTAGAAAGGGGATAGACAGGAGGCACTGAACTACAGGCCAGTGTCCCTAACCTGCATACCATGCAAGCTGATGGAGAAGATTGTGCTATGAAAGCTAATGGAACATCTGGAGCGAAATAACTTTGTAACACAGCATCAACATGGGTTCAGGGATGGCAGGTCCTGCCTCACAGGGTTACGTGAATTCTATGACCAGGCCACAAAAATCAGGCAAGAAAGAGAAGGGTGGGCAGACTGCATATTTTTGGATTGTCAGAAAGCCTTTGATACAGTACCACACAAGAGGCTAGTGAAAAAGCTGGAGATGCAGGCTGGAGTGAAAGGGAAGGTACTCCATTGGATAAATGAGTACCTAAGTAACAGGAGACAACGAGTCAGTGTGAGGGGTGAGGTCTCAGATTGGCGAGAAGTTACAAGTGGAGTCCCGCAGGGGGTCAGTCCTTGGACCTATACTGTTTCTGATATATGTAAATGATCTCCCAGAGGGTATAGAGTCGTTTCTCTCAATGTTTGCTGATGATGCAAAAATTATGAGGAGGATTGAAACAGAGGATGATAGGAGGCTACAAGATTACATAGACAGACTGAGTGAATGGTCCAACAAATGGCTGTTGAAGTTCAACCGAGTAAATGCAAAGTAATGAAACTAGGCAGTGGAAACAGGAGGCCAGACACAGGATACTAGAATAGGAGATGAAGTACTTAATGAAACGGACAGAGAGAAAGATCTTGGAGTTGATATCACACCAAACCTGCCTCCTGAAGCCCACATAAAAAGAATAACGTCTGCGGCATATGTGAGGCTGGCTAACATCAGAACAGCGTTCAGGAACCTGTGTAAGGAATCATTCAGAATCTTGCATACCACATATGTAAGACCAATTCTGGAGTATGCGGCCCCAGCATGGAGCCCGTACCTTGACAAGCACAAGACGAAGCTGGAAAAAGTTCAAAAGTATGCCATTAGACTAGTCCCAGAACTAAGAGGCATGAGTTACGAGGAAAGGCTGCGGGAAATGCACCTTACGACACTGGAAGACAGAAGAGTAAGAGGAGTAGACATGATCACAACCTACAAAATCCTCAGGGGAATCGACCGGGTAGATAAGGATAAACTTATTCAACACTGGTGGTACGCGAACAATGAGACACAATTGGAATCTGAGTACCCACATGAGCCACAGGGACGTTACAAGAAACTTTTTCAGTGTCAGAGTAGTTAACAGATGGAATGCATTAGGTAGTGATGTGGTGGAGGCTGACTCCATACACAGTTTCAAATGTAGATATGATAGAGCCCAGTAGGCTCAGGAATCTGTACACCAGTTGATCGACAGTTGAGAAGCGGGACCAACGAGCCAAAGCTCAACCCCCGCAAGCACAAATAGATGAGTACAAATAGGTAAGTACACACACACACACACACACACACTAGTTTCACATTGGAAAAGGTTCAAAGGTTTGCCACCAGACTAGTACCTGAACTGAGGGGTATCAGCTACGAGGAGAGACTACGGGAATTATACCTCACGTCACTGAGAGACAAAAGAATTAGGGGGGACATGATCACTACATACAAGATCTCAAAGGATTCGAGTCACTTCTGGAGTGTGAGTTTTCAGTTGCATATAGTCCTGGGGACTATTCAGGCTTGTTCCCATTTGTGTTCCTTATGTGAGCCCCAAAGAATGAGGTGATTTGATAAAATACTATGCCCAAGATTACCATCAGAGTGCCGGCGGGCTGATGGGCAAATAGCCTCGGCTACCATCGGCTTTTGTCCGGTCGTGATGGTCGAGTGGATAAGGTGTCCTGTACACATCAGTTGCATTGTGCTCCTGGCAGTATGGGTTTGAGTCACTTCTGGGGTGTGAGTTTTCAGTTACACACACACACACACACACACACACACACACACACACACACACACACACACACACACACACACACACACACACACACACACACACACACACATATATATATATATATATATATATATATATATATATATATATATATATATATATATATATATATATATATATGACTCAATTGCCGACAGAGATGCCACAACAGCTCAAGCCCTAAGGGAGAAACACCCACCCAGGGCTCCGCGTGAGGACGACATTATACAAGTGGGGGCTACCAGAGCAGAACCTCTCTGGGTAGCTGAATCTGTGGTCCATAAAGCAGCCTTGTCCTTCCCAACAGGATCAGCAGGTGGGTTCACAGGACTAAAACCCAACCACCTCAAGCAGATGCTCAACCCTGCACTGGGTGACATTGCAAAGAACCTCTTGGTGGAACTAACCAGATTCACCAACACATGTCTAGCTGGCAACATACCAGCGACCATAAGACCTATCTTTTTTGGAGCATCTCTCTGTGCTCTAAAGAAAAAGGATGGAGGGATCAGGCCAATAGCTGTGGGCAATTCTCTCCGGCGTCTCGTCGCAAAGGCTGCTGCAAGAACAGTTAGTGATGCAGCGGCCAACATGCTGAAGCCAAAACAGCTCGGGTTTTGCCTGGAAAGAGATGTTGTTGTCTTGCCTATATACTGAATTCTATAGGCAAGACAACAACATCTCTTTCCAGGCGATTAACGATGCATAAGCAACAGGGCTCCATAAAGGAACATATAATCTCTTCCCACAACCAAACCATCACCAGAGAAGTCTTAACAAAAAACATGGAAATCATCGATAGATACAGCGATAGCAGGCGGCTAGATATCTGCGAGACACTACACATTAAGAAGTCGACACCAGCAATCAACTGCCAATTAATGCACAACTATATTCTACCCACTTCAAGACTCCGCACCAATAAAGAAGCATCAAGAAATATGGGCCAAAAGGCCCTTTGCAGTTACTTCCATTCTTCCCTTTAACTTACAAAATATTATACCCATTGTTTCGTGTTCTGTCTTGTGTTGAAAGTTTGTTTTCACCTCATCCAAAACTGTTGTAACATATCACATCACCCAAATGCAGGTATAAAATCGGAGATGTTTAAGCCCTGTTCAGTTATAGTTGTGTCTCTGTAAACTAAAGTCTTTGAAAATGTAATAAGTTTTATGAAACGCGCTCAAGTGTCGCGTCAGACTAGAAATAAAAATGAATTTTGGAGAATTGATTTTTCAGTTACCATCAACAGTGAAGAAAAATATAAGAAACATTGAGAAAATTCGTGTTAGAATTATTAATCTTACTTTTTCGGTCATATTTAATAATATATATATATATATATATATATATATATATATATATTAGTATATTTTGGTAGCACTCTTTCCTGTAGACATATATTATTCAAAATGACCAAAAAAGTAAGATTAATAATTCTAACACGAATTTTCTCGATCTTTCTTATGTTTCTTTTCACTGTTGATGGTAATTGAAAAATCAATTCTCCAAAATTCATTTTTATTTCTAGTTTGACAAGACACTTGAGCGAGGTTCGTAAAACTTATTACATTTTCAAAGTCTTTAGTTTACACACACACAACAATAACTGAATAGAGCTTAAACATCTTCGATTTTTTATACCTGCATTTGGGTGAGGTGATATGTTACAACAGTTTTGGATGAGGTGAAAACAAACTTTCAACACAAGACAGAACACGAAACAATGGGTATTGAAGGTAAGAATGGAAGTAATTGCAGAGGGCCTATTGGCCCATATTTCTTGATGCTTTTATATTGGAGCGGAGTCTTGAAGTGGATAGAATATAGTTGTGCATTAATTGGCTGTTGATTGCTGGTGTTGACTTCTTGATGTGTAGTGCCTCGCAGATGTCAAGCCGCCTGCTATCGCTGTATCTATCGATGATTTCTGTGTTGTTTGCTAAGATTTCTCTGGTGATGGTTTGGTTGTGGGAAGAGTTTATATGTTCCTTAATGGAGCCCTGTTGCTATATATATATATATATATATATATATATATATATATATATATATATATATATATATATATATATATATATATATATATTAAGCCTTTGTAAATGTAATAAGCCATTAGAAAACGCGTTCAGGCGTCAGACCATAAATAATTATGAATTTTGGAGAATTGATATTTCCATCATCACCGACAGTGAAGAAAAACATAAGAAATATGTTGGGTGTGGTGTCCTAATAAGGGAATATACGGAGTTTGGGACTGTGGACAGGATAATTGAACTCCGACTTAGTAATTATATATCATCCACACAAGCTGAACTGCAGGCCATTCTGGCGTGTTTTTAGGGAGTGCGTCATGACGACAAAAATGTTTTTGTATTTGTCGATAGCCGAGGAACACTTGATTCCTTAAACAGTCGAAACCCAGTCTTCATGTCCATAGTTGAGGATTGTAAGAAAAGGGTAACTGAGATACAGCTGAAAGGTCATAGTGTGAAATTCATGTGGATTCCGTCTCATGTTGGAATAGTGCTCAACGAGGAGGCGGATGACTTGGCCAAACGTGCCACATCAAAACCACAAGTTGACATTGAATGTGAATTCACAATGAGACAAATAAGAAGCAAAATCAGAAATATTCAGGCACAGGCAGAAGTGGAGAGGAGAGAGATAATGTATGAGAGAAGTCAAACCATGCAACACTACATGTATGTGAGTCAAAACACCCATTTCACTTATGGTAAAAGGAGAAATGCTTGGAGTGACTCTGTGTACATGCGGCTTAGGCTTGGGTACAAATATTACTGGGAATATGGGATAGGTGTTCATGATAATGATACGAAATGTAAACTATGTGGTATGTTAAGGTCTCACACCCTTGCCCATTATGTTCTTGATTGTCCGCTGATTAATGTATATAGAAACACTGAGATAAGGACTGTTCCTGAACAAATAGCCTGGATGTGTCACAACGGAAAGGTTGATGATATTCTGGAGAGATACAAGAATTTTGCACCAAGACTGTAATCTTTTGTTGAATTATCTGCATGTCTCTTGCAAATTGTCTATACAGTATACCTAGATCATAAAAGTATTTGTGTGTACGTCTGATACCATACTACTTGTGTAAAGGTGGAAATGTATATGTTTATTTCTCAGAATGTTTGGTAATATGTTTATTGTTTGTGATGTGTCTATGTATGCATTAACACGATGTAATGAACGGGTGAGAATAGCTTGAGCTACCTCATCCCTTTGTGTGTATTTTACCTCAATAAACGTATTTCAATTTCGCTGCTGAGCCTACTAATGTATGATGCTCATTTGCAATTTTAAAATACATACATAGTGTATGTATTATGTTCATTTACAATTGCAAATACATGCATAGTGACATAAGATTTTTAAAATATTTTCGTAAGTAAAAAGTATTTTTTTAATGGGAAATGATAACTGCTGAAACAACAGTCCTACGCTATTGAGTATTTGTTATTGTTGGAAGACGACGTCTTTAATTTGGACTGGGTATGAACTGAAATCTGATTCGCTGGCGGTTGATATGGCAAGTTGCTATTGGCTGGTGGAATAATTTGAATTCTGGTGATTGGTGGACAAGTGTGTATACAGTTGGGGAGGGAAGCGGCTGGCTCTCAGTGTTCAGTCTCGCACTACAGGGGACGGACGTAGTCACGAGTGTCAGGGAAGCGGGGAAGTGATAGCCGGCACACCATGAGCAGCAGGTTAGTTTAGTGTTTTTTTTACAGTGTGAATGATCATACTCTACTGAGTATTGGAGTTTCCTCGCCATGTTTGATCCCGTCTTCGTGGAACTTGCTGCTAGAGTAAGTTCTTTAATGTTCGAGACTGACGGTTTTGGCCGTACTCTCTCTGGGATCGAGCGGGCCTTTAGTAAAGGGATAATAAGTGTGTGCAGTCGTTGTGAGGATGAAACTTTCAAACTGCATGTAACGTAAAGTATATTTAAAAAAAAGTTTAAAATGTATGAAGTTCATCAAATATCAGTACATCTTGGGTTCACAATTTACAATGTATGCTTTTTTGAAGAATTTGTAAAATAAAATTTCTATTGAAGGGGCCCGGAGAGATGTTGCCGGGGGGGGGGGGAGGATATTTTGCCTAGACTTCTCCAAAAGTCGTGTGCATGGACAATGTCTCGCAACGTATTACAAAAGCCTCGTCAAAAAGTATAAACCACTTACTGTTCCTGATGAGGTTAGAATCAACAGGATAAAGAGGATTCGCTTAAGTTAACTGTACTAGAGCGGCAAGTATAAGGTACTTGGTAGCAAGTTATCCATAACGTTAGATGCAGTAAAGCGGTAAAAACCTAAGCCATTAAGGTGAAGAAATTTCATTATTCAAGTAAACGGTAAGTTAGTAGTGTGTACATTGTTAGGGAGTGAGGTCCGGTGGGAACATGAATGTGAGATAAAGGACAAGATACCCTTTGGGTGAACGGGGAAGTGTGTATAGCTGAAGAATAGCCAGTGAGAAGAAACTTTGAAGTCGGAGAGACAGCTAGAGCTAAACCCAGCTGCATGGCTTAACTGAGGTCTCAAACACCGGGCCGGCTAGGCGAAGAGGCAGTCTTGAATCGGGGGCGACGAGGCGAAGACAGCTGTCCTCTTTCTTCCATGAAGCTAGTCTCTTTTTTTTTTCTCCTTCTGTGTAGTCTTCTGCGTCGGTTTTATGGAGGCGGATATGGTTTTCACCAGTTGGCAAGGAGTAACACTCTTGGCGTTTCGTGAGCGCTTTGGCCTGGGTCCGTATCCTGGCTGGGGAAGATTTACTGGGGCCAATCCTTAACCGTAGCTTCGGTTTACCAAACCGTAAAATGGGTACCTACTTAAGATTTGGTTAGTCATAATCCGGGGAATATTAGGATTGAGGACCTGCCCGTAACGCTGTTTGCTAGTGGCTGTAAAAGAATGTAAGAACTGTGTATGTATATATGTATAATCTCTGGCAAAATTAGGTCACCATTCCTATAAAGAGGGGACGGTGAAGGCGGCTGCCTTCAGTTGGTTCTGGTTTGGCAGACTGCTGGAGTAGGTCTTGATACAACTTGGACTTTTTGCTTGGGTTGCTTGGTGGACTGAGTAGGTAGTTGCTAGCCGGCCGCCAAAACTTGTAGGTCGATGTAGACGACGCTGGTTAGTCTTGCTACCGTCTCCGTGTTTCTCGGTTATAGTGTGGGCTGTGGTTTTGTTGCTTGGGAAGTCTTGGTTGTAGGGTTCATATAAAGACATTGCTTGGTTACTGACTTCAACCCAGAGGTCACCACCTCTCCATAGGGTGCAGTCGCACCTCCACAGATCTCCAGTATCAGCTATTGATATTGGTAATGGCTCCAAAGGGCCACCACTTAAGAGCTATTCATGCCCGTGCCACCTTCTGGGTGGCTTAATCTTTATCGCTGACTTCAATATTTATAATGGTACATGACTAGCAGTCCAAGCTTGGCGGGCGTCTTGTACGCTCTGTTTACTTAAGTGGCGTGTGAAACGCAGCGCCTACAAACGGATGGTGCCATTTACTATGAACATGACATGGGCTATCACATGTCATTGGCAGGGCTGGGTTGATACCTGGTTGATAGGGTTCTGGGAATTCTTCTACTCTCCAAGCTCGGCCTGAGGCCAGACTTGAGTTTGGTCCACCAGGCTGTTGCTTGGACCGACCCACATACCCACCACAGCCCGGTTGGTCCAGCACTCCTTGAAGGAAACAATCTAGTTTCCTCATGAAGATGTCCACGGTTGTTCCTGTAATATTTGATGCTCACTGGTAGGACGTTGAACAACCGTGGACCTCTGATCATAGTGTTCTGATTGTGCCTATGGCACCTCTGCTCTTCACTAATTCTATTCTGCATTATCTTCCATGTCGTTCACTCCAGTACGTTATTTTACGGTGCAGGTTTCGGACCTGTCCCCCCCAGTATTTTCCATGTGTATATTATTTGGTATATCTCTCGTCTCCTTTCTAGTGAGTACATTGGGAGAGCTTTGAGACGATCCCAATAATTTAGGTGCTTTATCTCGTCTATGCGTGCCGTATATGTTCTCTGTATTCCCTCTATTTCGGCAATCTCTACTATTTTGAAGGGGGAAGCGAGTACTGAGTAGTACTTAAGACGGGAAAACACAAGTGATTTGAAGAGGACAACCATTGTGATGGGATCTCTGGACTTGAAGGTTCTCGTAGTCCATCCTATCATTTTTCTGGCTAACGCAATACTTGCTTGGTTATGCTCCCTAAAAGTTAGGTAGTCAGACATCAATATTCCCAAATCCTTGACATGCTGTTTTCCTACTATGGGCAGATTAGATTGTTTTGTACCCTGTATTATGTTAAAGATCCTCATTTTTGCCGTATCTGAGTACCTGGAATTTATCACTGTTAATTATGTTTTCTGCTGCCCAATAGAAAACTTTAATATCTGTAGTTTATCAATGTCTTCAGCAGGGGTAATTTTCATGCTGATTTTTTAATCTTCTGCAAAGGATGACACGAAGCTGTTACTTGTGTTTTTGTCTATATCTGATGAGAATAAGGAACAGCAGTGGTGCAAGGACTGTACCTTGAGGTACAGAGCTTTTCACTGCGCTCGGACGCGATTTTACTTGATTGACTTACTGTGTTCTGTTCGACAGGAAATTGAGTATCCAGCGTCTTACTTTACCAGTTATACCCATTGACCTCATTTTGTGCAATCACTCCAAGGAATCGCAAAACATAATTAAACACAACTGTACCGTACAGTGTTATATATTTAAGTTTGAACAATTTTTAACATTAAAGGATAAATCCTTTAATTGGTGGAAATTGGTTTTAACATTCGAAATCAAATTTGTTGATGTTAAATATAAGGTTCAAATTTATTAAGATACATACTTTAAAACTATTTCTATTTGAAATTTAAATAACAGAGTACAGAATATAACAAATACCGACTATATAAAAGACCTGACACTTGCAGCACTTAATTATGCTATTGTAACACATTGAAAGTAATAACATTATTTGATTCAGCAAAGCATTTGGTAAGGTAGTTAATAATAATAATAATAATAATAACGTATTAATTATTTTAAATTATAATTCACAACTTGCTAGCGCACAAGAAACAAATCCACGAATCATTACATTCTGTAACCCCTACACGTGATCCATGGTTCCAAATATTGCAACGGTCACAGCATACCATCAGCTTCAAATTATTTGGCTTTCTGCAAATGCAGTACACTTCCATCGAGCATGACCGGATGATTCGTTTTCTTCTCGGTGTCTGAGCTGCAGGGAATGAGATGAGACACTTTCCTTTAAAGAAAGGAAATCATCTTCCTCTTGAAGATGTTCTCATATTCTGCACATCATACGAGGTTCACCGGATCTACACCACTTGTAAGTGATGCAGCAAACGCCACAGCATATACCCCACTCATACTTGAGTCCCTGTGTCTGCTGACATTCATTATATTGCATATCAGTTTATCATCCTGGCAATTAGCAAGAGCATACAAGATAACTTCAGTAGATTTGGATGGTAATTTATGACTGGTGTCGTATGTTAATTTGTCCAGTTACTCCAATGTTGGAAACGGTGACCCAGTGACAACCATCAACTTGGATAATTTGAATAAATTCACCAATTGTAACTGGCCAGGAGAGGTCCCGCTACAACGCTGGGTCATGAAGGCCTTCTACGCTTGGCACAGTTTGTTTGATGAGGTCGCATGCAGATTTTATATGAATGTCAGAGAGCTGTACATTTGTTCCAATGTTCATTATCTCATCTGTTAAATAATTTAACATTGTCGAATGTGAAGCACTGTTATCACTCCTTATTGTTGCATTGGTGTCAGGAGTGGCAGTGATTGGTGCGGGTTTTTTTTCTTTAAATAGGGACATATATTTGTACTGCAGATACCAGTACAGTTGCACCGTTTCTTTTTATATTTTATACTTGGGTTAGCAAGACGAGACGCTTCTCTTAACGTGATATTGTTGGTATCAAATAGAAATAGTTTTCAAAGTATGTATCTTAATAAATTTGAACCTTATATTATTTAACATCAACAAATTAGATTTCGTATGTTAAAACCAATTTCAACCAATTAAAGGATTTATCCTTTAATGTTAAAAATTGTTCAAACTGAAATAAATATATAACACTGTACGGTACAGTTGATTACCTGCCACAGCCTTGAGAGCACGGAGCCTCTCTACATTGGCGACCCAGTCTGGCTAAAACATTGCGGTACAGTAGAACCTCAAGCCCAGGTATTTATATCTGGTAACATAGTCGAGCAGAAAGCCATCATCCAACTGCATTTTGCGAACGGCCCCACGCCGTCTGGGTGGGTGTCGGTTCAGGATCTTTGTTTTCTCTACTGAGAAGTATAGTTCCTGACATGTGTACAATAGAGTTCAGAACATTTTGGGTGTTGGTATACACATTGGTGTGGATCAGTATATCATCCACATAGCTAATGTGTTCGTTGGACCTTCTAGTTACTAAGTTTAAAAGTGCATTGATTAACACATTGAACAGAGTACGACTGAGGACACCTCACTGTGGGGTGCCAAGTTCAAAATCTCTTTACACGCCTATGCCCTTGGAACAGTACAGATGACTTCCTGTTGGATAGATAGCCTCTGATCCACCGTAGAAGCCATCCTCCAAAATTCATTTTAGCAAGTTCTCTCAGAATGACGTGTGGGTTAGCAATGTCAAAGGCTGACTTAAGATCTAGGAAAGTGCAGGCGATGAGTCACAATAACGTGGCTGAAGTATGTTGACCAGACCACACACTAGAAATTGAAGGGACGACGACGTTTCGGTCCGTCCTGGACCATTCTCAAGTCGATTGTCGACTTGAGAATGGTCCAGGACGGACCGAAACGTCGTCGTCCCTTCAATTTCTAGTGTGGTCTGGTCAACATCTAGGAAAGTGGTATATGACCTATCAGTATGCAGGGCGAGGAATGTGGTAATACAGTGATGTACACTCTTCCCATGCGTAAAGCTGGGGAGACAACATTAATTTTGTAAAGGGGACGGTTGAGAACCATCCTCTCAGACACTTAGACAACTAGTGAGGGAGATTGGGGGAAAAGCACTCTGCTGGCGAGGTTTAAGAATGGGAATAACAACACTGTTGGTCCATGACTTGGGAAGCACCCCAGTTACATAGCTCATATTATACAATTGAAGCAAGGGATTCCCTGGAACTAACAGAAGCATACGCAGTATGCCGTAAGTAACTCCATCCTCCCCGGGTGATGTAGCTTTGCCTTTATGTAGAGCAGAATGTAGTTCGTATTCATAAAAAGCATGTCAGTCATCCTCTTGATGAAGCATGAAGTCAAGAAGCCTTGCCCTATAAGTATATCTATTATTTAATTAATTCTGTGAGGGTAATTATTCCTCCAAGGAGTGCCGGACCAACCGGGCTGTGGTGGGTATGCAACCCGTTCTCGCAAATTTAATAAGTCAATATTGACTTATTAAATATGTGCATAGGTGACATACTTAACATAATAGATACCCTTAAAAAGATTCATAGAAAACACCGACCTTACCTAACCTACTTAGTATGTTAAGATAAGCATCTTATTGCTTCGTAATTACAATTATTACCTAACCTATAATAGGTATAGGCTAAGTAATAATTGTAATTACCAAGCAATAAGATGCTTATCTTAAGATACTAACAAGGTTAGGTAAGGTCGGTGTTTTCTATGAATCTTTTAAAGGGTATCTATTATGTTTAGTATATCACCTATGCACGTAGTTAATAAGTCAATATTGACTTTACGAATTTGCGAGAACGGGTTGGGGTATGTGGGCCTGCGGGCCGCTCCAAGCAACAGCCTGGTGGACCAAACTCTCACAAGTCGAGCCTGGCCTCGGGCCGGGCTTGGGGAGTAGAAGAACTCCCAGAACCCCATCAACCAGGTATCAACCAGGTATCAACCAGAGGAAGACTGTCAAAGCTGAAAGTCGTGGCCCAAGCATCAGCAAGCTCATTTGCTCTGTGGAGAGGATTAGGGTACGAGATCTCTGCAGCATTTTTCCCATTGATCTTGTTGATATCCTTCCATGCCCGACTTAGTGACGTGTGAGAATTGAGACCACGGACAAGTGTTTCCCAGTCTCTGCCTCAGCTCCACCATACGTTCCCTGGCCTCGGTCAGAACCTCTTAAAAGAGCCGAAACATTTCAGCAGTGCGGGTCCTTCTATAAGCTAGTCCAATTATTCTGGCAGTGCGTTTTAGTGCATGCAATTTAGAATCATTATAATAAGCATAAGTGCTATGACCAGTGTAATTTGGGTTACGTGGCCTGGACGATGGATAGTGATTCTATAAACTGCTCGATAGTACCTGTGAGCTCATTGTTAAAATCTTCAACTGATAAAGGCTCAGATGAACTGTACCATGCTGACACATGAGCAACAAAATTGTCTCGTTGATCGATGGGCACAGCCAGCCTCTTCCGCTTGAACATTCCGCCGGGGAGGATAGAGCTTCCAATGCTTACAGTGGCTAATATGGCCAGATGATCAGACGCCATATCTGGCACTACTGACGAGGCGCACATGGTTTGGGAGACGTTGACACCGAGACATGGATCAAGAATACCTCCGTAGATATACGTCGGTTCAAGGTCACCCACAATCTGTGAATCATCGTGACTACCTAATAGTGACACCAGTTGGTTGCCGTTACGATTACTGAACTGGGAATTACCAATATTCCTATGCCTAGCGTTATAATCACCTATAATGATGGTAGGCACAGTCTGAATACAGATAGGAAGGTCAGCATAATTAAAGTTACAAGGAGTTGATTATTTAGTACATAGTTGTTTTTCTCTTTAATTGGATGATAGAGGGGGAGTCTTTAACGTGATTGGGAATACATGCATACATACACACATACATACATACATACATACATACATACATACATACATACATACATACATACATACATACATACATACATACATGCGTACATGCGTACATCCGTGCAAGGTGAGGTGGGGGGAAAAAGCACTTAAACTAAAACTTAGTAGTAATTGAGCTTAAAGTATAAATTGCGTTGAAAAAAGATTGAAAGGGGGGGGGGGACATGGTAGAAAATAGCAAATATACAAGTTGGTCAACAAACAGCATTGTTTAAAAATAGTAAGACATGGGTTGACACTTAGGGGTAAGGTAGGTTACATGGAGTTAATTAGGTAGTACTTAGTTTTCATCTTAAACTGGTTGAGAGGGGTACAGCCTTCGACATGACTGGGAAGGTCATTCCACATTCTGGGTCCCATGATTTGTAGAACATTTCTAGTTGAAGTCGTACTCTTGGAATATCAAATAGGTATATGTTTCTGGTGTGGTGCCCATGAGTTCTGTTACAACCTTCTAAGAATCTTTTAAGGTCAGGATTGACACTACAATTGAGTTTTAAATAGAGTACACATGAGAGGATGTGCAGCGACTTAATATCTAATATATTCAGAGATTTGAGTAAGGGTACCGAGTGCTGTCTGGGGCCAGAGTTAGATATTGTTGTAATAGAAGCTTTGTGTTGGGTAATTAGAGGACATAAATGATTTTGGGAAGTAGAACCCCAAGCACAAATACCATAGTTGAGATAAGGATAGATGAGTAATAGACCGTCACCAGAGCAGGGCGAGGTACATATCTGATCTTGGAAAGAATGCAAACAGTTTTAGAAAATTTTTGCTATATTTAGAATGTGTACCTGGAAATTCAGCTTGTCGATGAGGACACCAAGGCATTTACCATAAACTTCTACTGATTTGTATATTGTTTATTCTTAGATTAATTTCATTTGAGGATTTATTACCAAACAAAATGTAGAAAGTTTTGTCAATGTTAAGGGTGAGTTTGTTAGCAGTTAGCCAAAGATGGACTTTTATTTAGTTCAGTATTCAGTGACATTTAGAGCAAGCGGGTCAGGACTGGAGAAAATGAAAGTTGTCATCAGCAAACAAGATCGGTTTGAGGTGTTGAGGTATTTGGAAGGTCAGTAATGTAGATAAGAGGAGAGGGCCAAGTATGCTGCCATGTGGAACACCAAAGTTTATGGGTAGTGTAGGAGAAATGGAATTATTCACAAACATACTGGAGCCTGTGGCTCCAATGATCATCTGGCTGTGCTGAGTATGAATACAGATTGCTAGAAGAGTTTGTGCTGCCAGTTGGTAGTGAGGTCGTTTATAAATGCCTTTAACTGCAATAGTAACCCCCCTTCATGTGCTTCATCGGGGGATTGGCAAGTTATGTAGCCATAGGGTCTGAAGTCTACAAGTTAGTCACGAATGTGCAGTTCACTAGCAGCACATCCGGTCTTTTTGGTCTCTACAAAGTTAGCAATTAGATGCTAGATATTGTAGTAGCCTCTAACGTTGAATTGTGATTTTCATTGTTTATCGACTGAGTGAGGGAGTGTTTGTGATTAAATAGGAAAGGTTCTCCTTTGCACGTTGGGTTGTGGTGGATAGTTCTGGGGATGATAGTGTCGGGTAAGTGGAGTGAGTGGGAGCCGTTTTCATGATTCCTGGTATACACTTGCCCCAATTTTGGTTTGGGGGTGTGTGGGGAGGTGTTGATCCTTCTGAGAAGAACGGGTGTTGGTGCAGAGCTGATGGGATCTTTGGTTTTGTACCTGTGTGGTATTGGGTAATGGGCATGAGGTGGGTTGACGTGGGGCGTGTGGGCCAAGGTGGAGGGTACATGCTTCATGATGCCTGATGCCCTTCTTTGTGTTGGCTGTTTTCTTATGTTTTGGTGAGTTTTTGAACTTTTTTTTTTCTCCTTCTTCCAATCTAGAGAGGGGTAGCTGTCATGGAGTGGGGTTTGTGAGAAGCAGTTGGAGGCCTCCTTACCTTGAGGTGCTTCCGGAGGTTAGCGTCCCCGCAGCCCGGTCGTCAGCGTCCCCGCAGCCCGGTCGTCGACCAGGCCTCCAGTTTGCTGGACTGATGAACCAGCCCCTGTGACGTAAGTCACAGCCTGGTTCATCAGGTATCCTTTGGAGGTGGTTATTCATTTCTCTCTTGAACACTGAGGGGTCTGCCAGTTATGTCCCTTATGTGTAGCGGAAGCGTGTTAAACAGTCTCGGGCCTCTGATGTTGATAGTTCTCTCTAAGTAAATGTTGCACCTCTGCTTTTCAACGGGGGTATTCTGCACATCCTGCCATGTCTTCTGGTCTCGTGTGATGTTATTTCTGTGTACAGGTTTGGGACCAGCCCCTTAATTATTTTCCACGTGTAAATTATGTATCTCTCCCGCCTGCGCTCAAGGGAGTACAGATTTAGGCTCTTTAGTCGGTCCCAATAGTTTAGATGTTTTACCGAGTGGATTCTAGCAGTAAAGGATCTCTGCACGCTCTCAGTCAGCAATTTCTCCAGCTTTGAAAGGGGCTGTCATTGTGCAGCAGTACTCCACTGTAGAGAGCACAAGCGTTTTGAAAACTATCATCGGTATAGCATCTCTAGTGTGAAAAGCTCTTGTTACCCAACCTGTCCTTTTTCTTGCAGTTGTGACGGCTACTTTATTGTGTTCTTTAAAGGTAAGGTCTTCCGACATGAGTACACCCAGATCCTTTACATTGCCTTTTCGTTCTATGTTATGATTTGCCCGAGTTTTGTACGTGGTTTCCGTTTTTATATTCATTTTTTCCATAGGGCATGAGCCGAAACTTATCTTCGTTAAACACCATATTATTTTCTGTAGCCCATAGAAAGACCTGATCTACATCTGATAGGAGGTTTGCCGTGTCCTGTGTTACCTACTCGCATGAAGATCCTAGTGTCATCTACAAAGGATGATACAGTGCTATGGGTTGTGTTCTTGTCTGTCAGATATGAGGATGAGAAAGTACTGGAGCAAGCACAGTACCATGGGGGACTGAGCTCTTCACGGTTGATGGGCTGGATTTTATTTTGTTGACTATTACACACTGGGTTCTGTTAGTCAGGAAATTGTAGATCCATCTGCCTATTTTTCCGGTAATTCCTTTTGAACGCATTTTGTGCAATTACACCATGGTCACATTTATCAAAAGCTTTTGCGAAATCTGTGTAAATTACATCAGCGTTTTGTTTGTCTTCCATAGCATCTAATGCCATATCATAGTGGTCCAGCAACTGCGACAGGCAAGAGCGCCCTGTTCTGAAACCATGTTGTCCGGGGTTATGGAGATGCTGTGTTTCCATGTATTTTGTGATCTTGGCACTCTCTCTCAAATTTTTATGATGTGCGATATTAGTGCTATCGGTCTGTAATTTTTTGCCTCTGCCTTATTTCCTCCTTTATGAAGTGGTGCTCTCTGCTGTTTTTAGTATATCAGGGATAACGCCAGTATCTAGGCTTTGTCTCCACAAAATGTGGAGGGCCTGCTATAGTATTTTTTTTTACAGTAATTGATGAATATGGAGCTCAAAGAATCCGGGCCTGGTGCAGAGTGCATAGGCATACTGTTTATGGCTTCTTCAAAATCCAGTGGGGATAGGGTGACGTCTGATATGATTTGAAGTTGGTATCATATCCATGAAAAATTCATTTGGGTTATCAATCTTTAGTGCCTTTAATGGCTCGCTGAAAAGTCGTACTGCTTCCTCAGTAGCTCGCTCATTTCTTTGTTGTCATCGGTGAAAGTTCCATTTCCCTTTCGCAGGGGCCCGATACTAGATGTGGTTTTTTATCTTGATTTTACCATAGGAGAAAAAATATTTCGGATTTCTTTCACTGATGGCCTTTTGCTCTTTCCCTCTCCTGGGTTTTGTATGATTCTTGTAGCTTGAGTTCAATTGTTTCTATTTCTCTACCTAACCTTCTTCCCCGTTCTTGAGATAGGGTGCGACTCTCAAGTTGTTCCGCGATTTGTTTTCTTCGCCTATATAGGGAACGACGTTCCCGTTCCAATCTGCAGCTCCCTCTTTTTTTTTTTTTTCTTAGGGGTATGCGGTTTGAACATATTTCTAGTGCTACCGAGCTTATTTTTTTCAGGCACTGGTTCAGGTTTGCATTTTCTAGCTGTTCTTCCCGAATAAATAAATTTATTTCTGAAGTCCTGGTTTATTTGCTCCCAGTATGTTTATTATTGGAGTTGAATTTGCTGAATCTCCTCCACCGAGAATCTGCACTGGTTTTGAAGGTCTACTCCCCATGGTTGTCATAACTTCAATTAAGTTGTGATCTGAGTAACAGGTATTTGTAATCATTATGTTCCTGATAAATTCATCATTATTAGTGAAAATGAGGTCCAGCGTGTTCTCTTTCCTAGTTGGTTCTACTGTTTGCTGGTTTAAGGCAAAAGTGTCGCACATCCGTAGCAGGTCATTTGCATGTGCCTGTTCATTTAGGCTACTTCCTGGTATTCTTTGATATTACTGTATTAGCCAGGTGCTTCCATTTCAGGTGCCGTAAGTTGAAGTCCCCAAGCAGGATGATGATCGGAGCTGGATTTGTGAAGTTTTCCAAGCAGTGTTCTATTTTCATTAGTTGGTCTTTAAACTGCTGAGGGTTTGCCTCCGGTGACTTGTATACAAGGACAATAACTACATTTAGGATCTCTATTTTGATTATCAGCACTTCCACCATATCATTTGAGGTGTTTAGCAGCTCAGTGCAGACGAGTGTCTCTTTGATGTAGAGGCTGACCCCACCCTGAAGCCGGTGTTTCCTATCACATCTGAAAAGATTGTAAACCGCGATCCATATTTCACCATCATGGTAGTCCTTTGAGTTTGTTACGGCTGCAAACACTGCATTTGACTCGTGGAGACCATCTATAAAGTGAACTTTGTTGGATTTGTGTGGTTTTTATATCCTGGATGTTGGCAAATATAAATGTTATCGTGTTAGAAGTGCTGGATGCCTTACTTGGTGTTAATATGAGGCTTTGGTAAGGAGGCCACTGTTTTCGTCCAGGGTGTGTTGTTTTGGAAGTGGTTCGTCCAGTTTTGGTAGTAGGACGGGTGTTGTCTGGTGTAGTACCTGTGCTTGTTGATAATTTGTATTCCAGTCTTGTGGGTATCTCCCTTCCCATCTGTAATCCTGTAGTGGTTCTATCTGACTGTTCCTCTTATATTTACTACCGTTTCTGACTTCCAAAAAAAATTCCAGTAGTCATATTGATATTCCCGTCTATAACGCTGTGTACCTCTCACGTGGAATTCCGGACACTAAAGATTGTAGCATTTTTTGTCCCTAATTGAATTATGACATAATTTAGGGTGGAAGTATCTACACCCTGTTCCAAAACGGCATGTACCCCTTGCCAACATGTTCCTGCATTTTCGAGGATGAAGAAAGTTGCATTTTGCTCCTAATTTTCCATATTTGCATATTCCTTTAGCGTAGAATTTGCAAATGTGTTCCGGTTTTGCATTTTTCAAGGTATTTATACCTGTGTCTGTCTTGTCTACCTCTTTATTGGAGCCATCTCCGTTTTTCGTCCCAATTCCTTCATCTATGCACTCTGTCCCACTGTTGCTCTCATCGTTTATATTACCTGACTGCAATATTGCTGTTATTTTGTACCACAATACCCTCTTCCTCCACACTACTGCTGCGGTTCTCTAAACTATGTTCCTGAGTTTTGGTCGTTATCCAATGTTGTCTTTTCCCAGTCCGCAAATATCACTGGTAGCTTGTCTGTGAATGATAATCCGACTCGGGAATGTTTTTCATCAGTTTAGTTATGTTCTCTAACATTAATCGGTCATCTTTGCAAACCCAGTAAATTCCTTGCCTTTTTGTGCATCCTGGAGATACTTCTGTACAGCCGAGGTGAAATCTTATGTTACACGTGCAACACATGACGCCTACATTACGTCTTCCCAATACTCCCGAACACTCGCCACACCTCTCCGTTGTCTGATGTATTGTATTTGTGCTTCACTGTATGAATCACATGTCAGTCCTTTTAACTTTATAAAATTGTGTATTTATATATTTAATATTATATGTATACCATACATTTGTAATATTATTTTCAAACTTTATGGCTGGTCTGGATGGGGGTCTTTATGACGGCCTGGATGGAGATGGTGCTGGGTGTGGTGTCATGCTGGGTGGGATGGTTATGCATGGGAGATTGTCAGAATCTGTTGAATGTTGATGATTCTCTTGCTCGTTTCTCCTTGTGCTAGTATCTGGGCTATGAGAGTAGCTGTAACCATTCTTGGTGTCATTTGTTAGCAGGTGTTGGGAATTTGAACCCATGGATGTGGATTGAGCATTTGGGGGGAGTGTTGGGGGTGGTGAGACTGGGTAGTTTTTTTTAAGGGGGGGGGGGGGGGGGACTCGGTGTGCAGTCTGGGCTTGATAGCGTAGTGATGTTGGGTTTTTTACCTCGTTGACTTTAAGAGTTGGATCCTTATTTTGCAAGTGTGGTGGGTGGCAGGGTGGTTTCCACCGCAGTTTATACGTCAATGACTTCTGAGCAGGTTTTCCAGAAGTGTCCTGTTTCTGCATAAGGAGCAGGTTTGTTCCTTTTCCCTGCAGTGTCTAGTGGAATGGTTGAAAGCCATAACACTTGAAGCATTGTGTGATAGTTTGGTATGAGCCTTTCTTGAGGTTGTAGTGTGGGATGGAGATGTGGTCTAATTTAAACCCCATAAGTGAGGAGGGATTCAGCTTCAGTGGGGGAGGAGCAGCGGATTCTGAGGATCTTGGTGTTTGGTGGGTGGAAGAGGTCTTCTATGATATTGTTGACGTTCCCGATGTCGGTAATGCGTTGTCCGTCTAAAGTTGTTACTGTGGAGAGGGCGGTGTCTACATTGAAGGCAACAGCAGTGCAGTTGTGCTTCTGCTTTAAGGTCAGTGCGGGGGCAAGTACTATTATCAGTAGTCATTCTCGGGCTTTGGGAGTGAGGCAAGCATAGAGGTCAGACTCAGAGGGTAGAAAAAACTTTAGTCCGTTGTCAGTGGGAATGGAGGTGTAAGGAGTCGATCAGATTTTGTCCTATTCAGTCAGGGGTCCGGGGAGGGGGGGGGGGGGGATCAGAGGCGTTAAGGAGGCGAAGGCGGTGCATTTTAGGTGAGGCGGTGGCCTGGTGGTGGGTTGACTCAGCTGGGTGGCTGTGATCTCCGTGGAGCTATGAATCTTAGGCTCGTGAGCTCTGGGTTGGAGCTCGGTTGTCAGTGGCGTAAGTCCGGGTTCCTAGCAAGCTAATTGAACCCGGTTTGGCGTGAATACGAAGTATTACACTGCACTTCTCTCCCACAGGGGGTAGGTCCCAATCCTGGAGAGGAAGACATTTTTAAGTGTGCTATACACGGCAATACACATGTAAGTTAGGCCCTCCAGTTGACCTTGGTGGCAGGGTGGCAGTATGGGTTGACCCACTAGGGCAGGGGTCTCCAAACTTTTCAATGTAAGAGCCACATTATATATTTCCCATATTTATGCGGGCCGGAGGAATAAAAAATTAAAAAAAACAAAAAAAACAAATCAGTGCCAGTAATTTAATTTCCTCAAATATTAAAGTATAAACATGGAAAAATTAAAACATATCTTTTTGGAAAAAATCAGGGTAAACTAGAAGTTTTTTCTAAACTAAGTTTTATGCAACCAAATTAGTGTGACGAATGATACTGTCGTTTTGACTTCAAAATTTCATTAAAATCAGGTTCCAGATTAGATGAGCCAATTGTAAGAATTGATTTCAAGTGATCAGACAAATTTGCTCGATAGTTAGATTTCACATACTTCATTTTGGAAAAAGTTTGTTCACACAAGTATGTTTAACCAAAAATGGACACAAAACTACAAGCAAACTTTATCAAATTTGGAAACTGATCTGGCTGCAGATATTTATAAAACTCAATCAGATTTCCTTCTCTATACTTATCTTTCAGTCTGTCATCTGCCTGGAGATCAATAATTTCCATTTGAAATTGAGTTGGAAGATTTTCAGCATTGCAGTCAAATGGATTATGAAAGAGCCTGATTTCATTTGCTTTGGCATAAAGGTCAGCAAATCGCTTCTGAAACTGTTTTTTCAAATCTGAAATTATTTCATTTGCAAATGAAAAAGGAAATTCAACTTTACTTTCTGCATGAAATTTTTCACAACATGGAAAATGAGCAAAATTCTTAACCTTCACCTGGCCTTCAAGTAGCGCAAGTTTTGCTCTGAATGCCTTGACATGAACAAAGTAGTCACTGATCAAATTTGTTTTGCCTTGCAATTTCAGATTAAAGTTATTCATATGACCTGTCATATCTGCAAAAAATGCCAATTTCCAAATCCATTCACATTCTGATAATAATGGCTGAGGTTTATTTTTCTCTGATAAATAAATCAATTTCTAATCTGAGCTCAAAGAAATGCAGCAAAACCTTTCTACAACTAAGCCATCTAACTGCTGTATAATAAGGCAAGTTAACAAACTCCGCATCAATTTCTTTCAAGAAATCACGGAACTGGCGATGGTTGAGTGCATGAGATCTAATGAAATTAACCACAGAAACAACAGGTTTCATGACGCAAGACATATCAACATATTTTAGGCACAATGCTTGTTGATGGATAAAGCAATGCAGAAAAATGGGTTTTGAGAATCCTCCAACCTCACAAGCTGTTGTAATTTGCCCAACCAAACCCTTCTTTGTCCCAGACATATTCTTTCCTCCATCAATTGTCACACACTGCACTTGTTTCCATTCCAGGTTATATTGTCATAGTTTTACTTACTTCATTGAAAATGTCCTTTCCAGTTGTGGTGTGCATGCTGTGAACTGATGCTAATTCTTGGCTCACATTAAATTCACTATCAACACCACGAATGAATACTAAGAGCTGAGAAGTATCACACACATCAGTTGATTCATCCAACGCAAGAGAATACCAACAAAATCTTTTTGTTTTTCCTTTATTTGCCGAATTATGTCGCCTCCTAAATCTTCAATTGTACGAGCAACAGTATTTGACCCAAGACTTATCATTTTGAAGAGGTTTACTTTTTCTGGACATACCTCTCCTGCTGCTTCCACTATACACTCTTTTATGATACTACCATCAGTGAAAGGTTTTCCTTTTTTAGCCAACACATAGGCAACTTTGTAACTGGCTCTAGTTGAATTTTCATTTTCAGATTTTTTCTTACTGAAAACGGCTTGTTGAGAATGCAGACTGTGCTGAAATGATTCAAACTTTTTAGTGCGTTCTGCTCCTGTGATGTGAGAATAACTTGAGCCATGTTTAGATTCATAGTGCCGACGAATATTGTATTCCTTCAGAACAGCAACACTGTCTCTACATATTATACATAAAGCTTTATCATTTGCTATCACAAAAAAGTACTTTATCTTCCATTCGTTATTGAACCGACGGCACTCGCTGTCCACTTTTCTTTTCTTTGTTTTCCATATCTGAAAACATAAGGGTAAAATAAATGAAATAAATTCTACAGGAAAAAAACAGCTTGTTTGTGGTGTTAAAAAGCATAGCATAATATTATAAAGTGGTAAATATTATGGCAACAGCTTTCGTTGATAAACTTAATGGTTACCATTTTAACTATTTTAAACATGCAATATTTTTGGCTACAATAGTATTATTGCTATTTTGTACAACTAAGATAAAGGCATTGTCAAAGTACAGAGAAAAGAATATTGTACAGTGTTTGTGCTCCCTGAAACGGAAGCAGCGAAGCCCCACTCGCCCTCCATCCCCACAATATACAGTTATACACAATTGATTGGTTGTAATGCACAACACATACCTACCAGTATTAGTATCTGTGCGTCACACTATCGAGAGAGGAAAACTGACTCGGGTTGAGTGCCACCAGTCAGCAGCCCCAGCTTTGAATAATTCTGCGATGCCATTCGTACGATAATTATTTTTTCAAGGCCACCACACAGGGATTTGTTTGGAGGGCAGGATGAAATTATGTGGCGGGCCGGATGTGGCCCGCGGGCCATAGTTTGGAGACCCCTGCATTAGGGTAATATATCTTTGCACGCGAACTCACTGATAAAGCTGTGAATCTAAACCGTGAACACGTAAAGAGGAAGCGCTGTCGCTGCCTGGGAGGAAGTGTGCCTGGGTGCTACCTTGGATGGAAGAGGCTGTGGCCCCAGATAGGGTTACCACGAGAGTGTGCTCGTCTGGGCCGACCAAGCATTGCTTGACCTTGCAAGTTAGCAACAGGTGCTACTAGCGCTCTGCATCTATTAAATCTATGATGCTGATCGCTGTAGTGGTTGTGATTGTGATGCCACACTTAAAGGTGCTCCCATGCAGCTGCAAATGCAGGGGCAGTTGGTTGCAGGAGCGGGGGGGGGGGGGGGCGCTCAAACCCCACACCGCCTAGATCTCAGAGTGCGACTACGTGCTGCTGCTACCGATGCCTAGAGGAAAGTCTCCCTGTGCAATGGGTCCGAATATGTAGAGGATAAGACACCCTGAAGGGTGAGCTTGGAAGTGGGGGGACAGAAGATAAGGTGGGTGAGAGGAAGTGGATTTGTAAGAGAAAAAGTGCCAGGGCTACACCCAGCTGCGTGTCGTTTCGTTGCGGCAGTCGAGGCAAGTACTCATAGATATTGCAAATCAAATGCAATATCTATGATTTGCAATGATTTGCAAGATATTGCAAATCAAATGCAATATCTTTCATAGACAACTGGGAACACTTCTATGGAAGAAATGAAATGTATGCTCGTGATGGGGTGCATCTATCGAGAGCTGGGGTTGTTGCTGTTGCGAACTCGTTGGAAGAAGTGGTTACAGGTGTTTGGATTTAAACTGTTAGTATATAGAGGTATGGGAATTGATTTGGAGGAAGGAGATAATAAAAGTATGTGTTTGTGAGAGAAAGGAATTGGCAAAATGATCAGGGAAAGAGAATGGCCTCAAAATAACAATTCACTTAGGGTATATTACACTAACAGTAGAAGTCTAAGAAATAAAATTAACGAATTAAATGCTCTTGTCTGCACTGAAAAAAGATATTATTGCACTTACCGAAACGTGGATGAATGTAGAAAATAGAGAACTATTAGCTGAATATCAAATAAATGGATTTAATCTATTTCACACAGATAGATATATTAGACGAGGAGGGGGAGTAGCCATATATGTTAGGGACAATTTGAAATGTAGTCTCAAAGAGGGAATCAAAACTGAGCCACACTCAGAAACTATTTGGATAGAATTATACGAAAAAGCAAATATTATAATAGGAGTTATATATAGGCCACCAAATTTAGACAGAATGGAAGCAAAGCATCTATGGGATGAAATATCTAGGGCATCTAGATCTAACAGTATTTACGTCATGGGTGACTTTAATTTTAGTGGAATAAACTGGTTGAACAAAACAGGGAATAGTGAAGCAGAAGATTTTCTAGAATTAATTGACGATTGCTTTCTTACGCAACACATTAAGGAACCAACACGGGAAAATAATATTTTAGATTTAGTGTTAACCAACAGGGAAACACAAATTAATGACATCGAAATAGGGAGTGAGCTAGGGAACAGTGATCACAAAGAAATCAGATTTAGCATAGAATGGAATAGACCTATAGGAGAAAATTGTTAGTGCCAGATTTTCGAAAACCTGATTTTAATAGCCTAAGAAATTCTTTGGGTCAAATTGATTGGAAAGTCTTGGGTATGGGGTGGGGGCCGGTCTTGGAGCGAGACATGAACCCAGCGATAGGTGACGTAAATGGGGATTTCGATGTGGATTCAATATACAACTCATTTAAGAATATTCTAAACAAAGCACAGGAACGTAGTATACCATACAAATTGAATAGATCGAATACTAATGACCCAAAGTGGATAACAAAGAATTTGAAGAACCTTATAGGTAAAAAAGAGAGCTTGGAACAAAAGGATTAAAAATGGGGAGGTCACTTTAGAACAGGAATTCGTACAACTGGTTAGAAATGTTAAAAAAGAGATAAGGAAAGCAAAAAGAAACTATGAAGTTCGCATAGCAGGGCAAGCAAAGACAAATCCTAAAGGGTTTTTTCAGTTATATCGTACTAAGACTAGGGAAAGGATAGGTCCATTAAAAACTGAGACAGGTCAAATAACAGATAGTGATGAAGAGATGAGTAGTATTTTTAATATTTTGTATCTGTATTTACTAAAGAGGAACTTAACAATATGCCTTCAGCCGAACAAGTCTATGTGGGTGGGAACGAGGACAAGTTGAGTTAAGCAGTTACCAGGGAGGATGTTCTTAAACAAATAGTAAAACTCAAACCAAACAAATCCCCAGGGCCGGATGAAGTGTTTGCTAGGGTGCTTAAAGAATGCAAAGAGGAGCTTTGTGACCCACTGTCAACCATATTTAATAAATCAATAGTCAGGCAGAGTGCCAGAGTTTTGGAAAGTTGCTAATGTGATACCAGTTTTTAAGAAAGGAGATAGATCACTTGCGTCTAACTATCGACCAATTAGCCTAACGTCTATTGTGGGAAAGTTACTCGAATCTATAATAGCAAATAAAATTCGTCTTCATCTTGAAAAACTTAAATTAATAATTGAGTCGCAACATGGTTTTATAAATGGCCGTTCATGTTTAACAAATTTATCTTTTTATTCTAGCATAGTTGAGGCAGTTGATAGTGGTAAGGATTGTGATGTTGTGTACCTTGACTTTAGCAAAGCTTTTGATACAGTGCCACATGAAAGACTGATTAAAAAGATAGAGGCTCATGGTATTGGGGGGTGCTATATTAAACTGGATTAGGGCATGGCTATACCAAAGGAAACAGTTAGTATAAATGGAGTCAAGTTGGAGTGGGAAAATGTTGTAAGTGGAGTGCCTCGAGGCTCTGTCCTGGGACCTCTGTTGTTTATAATATATATAAATGATTTAGATTCAGGTTTGATTAGCAACATTTGCAAATTTGCCGATGATACGAAAATCGGTAGGGAAATTAATTCGGAGGAGGACTCGCTATCACTTCAAGTTGATCTAGATAGGGTTTTGAAATGGTCAAAGGATTGGCAGATGCAGTTTAATGCTGATAAATGTATAGTTCTGAGGCTAGGTAATGATGATAGTTACAAGATACGAGCTAGATGGTGTTGAGATTGCGAAGTCGGATTGCGAAAGGGATCTGGGAGTTATGATTAGTAAGAATTTAAAACAAAAGGATCAATGCATAAATGTTCGTAATAAGGCAAATCGGACACTTGGATTTATTAATCGCAGCGTTAGTAACAAGACACCTGGTGTGGTTCTCAAGCTATATCTTGCTCTAGTTAGGCCCCATTTAGATTTTGCAGTTCAGTTTTGGTCGCCGTATTATAGAATGGATATAAATTCACTTGAACGTATCCAACGTAGGATGACTAAGTTAATTCCCCAAATTAGAAATCTTTCATATGAAGAAAGATTAACAAAGCTTAAGTTGCATTCACTGGAAAGGCAAAGAGTTAGGGGTGACATGATAGAGGTTTACAAGTGGGTGAATGGACATAACAAAGGGGATATTAATAGGGTATTAAAAGTATCAACACAAGACAGAACACGAAACAATGGGTATAAATTGGATAAGTTTAGATTTAGAAAAGACTTGGGTAAATACTGGTTCAGTAACAGGGTTGTTGATTTGTGGAACCAATTGCCGCGTAAGTATGAGTGGGATTGGGTGGTTAAAGAATAGGAGCTGCCTCGTATGGGCCAATAGGCCTTCTGCAGTTGCCTTTGTTAAGTTCTTATGTTCATAAGAACATAAGAAGAAAGGTAACTGCAGAAGGCCTATTCGCCCATACGAGGCAGCTCCTATTCTTTAACCACCCAATCCCACTCATATACTTGTCCAACCCGCGCTTGAAACAATCGAGGGACACCACCTCCACAAATCAACAACCCTGTTACTGAACCAGTATTTACCCAAGTATTTCCTAAATCTAAACTTATCCAATTTATACCCATTGTTTCGTGTTCTGTCTTGTGTTGATATTTTTAATACCCTATTAATATCCCCCCCGTTATGTCCATTCATCCACTTGTAAACCTCTATCATGTCACCCCTAACTCTTTGCCTTTCCAGTGAATGCAACTTACGCTTTGTTAATCTTTCTTCATATGAAAGATTTCTAATTTGGGGAATTAACTTAGTCATCCTACGTTGGATACGTTCAAGTGAATTTATATCCATTCTATAATACGGCGACCAAAACTGAACTGCATAATCTAAATGCGGCCTAACCAGAGCAAGATATAGCTTAAGAACCACACCAGGTGTCTTGTTACTAACGCTTCGATTAATAAATCCGTGTCCTATTCGCCTTATTACGAACATTCATGCATTGATCCTTTTGTTTTAAATTCTTACTAATCATAACTCCCAGATCCCTTTCGCAATCCGACTTCGCAATCTCAACACCATCTAGCTCGTATCTTGTAACTATCATTACCTAGCCTCAGAACTATACATTTATCAGCATTAAACTGCATTTGCCAATCATTTGATAATTTCAAAACCCTATCTAGATCAACTTGAAGTGATTGTGAGTCCTCCTCCGAATTAATTTCCCTACCGATTTTCGTATCATCGGCAAATTTGCAAATGTTGCTACTCAAACCTGAATCTACTGAATCAACCTGTTGCTACTCAGTCGGGTGTCTGTGGCCACGACAGGGACAGCACAAAACGATCATCATCAGTGATTGGCTCAAAATCGTCAGGGCTGAATTTTTACGGATGGTTTGTGCTGGGTGTTGTGCTATATATTTATTGATGGTGGATGCTGGGTGTTGTGAAATAAAGTTTATCGAAATAGTTAGGAGGAGGATCATGGATGGTAGAGAAGAGGTCGTGGGTGTTTCGTGGTAATCAGTGTGCAAGAGTCAATGTTGTTCATGATAAATGAGCAGTCTATAAAGTTTTGTCTAGTAAAGTTTTCCAGTAGACATTGAGGGCAGGAACACAACCGACTTCCACTATTCCCTGGCAACTCTCTAACTTGTAGGAACGAATGGATACAACAGATGGCTAATTTAGTAATGTATATTTGAGCTCGATATAAAAATCCTAATCTATCTTCCCTATCGAGGCAATAGAATATCAACAAATAAATAAAAATAAATGTTTATTTAGGTAAGGTACATACGAGATTTTACAAAGAATGATGGATTTATAGATAGAGCTAGTACATACAATGCCTAAAGCCACTATTACGCAAAGCTTTTCGGGCATGAAAAACTAAAATGACTAAAGCCTAATACCAATTGAGTATAAAGAATAAAATGTGTTGAGAACAAATAAAAATAGATAAAAAAGGGGGAAACATGGCTGAAAAAGCAGCACAAATACAATTAGGTCGACAAACAGCGTTGTTTAAAAAGACATGGGTTGACAATAGAGGGGTAAGGTAGGTTACAGGGAATTTATTAGGTAGTGCTTCGTTTTCATTTTTTTTGGTTCCCTTTTACTCCTGTTGCCACTTCGGGGGGGGGAAAGGGTTTTATTCTAGCTATAGAGCCCCACGACCCAGCCACAAGGCATGGGCCGCGAGGCCCCGCAGCATCTAATCCTAAAAACATATTACAACTAAAACAAAATAAAACTGTCGTGGCCTACTATGTGCTAAACAAAAATAAAAATAAATGCACCTGGAGACATAAAAAAGAGGATGGTATAAAATATAACACAAATAAACATAAAAGGGCATGCCACCAAAAGAATGAATTCTTCTCACGAGGAGAGGATCAACTTTAATGTCATGCGCGCATGAAACAAAATAAGTCACGGGGAGGGCATGCCTGGCTTGAACTAGTAAAGTCCCCGGAGAAGACAAGAACACATGCGCACAAGTGTCCCTCCAGCCGTAGCTTATCCTCTCACGGGTTTGGTCAAGCCACTCACCATCTCCAGAATAAAGCCACTGGGGAAGTGGTACCCAAAGATGACGTCCGGTAGGCTTAGCCCGGAGTCCACTCACCCAGATACTTTTGGGATTCGGGGCACAAGGGAAGTCCACCCATGCCCGTCCAGGGGTGATCATGATCAACCCCTCCCCGTGCTCTTGGACCACATACGATAGATGGAATAGGTCCAGGTTAGGGCTTTTACGGAGCAGATCTCCAAGTCCCCGTTGGTCAAGCCCAACCTTTTCAAAACACGGGCACTCTAGATGCTGAACCCACCTCTCCAATTCAAAGTAATTGAAGAGTCAGAGACAGCATTGGCACCGGTGTAATCCCTGACCCACTGAAGGATCTCGGGGGTGCCATACCGGTCACATTTGCTCTGGTGTGGCCGGGAGAGTGGGAAGCCGTCAGCCGAGACCTGGGTGTCTAGAATTATGGCCTCGTTACTTTTGCAAGCAATGATATCCGGCTTGCAAAAGGTCCCTCCATCGGGTATCCGCACCTCCCTCACCACCTCGAACCCTCGCTGTCTCAGACGACCAGCTACGAACCGGGTGATATCGTCATGACGTACCACCCGTGTTCCGTGCGTCCTTGGGCATGCTTGTGAGATATGCCCAAGGGTGCCAGGTTTCCTGCATGTATCACACATGCCGCTGGCACCTGGGCGACCCCCTAGCGGCCCTTGACGGCGTGGCCAAAGCGTTGGCTCTCACCTGGACAGCGTGAGCGAACTCCCCACCGCTCAAAAGGCGGGTGCCGGACGAGATCCACCTCAGGCACGAGGGAACTTAGCACGAGAACCTCAGTCCAGCACCACCGGCCGTGCGGTAGAGCCGCTCTCGCAAAGTCCGAGAGCACTCGGCTCTGTTGGTTACCGGCTCACCCCCAATCAAGGCCGGGCCAATCCATCGGCGCAACTGGTTGAGAGGTACAGGTACAGTCTTTAACATGGTTGGGAAGGTCATTCCACATTCTGGGTCCCTTGATTTGTAGAGCATTTTTAGTTAGATTAAGTCGTACTCTAGGAATATCAAAACTGTGTTTATTTCTGGTGTGGTGCTCATGGGTTCTGTTACAACCTTCTATGAAGCTTTTGAGATCAGGATTGGCATTGCAGTTCAGCGTTTTATATATGTATAATACACATGAGAGAATGTGCAGTGACTAAATATCTAACATATTCAGAGATTTGAGTAGGGTTACCGAGTGATGTCTGGCCCCAGAGTTGGATATTGTCCTAATAGCAGCTTTGTGTTGAGTAATTTATGACAAATGATTTTGGGTAGTAGAACCCCAAGCACAAATACCATAGTTGAGATATGGATAGATGAGGGAGTAAGTCACCAGGGCAGGGCGGGTTACATGATATCTGATCTTAGAATGCCAACAGTTTTGAAACTTTTTTGATGTATTTAGAATGTCCCTGGAAATTCAGCTTGTGGTCAGTGAGAACGCCAAGGAATTTGCCATCTAATTTGTTACAAATTTGGGTATCGTTTATTTGGGGATTTATTTGATTAGAGGATTTATTGCCAAAAAATATAGAAAGTTTTGTCAATGTTAAGGGTGAGATTGTTGGCAGTTAGCCAAAGATGGACTTTATTTAGCTCAGTATTTACCGTGGCATTTAGAGCAAGGGGGTCAGGACTGGAGTAAATGAAGGTTGTGTCGTCAGCAAATAGAATTGGTTTGAGGTGTTGGGAGGCATTTGGAAGGTCATTAATGTAGATGGGACAGAAGAGAGGGCCAAGTATGCTGCCCTGAGGAACATCGATGTTGATGGGTAGGGTGGGAGAAATTGTATTATTCACAGAAACATACTGGAGCCTGTCAGTAAGGTAGGATTTGAGGTATTGCAGGGAGTGTCCTCTGACTCCATAATGATGTAATTTAAGGAGGAGGTTTTGGTGGTAGTGTCAAAAACCTTACGCAGGTCCACAAATAACCCAACAGGAAACTCATTTTTATCAAGAGCTGTATGAATCAAGTTAAGCATACTAAGTGCATCGTTAGTGCTTTTTTTGGGTCTGAAGCCATATTGGCAAGAGCCAAGTATATTGTTTGGCTAGATAAGGCTTGTAGATTAGTTTTTCAAAAAATTTTGACAAGTTTGGCAGGATTGATATAGGTCTAGTTAACCTCTGTGAGATCACCACATTTGTGGACAGGCGTTACTCGCTTTTTTAGAATATCTGGAAAGGTTTGGAGTTCAAGTGACTTGTTGAAGAGCGATGCAATATCGATATTGTGTAACCCACTGAAGGTTAATGTCTTGAATGCGTAGGTGCCTGTCTGGATTGTTGCCGCCTAGTCTCGTTGCCTTAGACTTCTGTGCAGATATTTTTAGCCCTAAAACACTGCATTCAGATGTTACTTTATCTAATGCACCTTGTGCTTTATTTAGAAGTGAAGGACCTGTAATGACTAATGCTATATCAGCATAGCTTAGCAATTTAACCCCTTCTGCAAGTGTCATGGTAACAAGGTTTTCCATAAGGATGTTAAAAAGACTAGGACTGAGGACTCCTCCTTGTGGAGTCCCATTCTCATGCAGGTGGTAGTCCGACACTTGTCCTTGGAACTTTAGTCTGGCATACCTGTGACTTAGGTAATCTCGACTCCATGCTAGCATTTTTCCCTTTACACCTTTTTTAACCAAGGTGTGTAAAATTGCTTGCGGGCTTGCAAGTTCGAATGCTTTTTCTAGATCAAGGAAGATCACTATAGCTGGACCCGAGTTAACTGTTCCCAGTAATGTTGCTATGCAGTTTGCAGTACCTACTCCTCTAGTGAAGCCAAATGTGTTTATGAAGGTCTCCAGTCTTCCACGGTAGCCTATTTAAGACCATCCGGTCTGCAGTTTTACTAATGCATGTTAATGAAATGGGTCTGTAATTGCCAGGTTCTTTCGGCTTAGGAATCGGTATGATGTCTGCTTTCTTCCAAGAGTTTGGTAGTTTGCCTTGCTGCCAAGATGCATTGATGACGTCCAATATTCTTTGTTCCCCAGCAGGACCTGCATGTGCGATCATTGAGTATGTAATGTTATCAGCCCCTGGTGCAGTGTCCTTGCCACCTTTTTTTGGCCCTGATTAGTTCTTGTTTGGTGAAGGGACAGTCACACTCGTCATTTGTAGCTATGCTCTCATGAATGACTGTCAACCTCTCTTGTTTTGTTCTTGCGGCCGTCGGACCATTGCAGGAAGCTGATATGAAGCTGTTCTTTCTGCAAATTGGAGAGCAAGTCTGTCTCCTGCAATGGTTGAATACATGCCTGTGGTCGGGCTGGTCGACCTGATAGTTTTAATCTGACCCCATATCTTGCCAATACTACTATGTTCATTTAGAGTTTGACACCACTCAAACCATCTTGCCTCCTTTACTTCTCTAGAAACTCGTCTTGCTTCAGATATCACCGCTCTTAGGAGAGTTCTTCCTTCTGGTGTGGGGTTTCTCTTTAGATGTTTTCTGAAGATGTTGACTCTGTGGTTCTGTTCTTTAACTTCATTACTATAGAACCAATAGTTCTTTCGTTTTGTGTTTCCTGTGACAATGACTGGAATAGCTTTGTTTGCAGCAGCTGCAATGGCTTCCTGCAGATTGGTCTCGTGTATGTTCAAATCCTCAGGTGGCGTGTATGTTGCATACCATTTTTAAAGTTCTTGGTATATATTCCAATTGGCCTTTCTTAAATTCCACCTAGGCTGTGCAGGTGGTGTAGAAGGTCGTTCTATGTTTAGTGTCGTGACAGTAGCATAGTGGTCACTGGTGATCACCGGGTCTACTTCCCACTTCGCCTGATGCTTGAGTGCTGTTGAGATTAATGTAAGATCAAGGGAACCTCCTAGAATGTGAGTGGGTTCCCCAGTGTTGAGAAGTGTAATTTCAGGTACTTCTCGCAGAGCTGCAGCTAAATGGCGCCCATCTGCATTGGCTGGCCAAGTCTCGCCTAAATCTTGATGATGAGCATTAAAATCCCCAGCAATAATTACATTTTCCTGCGTGACCAAGGCAAGCACTGCCTCTGCTAATAGTTTACGTCTAGGGGGCTTGTAAACGTTGTATATGAGGAGCTCAATATTAGCCATATTTACTTACTGCTAATACCTCTACGCCATCCCCACATGAAACTGGGTCTATTTTCTTGCCAGGTATTGTTCCTGACTAAGGTCATTAAACTGTCTCCCCTGCTCATACGGTATAACATAGTGCTGATATCCAGCTAATCTGAAGGATTTCGTGGCTGGGAAAAGCTTCTTCCAAAACGATTATATCTGCTTTCGTGCTGATTGCAGCCTCCTGAAGTGTGTGGGTTTTTATTTCCAAGACCTTGTATGTTCCACTGCAGTATTCGTAATGGCCAGACCACGGTTACAGTTGGTGTTGCCTGTTCTAGTAGAACTCCTCTTCGGAATCGACCTCTATATTCTCCACCTCGCAAGTCGTGTCGCTGCAAATCGGACTACATTGATTGCTCGTGGTCATCCCCGGCGTTGTTAGACTCTGTGCATAACTGTGGTCCATCACTTTGTTGTTGGTATTGCTGCATGTCGGACTGCATTGATTGCTCGTGGCTGTGTCTTGTTGTTGGAACCTGTGCATCTCTGCTGTTCAATACGTCTTTGTTGGTGTTGATGCACATCAGACTGCATTGGCTGTTGTTGTCTGTCTCTTGTGTTGTAAGATTGTTGATCTTAGGTGGTCACTGCTTCTTGCAGTTGCTGTTGTAAATGTTGATGTTCTGGTGTCTTGACTACCCGACTGTTGTTGGTAGTCTGTATGTCCATGTTGCATTGTTTGTCCTCTTGTGCTCCGTCTTGTCTCAGACTGTCTATTTCTTGTGTAACTGTGGTCTGCTGCACGATCTTGTCCTTTATCACACAAGTGATGTCTTGAGTCTGTTGTTGTGAGGCGTTCTGAGTCATCTATAGGCAATTGATAATGGTCTCTGCTATGATCTTCATGTTTTTCAGCTGGACCTCGGTGGTAAAACTGTGTATCTGTTGTTGATTCCGAAAGTAATTGTTTTTTGCTCTTTTGCATTTGCTATATTTGTGCAGCACTTAAGTGTATTTTCTGATTTGGAATAGATAGATTCGGGAAATTTTGCTCTGTGAGAGTGGGTGTGTTGTGGCTGTGCACGAGTGTTCCAGACGTTGGTGCTGGTCTGTGTTTATCCTGGCCTGAGCTGTCTGCACTTTTTCTTTCCGTGCAGAGCAGGTTGTGCTCCAGGCATGATGTTTGCCTCCACAATTTGGACATTTGGCTGTTGTGGTCTGGTTTTCCTTGTGCGTGTCTATACAGTCTTTGGTTGGATGTCTCAGGCTGCACACTCCGCATCTCTCCTGTCCGGTGCAGCGTGATTGATGGTGGCCGTATTTCTGACACCTGAAGCAGCACAGGGGTTCTGGGACGTATGGTCTATCGGTATGTTCCCAAATTTCCAAGACTGAATGTTTCTGGCACATGTCCCATGACGGTCACCAGAACCTGACGTGTCGCTGCCTTGTCTACTTTTGTGCGGCATCGTTCCGCATTCAGGATTTGCTTGTCCTAGTACTGGATCCAGGGGGAAGTCGATTGGGTATCCCAAAAAGCACGACTCGTGTGCATCTTTCTGATGGGTCCAGCTTTGTGGGACATTTGGGGCTTGACTCTATTTATTTAATTATTAAAGTAATAAACAATTACGAATGACCACCCGCTTTTATAGTAAAGAGGGAAACTAATAAAATGTGATCATTTGAAATTTCTAGAGGAACCAGTAACTATGGATAAATACTAGAAAGTATAATCACTTGAATAATTAATGGGCTGTATATATAATTTAATTGAATCAAAGCCTCAAACACCTACATTGGGGGGGTTATTGCTAGAACTTCATATGTCTAGGAACTAGTGCGGTTCTTACACCAGTTCATTATGTAATAACCTAATCTTATGACCAATTAGAAAATCAATAGAGAATTTGTCAACAATAAGAACATAGATTATGAATATCAGAAATTAATGATTATAATAAACACGTGTTAAATCCAGTGCACAGTGATCAATAATAATAATAATCCAGTACAGATAATTTGAATAGAATACGGAAAAGGGTCTTAGCTTGAAGACGTTTTCAAAGACATCAGTCATGAATCATCCTCGGAATCTCCGGAATTCATCATGGAACACTGGGAGAGGGATACCACGGGAAAGTAACAGCTCGGGGAATTCTTCACACGCAAGCTGTAAATCAAGATATATTACGTAGCAACATATTAGGCTGCTAAATATCTATATTCAAGAAATTAGGAGTGGAGAGTGATAAAATATACTAACATGTGTTTTATTTATGTCGCTCGGCGTGACGACAAGCTACCCTGCTGTAAACAATCTCTAATGATGTATCAAAAGGGAATATGTGTACTTAGCTAATAGGGCACTGTATAAGTTGAAGCTTGCCAAAACTCGCGTCCCAGGCTCTAGTGTCGCATTGGCGAACACGTGGTGACTAGGTTGGCCTAGATGTCGACGTGCTTCTCTGGCCGGTCACGATGAATTACACGGAACAAATTGACAAGTTCCGGGCTGAATGTCAAGTTAATTCTTGTTGACGATTCACCACAATGTATCCTATGACGCTGACACCAAACGAGTTGCTCAATTCCGCAACTAGTCTTCACACCGCACTTTGGCGACTTTTCTCTCTCGCCGACGCCTCCACACGCTCTCTCGGTAATATGGCGTCTCCCCTGCCCTGCTCCGCGTCCCCGCATTCGCCACACAAATTATTTGCTACGAATAATATTATTTCTCGCAGTTGCGACTAAAATGCTGGGATAATGACGGGTTTATAATTCTAGGGAGTTAAATATTATTTGCTCATTTTACGATGTTAAACGAGCAATGGAGAATATTCTCTCCATGGCATTCACATGTGACGTTAAATTTATTACCAGATAACAGTTGTAACTAGAAACGCTTAATTTTGGCATTATTTGGGAGTCAGGTTATCGGTAAATAATTATCACACAGAACACTGTTGTTTTTAGAGAATCAAACTCAATTCTCTGGCACACTGGATATAAATGTGTTTATTTTGGTAGAATCTGACTCAATACTGGTGTCTGGTTACTTAAGACTTCTAGCATTATTGTACAGATACAATTATTAGTTCATGTGAACTCTACGGTTGGTTAATTTTAGTTACTACAGCAATTAGTAGATTTTAGTAATAATTAATAATAATACTTTATTGTATTAGTGTTGGAAATTTCCAACAAGCTTTTCCAAGTATACAGGTTTCCCTTGCAGGACTCTTACTTTTTCTAAGTAATTTGCAGTCTGTTGGTCTCGTGGTATCATTTAATTCTCCTTTCAGGTTGACTGTAATGGAAAGTTTGAGCTCTGGTTGGTTGTTTTTTCCATTGCCGTTACTACTCTATATGCTGTAGGAAAGTGGTCTGCTTGCATTATCTTGAATTTTGGAAGATGTGCAGAGTCTGGCGATGTCTGGTGTGAGACTGTTGGTGTCCTCTCCTGTTTCACTGTTGTCCTGTGGCTAAGCTGTGGAGTGAGGTACACTGTCACACTGGCTTGTGTGTGACTGGTGCCGTCTTCTCTAGGTCCATTACGTCTGCTGTCTTGCTGGTAAAAGAAAGTGGTGAAGCCTCGATAGAGGTTTTCTTCGGTGCCTGCTGCACATCGGTCCACTGTCTCTCCTCGTCTAAAAGCTGCCTCCATTTCCTCTTTCTCTTAGCCTTCCCCATGACACTCTCCACGACTCTCCACGTAGTGAGAACCGAATCACTGCCCTACCTAATGCCTGAGACACTCCTAGGCCTGGAGAAATTCATTCTCCTCCAACGGAGGTCGTAGAATGATTCCCCCAGGTGGAATCAGGGATACCTAACACCTAAATGAGCTGTTTGGTCTACCTTTCCTTGTCAGGCTCAGTACACCTTCTAAGGTGCCCCCTTGTGGCACTGAACGCAGGGTATCGCCTCGCCCTTCAGGGTAGGACTCTTAAGTGACCTGGTCAGTGATACGGTCCTAAAAAAAAAGTGCGGTACGAGAGTTTGGGTCGCCTGCGTACTGGGTTGCGCAGAATACCAGTCAGCTTGGCAGCAGGTAATCAACAACGTTGTTACTGTCAATTGTAGACGAAATCTGAATTGTTTCATTGGGAGTGATCAAACCACATTGGGTGAGGAAAGTGTTGAGGTTATCCTCATTAGCAATTGTAAAGATTTACCTACCTAGGTCTTTATTACTTTGATCAAGCCATCTCTAACGAAGCACTGAATCGCATCTGGGTTTTGATGATGGATTTGACGCAGGCTGTAGAGGAGTTGGTCTTTTTCTAGTCAAGCACTCTATGTAGATTCCCTTTCGTTGGGATGCAGCTGTCCGGACAAGATGCAATTTCGTGGACTGGGGGGCCAATTTCAGGCGAATTTTCCGCTGGTTTTGTCCTGATATGTTCATTTTGCCTACTCTGTAGACAGCAATAATGTCTGTTTTGTCTAGACCTGCAATTCTTGTTTTAAGAGATCCTGAACAATTTCAATACACTTTTCACCTTCGCTTTCCACTGGAATAGCTTGGGACGACACAACTACAGAATCAAGCAGCTTTTGCTGATCTTGTTCATCCTGGGTGACGGAACGTTGGGCGGATAATGTATTGATACAAACAGTCATTTTGCCGAGAGCTTCCTCCTGTTTTTTTATGGCTTCATCAGATTTCAGACTAATGTTTTCCTCACGGAGACCATTCAAGTCATGCTGGAGTTGATCTCGGCTAGCCCTTCAGTTTCTAATATCATCATGGAGGAGGGTTATTTCTTGTTGTTAATGGAGGTTCGAACAGTTTGCTTGATTTTCAGATTGAAGACTAAAGATAATCGTATATTGAGCCTCAAGGACTGAGCACAACTTTTTGAACTATTGATTATCAGCCCAGTTAGGGAAATCCGGTGAGGGACCAGAAGTACGCTTGAATCTCGTAAACTGGGATGCAAGAGTGGTAATAGGAGAGACTTGAAAGGACAACCCTCCCTGGCTCAATGGGGTGGAAGGGAGGGCAGCACCGCCGCCACAGGCCCCAGAGCTTCCAGAGGGAGAAACACGATGACTGTCGGTATTTGTCAGGATGGATGCCTTGTTAGGGGCTTTGTTGATCTTATTTACCTGTACAGTCTTGTTCCTGGGAGACATGATAGGTCGAGGATGACTGGAGTATATGTTGTGGTGGAAACTTGCGTCAGGCAGCGCGGTGGTGGGCAGAGGCAGGCAGCAACACTGGTACTCACAGCCGTAGAGGATTGTTTTGAATTTAGTTTGTGACGGAATGAGTCGATTTGGGTTGGCTACTTTGTGCTATGACATGTTTGGACTCCATGTACTTAGCTGCCTGTGGGTGGTGGTCTACATCATCTGGCGGTAGTTTAAGGGCTGAAATACAGTAGTGAAGAGTGTAGGTAGCGTGAACTCGACAGCGTCGAGGGTGAGAAGGTAATGAGTTTAAAGTTCCTGACCACACCCGTTGGCAGGCTTCTTGGTTGTCTGTTACTGGTAACAAGCTACGTACTCTTAAGTGTTTCCTCATGGCCGTCCTCCTACCACTGTAACCAGCGATGGGAAACGGCTCTGGCGAGGTTGCGTATTGTCCATACTCGCTTAACCCATGGTCACTTGGAGCGCCGCCCTGCTCCTTGTTGTCCCTCTTACAGTCGTGCATGTCCTTCTTGAATGTCCTGACTTCCAGGATGAGCGTGTCTTGCTGTCCGACCGCCCCTCGCAGTCACCTGTCTCTCAATAGAATTCTTGGTGACTCGTACTTTTGATATCGTTCGCCTTGTGCATTTTTGTTCTCGTATTGGCATCCTTGGTGATATTTAGCGCCCTCTGATTATTCCGCACATTTGATGGTGCTACATAGCCTTCCCAGTTTGGTGCCTTCTTTTGATAATTACTTGGCTATGTACAGTGCAAACTCGCATGATTAAAAAAATAACAATATAGTGGTGACGTTACTCTAAAATGGATAAAGACAAAATGAAATTAACAGGTGCTGAGAATAAAGCGCTGGCCGAGAACATCCACTAATAGACAGAGCGTATATCAGATGGTTGTTTCAGCTTGAGAGCACAGAATATTCTAACTCCAATGGCTCGTACAGGCCCAGACATCGGCTGGGTAGATGGTGCTGAGGTGCATTGGTGCAGACGTAGATTCACCAGTCAGAAGTGGGCAGGCTGGAAATGCTAGTTTGGTGATCGGCGATGAGGGAGGGGGGGGGGGAAGGTGGAGAGCAAGCGTGTGATACTTTTGCGCTTGGCAAAACGTATCTGACCAAAGATGTACTATACTTGCTTGTAGTATCTAGATGTTGTAGATGTACTGAAGTAACATGACGATAGGAAAGAGCAGGCCAAATCTCTCTTGAAGGAGATTATCGTAACTAACTATATATATATTTTTTTTTCTGCTTCAACTCCATTCAACAGATTTTACAAATAATTTTTTTTTAACTTTATTATTTTTCCATTAGGAGAATGTTAATGTTAGCAATATTGTAGTTTATTTTTAACTATCAATTACTTTGTATAGCTTGACTAGCAATACGAAGTACAATATGCTGAAACAAACCAATCACATTTTATTACATCAATAACACGCTTCCAGAAACTCATTACTTTCTTTTCTTAACCACTTTAGTGTTTGGCTTTTGATACACTGGCTTCATCTGCACCACTTTTTCTTTTCCTATCATTACCAGATTCAACTAAAGGATTTTCCTTTACCTCTGTATCATCTTTCTGTGAAACACTTGGCTCATCCTCTTTCTCAATTTCTTCGCTTTGCATTTTGTCTTCAACTTTGACTTTCATCACTGATTTCCATCTTCTGTTTCTGGAGATCTACTTTCGTAATTTTACCGGGTTTCTCAAAGACCTGACTGGGACAGACTAGTGGGGCGTGGTGGCGCTTGCCTTCACTCTTTGAGTGCTCGCCTGTGTTTGCCAGACACATGTTTCTTCATGCTGTTATATAATTCAGTGCGGTAATCGCAAGATGACCAATGGTATGGATTTTCTTCTGAATGAATGCGCATGTGCTTGACCAATGACGAGTGATTTGAAGTGTTTTTTTACAGTGCACTGCTGATCAAACTTTGGTCGTCCCCATCGCTTTCTCCGCCTTTTTGCAGTCTGAAATGTTCAAAACAATACTTATGAATAAATTTTGACTGATTAATGAAATTAGAGTATTGTACTAATTAATGCACTAATTGTCACCTTCAAGGCTGTGGAAGCAGTCACCTGGAAAGCAAACAGTGTTCGAGATATAGATATAGATGTATATGTATATCTGAGTTGCGTTGATTCCAGAATTAACATTTAGATTGTGGATGTGCCATGTTATGTAATTATCTAAGTATAGTTACAGGATGAGAGCTTATTTATTTATTTTATTTATTTATATACAAGATACATTGGGTTTGAGTACATAGCACTGATGTTTATACATCCTTGTAAAGCCTGACAAGGCTTTACAATGATTTTTGTAAAGCCACTAACACACATAGCGTTTCGGGCAGATATGTTAATGGTGTCCGGTTTTCCCAGAACTGTCATATGAAGCTTTGCAACTACTGACAGTTTTGGCATTCGCCGCCACCTCACTGAACTTGTTCCAACCATCTACCACTGTTTGCAGAAGAGAACGTTCTAATGCCTTTTTGGCAGCTGTGTTTAATAAACTTGAGTCTATGACCTTTGTTCTTGAAGAAGCAGGTTTCAAGAATTCTTTTGTCAATTTTTTCATTTACTATTACTATTTTGTATGTAGTGATCGTATCATCTCTTTTTGTACCTTTAAACTCGCACTGTATCTTGTGCTACCACTCCCCAATATATGTGCCTAAGCCATAATACTTAACCATTGTAATCACTATCATCTTGTATCATGGTTATGTTGAACAAAAATGTTACTACAATGTACCTAGATAATCCTCATTATGCTACAATGTACCTCTTGATAAACCTCATCTTTCTATAAGGTACCTATTAATTTTCTTCAAATTTGATTACAATGTACTTGTTAACATCATTCAAATTTTGCTACAAATTACCTACTTAAAATTATCTATTAGATAAAGGACTTGCCCGAAACAATATGCCTGTTAGTGGCTTTACAAGAATGTAAAATCATCAATGCTCTCATAAACTAAGTTGAAAAGCATAGCATAGGTTCCTTGCACAATGTTCTTTACATGGTCCTCGGGTGACAGTTTCCTACTCAGGACCACTAGTAGTCCTCTTCTTTTATCAGCTCCTTAGTTTTTCATATAATTTGTAAGTTGTGTGGCCTATTTTCCTCTATTTCGCATTCCATAACATGGCATTTATTCACATTAAATTCCAACAAGGCAAGTATTGCTTTATACACTTATTTAGACCAGTTCATCTTGAAGGATATGACAATCGCCCAAGTTTATATTCCCTAGTAGCTTAGCAGCATCAGCACCAAACATGCACATATAATTGTTAATTTTAGATCATTCATATCGACATTGAAAATTACTGATGCTAGAACACCTGTAGTACACGACTGTCAAGACTTTTTTAGGTCCAAATAAATGAAGTCAGCCCAACCACCTTTTTTCCTGTAAAATCTATGGCTTTATCATAGAAACGAAGTAGATTTGTTACACAGGATCTTCCGGTTTGAAAACCATACTATGTTTGCTTTTGTATCCTTTTCTCCAGGTGTTCTTCCCATTTGTTTCTAATTATTTTTCTAGTGTTTTGGCCGCCACACTTGTCAATGATAAAGGTCTATGATTATCAGGGGGGTCTTCCTTGCTACCATTTTTATTGAATGGAACTATGTTAGCCCTTTTTTCATATCAGCCAAGACTCCTGTACACAATGATTACTTAAAAATCAATTGAAGTGGGGTGCCCAGCACATGTGCTTTCTCTTAAAACCTTATGTGAAACTCCATCTGAGCCAACTGCCTTGTTTCTACGTAGCTCCTTGAGCATTTTTTGCACTTCGTATCAAGACACCTCTATGTACAATACTCTTATGTTATTCTCTGAAGTTTGTAGGGTGTCTGTTTTTTCATTTCATTTCTATATTATGCACCCCATACCCATTTTGTTGGTGACAGTGGAAAGGGTTAGAGGCACATTGTTGGTTCAGGAACTGAACCCCATAGTTCATTTAGCTAAGCAGGTAATTACCCAAGTGTACTTAAGTACTATAGTGTACTTCAGTACTTGCATACATTTCCTGTGACAAGTTCTATGAAAACTTCGTTTTGCAAAAATACACTTTTGGAACTGTTCATTTAGTGTTTCACACATTTCCTTTACGTTCTGTGAATCTGTTCCCCACTTTCAACCTCTGGGTTTTAACCTTTACTACCTCCTTGCGGTGTACCATTTTTGTCTTTTGTATTCAGAGACTGTGCCATGAAGTTTTACTCTTGCTTCTCTGAGACAGTTTTTGGTCCAGGAGAGCAGGTTGCCTTTGACTTGTGTCGATGATGAGGCACACACTGGCTGGGGTGCTAACCAGTTCAAAGCTTTCTCGAGGTCCAGGAATATCAGCATTTCTGGTCTGTCATTCAAGTGGGCTAACAGTTGTAATACTGTTAATAATATAAATATCTGTGCCAACCCCTCTTCTATAGGCATACATATCGTGGTGCAGTTTAGGCATTTTCCACTCCAGTCTGTTGAGTGACATTCTGTCAACCGTCTTGGCTGCACAGCTTTGGAGACAGATGGGTCTGGGATTAGTTGGGTCTTTTGGTTTTTGGATTGGCAAGGTCTGCTCTATTCAAAGCTGTAGGTCTATTTTGAGAAGTCCAGACTAAATTAACCTTACGTATGCAGCGTCTCCCTCTGGGCCAAGGTTTCTAATCATTTATAGGTTATTTTGACCCGGGGGGATGTATCCTTGGAGTTTTTCTTAGCCCAATGAGCTCATCCAGTGTGAAAGGGGCATTAGTGTCAGACTTTCTGCACATGCTGTAAGGATTCTGTGCCACCTTTCTTCTTCTAATCCTGTCTGCACTGCTAATACATCTGGTGGAAGCTGATTGCTGGCTGCTCTTTCTGCAAACTTGGTTGCCAGTACTTCGGCTTCCGGTTGACGATCCTTGGGGTGGAGCTTTAGGCGTTTTATTTCCTTTGGCCCGGTGGATTTGCTGCCACATCTGAGGTGTTCATTCAGATGTTAACACCATTCCAGTCACTTCTTTTATTAGTCTGGTCTCTTGATGCATATGTTCCTTGACTTCACAAAGTAAGGTTCTGTTGCGGTCACTTGGCTGCTTTTTGTATAGCTTTCTTGTTCTGTCGAATCTCTGGTTGAGTTCTTTGACACGTTCGCAATAGTACCAATAATCTTTGTGGTGTCTAGACCTTTTTTTTTCAGTGGGATTGAGTGGTTGGCTGCACCTTTGAATCGCTTTGATAAAATCTTGTTCGGCCTGATTAATGTCTTCGGGAACATCATAGTTTCTATGCCACTCCGAAATGAGGTTTTGTAATCGGTCCCAGTTTTGCTAGAGCAAAGTTCCAAGCTTCAGATGGAGGCGGGGTGGGTAGATCTAATTTAAGATCAATTTGGACCCCATAGTGGGCGCTTGTGAGTGTGGGCTCAACTGACTACGTTGCTGCATCTCTTAGGGAGGCTGAAACGAAGGTAAGGTCTAATCTACCACCTTGGATGTGGGTAGGTTCATCCTTGTTTAGGATTCGGATTTCTGGAAACTGGTCTAGTAGATGTGCAATGCAAGTGCTGGCCTCATTTGTTGTTTGAGCCCAGTGCCAATCGATGATGGGCATTAAAAGCACCAAATGATTATTTGACCTAGTCGCATGTCCAAGTAAGAGATCCATTTCAGCATGTAGGGACCAGTACACATTAAACACTTAGTTGGTCGTGTCTTAGCTCAATGGATACTCCCATTACCTCTGTCCCTGCTCCACAATCGGGTGGGCTGGTTATGGACTTGGAGATCAGTTCACATTCCAGAGATTGCACATCTCCTGGATTGTCCGTTGATCCATGGAAGGAAGAGGCCTCAATAGCCTGAGAATTTAGGTTCTGATCTGGCTCGAAGCAAGCTCTCCTGCAGTATCAGGATGTCTATGCCTTTGGTTACTGTTATGCATTGCAAGTATTGCAGTTTTGTGCACAGCCCTTGTGCATTCCATTGCGGGATTTATTTATTTATATAAAAGAAGGTACATTGGGTTTGTGAGAATACATGGCATAGTACAGTATTTACAATCTTGTAAAGCCACTAGTACGCGCGGCATTTCGGGCAGGTCCTTAATCTAACAGATAATTTTAAGTACGTAAATTCTATCAGAATTAATAAAGTAACAAATACATTGCAAAAAAAGACGAGATTAATAAGTATATTAAAGCGCACAGGTATATTAAAGCTCTGATTACATTGACAGCTTGATTGGTAAATTAAAAAAGATTAATAGACACCATGCAGCAGATTGACAGCACATATACGACAGCAATGATCAGTGATAAAGATGTTCAGATTGGGTACATAAAGATTGGGAGATTGGGTAGCAATAGATAGTGCAATTTTATAGCAAAAGGTAAAACACTATGAAGATGAAATTAGGTACTTTTTAGTATTGTTTTTGAATGACGCAAAAGTTGGACAGCTTTTAAATTCAATAGGGAGTGAGTTCCATAGACTGGGTCTCTTTATTTGCATAGTGTGTTTACACAGATTAAGTTTGACTCTGGGGATATCAAAGATTTATTTCTGGTGTGATGTTAATGGGTCCTATTACATCTGTCCAGGGAGTTTCAGAGCAAGATTTGCATTTATCAGGGTTTTGTAAATGTAGTTGACACAAGAGAATTTGTGGAGTGAGATTATGATTAGCATGTTTAGGGAGTTAAATAAGGGGGCTGAGTGCTGCCTGAAAGCAGAATTTTATTCTGATAGCAGATTTTTCCTGGGTGATGGACTTGAGGTGGTTGGCAGTGGTTGAACCCCCATGCACAGATACCATAATTAAGATAGGGATAGATTAGGGCATAATATAGAGATGAGAGCAGAGTTAGGTACATAATACCATGATTTTGGAGAGTATACCAACTGTTTTAGAATCTTAGTTGTGTGTTGTATGTGGGTACTGAAGTTCTCTTGTCTAGGAATAGGCAGAGAAACTTTCCATAATTTTTATTGCTAATGTTTACATTGTCTATCTGAAGCTGAATTGCATTTGTAGATTTGCTTCCAAATAAGATGTAGTAGGTCTTTTCTATGTTAAGTGTTAGTTTGTTGGTTGACATCCATAAGTGGACTTTTTTTTAGTTCATTATTAACATTATTTAGTGTATGTGGGTTGGGGTTAGAGTAGATGAAGGTAGTATCATCAGGAAACAAAATAGGTTTCATAATGTTAGAGACATTAGGCAGATCATTGATGTATATATGAAATAGGAGAGGTCCCAAAATGCTGCCCTGTGGCACTCCATCGGTTATTGGTAGAGTGGGAAAAGTTATATTATTGACGGCTACACATTGGTGTCTATCACTAAGATAGGATTGGATAAAGTCCAGTGTATGGCCTCGGATTCCATAATGGAGTTTACGTAAGAGGTAATTGTGATTAACAGTATCAAAGGTCTTTCTCAGGTCAATGAATGAGTCCAATCGGAAACTCCTTTTTGTCAAGGGCTGAGTAAATTATATCAAGGAGACTAATAATTGAATCCTTGGTACTCTTTTTGGGAGCGGAAGCCAAACTGACAGGGGCTAAGAATGTCGAATTTTACGAGATAGGAGTAGAGCTGTTTGTAGATAATTTTTTCAAATATTTTTTATAGTATGGGTAGGTTTGATATTGGTAGGTTTTGGTAGGGCAGCCCCCAACTGCCAGTTGACTTGAACTATCACGAAGTTCTAGCAGTGGATCGGCAGTGCAAAACTACCAGGCAGGGTGACAGCCGTGATCCCACCTGGGAGGACAGGACGAATACCCCACTGCACTTCCATCCTTCAGGGGGTAGGTCCCAATCCTGGAGAGGAAGAAATTTTCAGCAGTGTGCTGTACACGGCAATACACTAAGTTAGTCCCTCCAGTTGTCCATGGTTATATTCAGGGTGGCAGTATGGGTTGACCCACTAGGGTAATATATCTTTGCACGCAATCTCGCTGATAAAGCTGTGAATCTAAACCGTGAACACGTAGAGGAAGAGCTGTCGTTGCCTGGGAGGAAGTGTGCGCCAGTGTGCCTGGGTGTTGCCTTGGATAGAAGAGGCTGTGGCCCCAGATAGGGTTACCACGAGTGTGTGCTCGTCTGGGCCGACCAAGCGGCGCCTGACCTTGCAAGTTAGCAAGAGGTGCTACTAGCGCTCTACATCTGTTAAATCCATATGCTGATCGCTGTAGTGGTTGTGATGCCACACTTAAAGGTGCTCCCATGTAGCTGCAAATGCAGGGGCAGTTGGTTGCATGTAGCGGGGGGGGGTGGGGGGGGGCGCTCAAACCCCGCACCGCCTAGATCTCACTGTGAGCGCGACGACGTGCTGATGCCTAGAGGAACGTCTGTGTCCTGGGTCCGAATTCGAATATATAGAGGATAAGACCCCGAAGGGCGAGCTTGGAAGTGGGGGACAAGATAAGGGGGGTGAGAGGAAATGGTTTTGTAGGAGAAAAAGTGCCAGGGTTAAACCCAGCTGCGTGTAGTTTGGCTGCGGCAGTCGAGGCAAGTACTCCGTCTGGTGTTTCAGTGACAACATCGGACGTAACAAAACTCTCAACATCGCAGTGATTGGCTCAAAAGCGTCAGGGCTGAACTTTTAAGGATGGTTTGTGTTGGGTGTTGAGAGCTGTGTATTTATGGATGGTGGGTGTTGTGAGCTAAAGTTTATCGAAATAGAGTTAGGAGGATGATCATGGATGGTAGAGAAGAGGTCGTGGGTGTTGCGTGGTAGTCTGAGAGTGAAAGGGTAAGTCAATGTGTTCATGTTAAGTGAGTAGTCTATCAACTTGTCTAATAAAGTTTTCCCAGTAGACATTGAGGGCTGGAATGTTGGTACTTTTGTGGAAACTTTCACTGGTATTGAACTCTTGCCATCGGGTGTTGAGTTACCCATCAAAGTGCTCTATTTTGTATTGTCTGAAGCTTTAGTTTATTAAGTGCATCTAAAGAAAAAGATAGTGGAGCATATGTTAGGAGAGGTCTAATATGTGCTTTATAGAGGTGCATTTTTGGTGTCAGGTTTTGCAAATCTAAGTCTGTACAGTTTTTTCATGGCATGGAGATCTATTTTGTGTGTACTCACCTAGTTGTACTCACCTAGTTGTCTGCAGGATCGAGCATTGACTCTTGGATCCCGCCTTTCGAGCATCGGTTGTTTACAGCAATGACTCCGGTCCCATTTCCCTATCATACCTGGATTTAAAATTATGAATAGTATTTGCTTCCACAACCTGTTCCTGAAGTGCATTCCATTTTCCCACTACTCTCACGCTAAAAGAAAACTTCCTAACATCTCTGACTCATCTGAGCTTCAAGCTTCCACCCATGTCCCCTCGTTCTGTTACTATTCCGTGTGAACATTTCGTCTATGTCCACTCTTGTCAGTCCCTCTGAGTATCTTATACGTTCCTATCATGTCCCCCCTCTCTCCTTCTTTCTAGTGTCGTAAGGCATAGTTCCCTCAGGCGCTCCTCATACCCCATCCCTCGTAGCTCTGGGACGAGTCTCGTTGCAAACCTCTGAACCTTTTCCAGTTTCATTATATGCTTCTTCAGATGGGGACTCCATGATGAGGCGGCATACTCTAAGACTGGCCTCACGTAGGCAGTGTAAAGCGCCCTAAATGCCTCCTTAATTAGGTTTCTAAATGATGATCTAACTTTTGCCAGTGTAGAGTACGCTGCTGTCGTTATCCTATTTATATGTGCCTCAGGAGATAGATTAGGTGTTACGTCCACACCCAGGTCCCTTTTGCGCGTCGTCACAGGTAGGCTGTTCCCCTTCATTGTGTATTGTCCCTTTGGTCTCCTATCTCCTAGTCCCATTTCCATAACTTTACATTTGCTCGTGTTGAATTCCAGTAATCATTTCTGACCATCTCTGCAACCTGTTCAGGTCCTCTTGGAGGATCCTGCAATCCTCATCTGTCACAACTCTTCTCATCAACTTTGCGTCATCCGCAAACATCGACATGTAGGACTCTACGCCTGTAAACATGTCGTTAACATATACAAGAAATAGAATTGGTCCCAGCACCAATCCTTGTGGTACTCCACTTGTTACTGTTCGCCAGTCAGACTTCTCGCCCCTTACCGTAACTCTTTGGCTCCTTCCTGCTAGGTAGTTCCTTATCCATGCTAGGACCTTTCCCCCCACCCCCGCCTGCCTCTCGAGCTTGAACAGCAGTCTCGTGTGCGGTACTGTATCAAAGGCTTTTTGGCAGTCCAGAAATATGCAGTCTGCCCAACCATCTCTGTCCGGTCTTATCCTCGTTATTTTATCATAGAACTCCAGAAGGTTTGTTAGGCACGATTTCCCTGTCCAGAACCCATGTTGATGTTTGTTCACAAACCTAATGTTCTCCAGGTGTGCAACCAGTCATAGCCTAATTATTCTTTCCAGTATTTTACAGGGGATGCTTGTCAGTGATACAGGTCTATAGTTAAGTGCCTCCTCCCTATCACCTTTCTTGAAGATCGGCACGACATTTGCCTTCGTCCAGCAACTGGGCAATTCTCCCGACATAAGTGACTCATTAAAGATCATTGCCAGAGGCACGCTGAGGGCCTGCGCTGCTTCTTTTAGTATCCACGGTGATACTTTGTCTGGCCCAACTGCTTTAGTTGCATCTAGAGTTGTCGACTGTTTCATTACCTCCTCTGCTGTCACCTCTATATCTGATAGTCTTTCATCTAGGGTAACCCCTTCCAACAATGGGAGCTGCTCAGGCTCGGTAGTGAACACTCCATGGAAACTGGCATTCAGTGCCTCACAGATTTCCTTGTCACTTTCAGTATATGCCCCATCTGTCTTCCTTAGTCTTGTCACTTGGTCGTTCACCGACATTTTTCTTCTTATGACTGTGTAGTAACTTAGATTGTTTTTTCGCTTTGATTGCAATATCGTTCTCATAGTCCCTTTCCGATGTTCGTTTTATGTTAATGTAATCGTTCCTAGCTCTGTTGTATCTGATCCTGTTGTCCTCTGTCCTTTGTCTTCTGTACTTACAACACTCCCGCCTGCTGGCCATTTTTGCTTCCTGACACTGTCTGTTAAACCATGGGTTATTATATTCCTTCTTATTTTTTCCCTTTACTGTTGGTATAAATCTCTCTTCGGCCTCCTGGCATTTCTGTATGACTAGGTCCATCATATCTTGGACTGTTTTTCCTCTAATTTCTTCCTCCCACTGCACTTCACCCAGATAGTCCCTTATCCTTTTATAGTCCCCTTTCCTGAAGTCAACTCTCCTTTCCCAGATCTCTTGTCCCATGGTCATAAGTTTGAATTCCATCATGTAGTCAAAGACTAGGACACAATGGTCACTGGCCCCTAGAGGTATTTCATGCTCTAAATTCTCGATATCTTCTACGTTCTGGGTGAAAATCAGGTCTAATAGGCTCGGTGCATCTCCTCCTCTTTCCCTTGTCTTCCTTCACATGTTGTTAGGAAATTCCTGTCTATAACAGTCTACTAATTTTGCTCCCCACGTTTCGTCCCCTCCATGGGGATTCCTTGATTCCCAATTTATCTCTCCATGATTTAGGTCCCCCATGATCAGCAGCTTCGCTCTCATTCTGTGGGCTAGTGTTGCTGCCTTCTGCAGTTCATCTATACATGCCTTGTTGTTGTCATCATACTTCTGCCTGGGTCTTCTACTGTTTGGTGGGGGATTGTAGATTACCAAGATCACAATCTTCCTCCCATCTACTGTCAGAGTTCCATGTATGAAGCTTGTGCACTCATTGGTAACTCGATTTCCCAGGTCTTCAAACTTCCATTTCCGCTTTATTAGGAGTGCTACTCCCCCTCCCTGTCTCTGTCCTCTTTTCGTATCACCTGGTACCCTTCAGGAAAGATTGCATCCGAGATCATGTCATTAATTTTAGTTTCCACAATTGCAACTGTCAGGATCTGCTTCACTCATTTTATTTTATCTCTTCTGCCTTATCGTTATTGTTTAGTTCCGTTACTCTTAGTGAAGACCAGGTATTGTTTACCTGGTTTTCCAGGGTGCCGAGGGTGGCTCTGACAATCTCCAAGCGTTTGTGCCTTGGTGGGGGTCTTGGGACGAAGGTGAGGCCTTTCCCCAAAAGGTCCCGCTCGTGGTTCGAGATGCGAACCTCGGAGACTACTGAGTGCCTGATGCGCTCCTGGCGTCTGTCTCTCCTTCTGTTCTTGGACCTTTGCCTTCCTCCACCTTTCCACCCATTCCCGTTTTCTGTTTTTTTTGGGCGGGTGTTGGTATTATTGTTTAGGTGTGCCTGGTTTCCTGGTCTGTTGGCTGACTGGGGGCGGGTTTTCTTAAGTCTGTTGGCCGTTCGCGGGCGACCTCTGCTCTGCGAGCGTTGGGTTTTATTTTCGCGGGAGGGTTTGTCTGTGTGGGTGTCTCCTGTGGGTATGTTTCCCCCTTGTGGTGCTAACTCGGGGAACTCGGGTGTGTGTACCCGTTTTTGTTTTTTGGTGGGTTTGTTTCCTCTGTTTCCTCTGGTTACGAGGAAACCCCCCTTGGCTTCTGGACCGCTGTCGCTGGTTTTGCCAGGGTATAATTTTTTCTTCTGGCTGGGGTGGTAGGGGTTTAGTAATGGACTCAGATGAGTCCGGGGTCATATCCCAGACTGAGGTTTTTGGGATCCATTCCTCTATCAAGCGACCTCCTGGGGCTATTATGCTAAACATTTTTTCTTAGTTCTGTGTAGGTGTTCGTCTGTGGTTTTTTCTTGAAATCGGAGTATGGGGTTATCTTTTTATTAGATCTTATCAAGAGTTTACCTGAGAGAGGTTCAGGGTGTGTAGAACAGGTCGATTTGGTTCTCCTGTTATAGGCCGACCACAGGGTTGCCCCTATCCTGTCATAGCGGTAACCTTCCTTCCAGAAGGCATATCACCATTTCTTCGATCCTTGTGTGCTCCCTTGCTATGGAGCCTTTGAGAACAAGGGTGAACAAAGCCGCTGATTCTTTGGCACGCCTTTCGTAGAAGGCTTCCATATATGTCTCCAAGGCCGGTGGGAGGGGCATGTCTGTTGAAAAGAAAGGGTAAGTTGGTGCGGGGGTCAGGAAAGCCGGGGCTTTACCCCCAGTTTACTGTCCTCTGCACCTGTCTCTCTCTTTGAGGTGGTCTAACGTTGAGAAGACCGGTCTCAAGACTTCTGCTACTTCTCTCTCTTTCTGTTAGTTCTATGTCTACATATTCTCGCTCAGATGAGAGCATTTCCCTGATTCTTTGTTATGTCTGACTCTCCGGATAGAAGATCCTTGTGAGGTCTCGTAAAGGGGAGGTCCTTCAATATTTTGTCACCTCACCACACCATCAGTGGTACACCATCAGCATTGGTGTACCAAACCTTGAGATTCTTCATGGAAACTCTTGTACCAGAGTTCTCCCTTTCTCTGGGGGGTGACTGGGGGCAGGGGGGATCTGGGGTATCTGGGGGTGTCTGGGGGATGACTGGGGCGGGGAGGATCCGGGGAGTGTCTGGGGGGGGTGTCTGGGGGATGTATGGGGGTGATAGGTCAGGAGGGGTGCTTGGGGGGGCTACTGGGGGCTGGGCTTCTAGGAGGGTCTGGGGTAGGGCCTGGGTAGGTAGGTCTGGAGTAGGAAAGGGCATACTGGGACTGAAGATTAGGGAGGGCATAGAGGGGTTGGGAGATAGCGTAAGGTTGGGAAGTCAGGTAGAGGTTGAGAGGTTGGGAGGCGGAAGGATAGAGGGGGTGGGGGGAAACCTCCCACCCCCCTCGCAAGGGTGGGGGTCACATGGAAGGAGAGGGGATGAGGGCTGGGTGGGTTTTGGGGGTTGAGGGGATGAGGGGGTCCTTGGAATGTGGGATGAATTTGACTGCAGTGGGGTCAGAGGGGTCAAGGGAGGTGTTGGGGAGATAAGCAGGGGCGGCTGATTTGGGGAAGGAGTGACCTGAGAAGGTGTGAGCTGGTTAGCATGGGGTGGATTAGCATTGGTGTGTGTAGCTACTCTCAAATGGGAAGAGTTGTATTGTTGTTTGCTTGCTCTGTGGGCTATCTGCTCCTCCTTCGTCATGAATTTGTCAATATATACGTTGTAGTAATTTTCGCTACTTCTGAGTAAGTGTTTGTGATGCAGTATGTAATCCACTGCCTCTTCGTTAGTGAACTGTACCAGGGCAGGTCGTTTCCTGTTAGTTGTATGGCCCAATGCGTCGTTGGACTTGCACCTCATTCCCTGCCATCTGGGCTCTCATGTGTCTCAAGATCCCCTGTAGCTCCAAATCCTCAATCTCCATCCTTTCCTGCCTCGATGGTGCCCTGGCTTCAAGTAATCCATGGATTATGATTGTCCTCTTTCTCAGTTCAGGGTCATGCTGGTGGCCCCCTCCCTGGCTGACCCCCACCCCTCCCACTACCAACTCCACCTACTACTACTCCCCCTGCCAAGCTGTGTGTGTGGTGTGTGTGTGTGTGTGTGTGGGTGGGTGGGTGTGGGTGTGGGTGGGTGTGGGTGGGTGTGGGTGGGTGGGGGGGGGGGGGTGGGTGTGGGTGGGTGGGGGTGGGCGGTGGGTGTGGGTGGTTGGGGTGGTGGTGGTGGTGGTGTACTCGCCTAATTGGGCTTGCGGGGGTTGAGCTCTGGCCTACTGGGCTCTATCATAGCTACATTTGAAACTGTGTATGGAGTCAGCCTCCACCACATCACTTCCTAGTGCATTCCATTTACTAACTATTCTGACACTGAAAAAGTTCTTTCTAATGTGTCTGTGGCTCATTTGGGTACTCGGCTTCCACCTGTGTCCCCTTGTTCGCGTCCCTCCAGTGTTGAATAGTTCATCCTTGTTTACCCGGTCGATTCCCCTGAGGATTTTGTAGGTTGTGATCATATCCCCCCTTACTCTTCTGTCTTCCAGTGTCGTAAGGTGCATTTCCCGCAGCCTTTCCTCATAACTCATGCCTCTTAGTTCTGGGACTAGTCTAGTAGCATACCTTTGGACTTTTTCCAGCTTCGTCTTGTGCTTGACAAGGCACAGGCTCCATGCTGGGGCCGCATACTCCAGGATTGGTCTTACCAACCCGTTCTCGCAAATTTAATAAGTCAATATTGACTTATTAGTTGCGTGCATAGGTGACATACTAAACATAATAGTTTCCTTTGAAAAGCTTCATAGAAAACACCGACCTTACCTAACCTACTTAGTATATTAAGATAAGCATCTTATTGCTTTGTAATTACAATTATTACCTAACCTATAATAGGTTAAGTAACAATTGTAATTACGAAGCTATAAGATGCTTATTTTAACATACTAAGTAGGTTAGGTAAGGTCGGTGTTTTCTATGAAGCTTTTCAAGGGAAACTATTATGTTTAGTATGTCACCAATGCACGCAACTAATAAGTCAACATTGACTTATTAAATTTGCGAGAACGGGTTGGTCTTACATATGTTGTGTACAAGATTCTGTGACTCCTTACACAGGTTCCTGAACGCCGTTCTGATGTTAGCCAGCCTCGCATATGCCGCAGACGTTATTCTCTTTGTGGGCTTCAGGAGACAGGTTTGGTGTGATATAAACTCCTAGATCTTTCTGTCTATTTCATTAAGTACTTCATCTCCTATTCTGTATCCTGTGTCTGGCCTCCTGTTTCCACTGCCTAGTTTCATTACTTTGCATTTACTCGGGTTGAACTTCAACAGCCATTTGTTGGACCATTCACTCAGTCTATCTAGGTCATCTTCTAGCCTCCTACTATCATCCTCTGTTTCAATCCTCCTCATAATTTTTGCATCGTCGGCAAACATTGAGAGGAACGAATCTATACCCTCTGGGAGATCATTTACATATACCAGAAACAGTATACGTCAAAGGACTGACCCCTGCGGGACTCCACTTGTAACGTCTCGCCAATCTGAGACCTCACCCCTCACACAGACTCCTCGTCTCCTGTTGCTTAGGTACTCCTCTATCCACCGGAGTACCTTCCCTTTCACTCCAGCCTGCGTCTCCAACTTTCTCACTAGCCTCTTGTGTAGCACTGTATCATCAAAGGCTTTCTGACAATCCAAAAATATGCAGTCTGCCCACCCTTCTCTTTCTTGCCTTATTTTTGTTGCCTGTTCGTAGAATTAAAGTAACCCTGTGAGGCAGGACCTGCCATCCCTGAAACAATGTTGATGCTGTGTTACAAAGTTCCTTCGCTCCAGATGCTCCACTAGTTTTTTTCGCACAATCTTCTCCATCAGTTTGCATGGTATGCAGGTTAGGGACACAGGCCTGTAGTTCAGTGCCTCCTGTCTTTCCCCTTTCTTGTATATCGGGACTACGTTAGCTGCTTTCCAAATATCTGGCAGTTCCCCTGGTGCCAGTGATTTGTTATACACTATGGAGAGTGGTAGGCACAGTTCTCCTGCTCCTTCCTTTAGAACCCAAGGGGAGATTCCATCTGGGCCTGTAGTCTTTGTCACATCCAACTCTAGTAAACACTTCCTCACTTCCCCGCTGGTAATCTCAAACTCTTCCAGTGGTTCCTGGTTAGCTATTCCCACACTTACCTCTGGAATTTCTCCTTGCTCTAAGGTGAAGACCTCCTGGAATTTCTTATTCAATTCCTCACACGCTTCCTTGTCATTTGTAGTGAATCCTTCCGCCCCTATCCTTAATTTCATAACCTGATCCTTTACCGTTTTTCTCCTGATGTGGCTATGCAACAATTTAGGCAGTCTTTGCCTTGCTTGCGATGTCATTTTCGTATCGTCTTTCTGCCTCTTCTCATCCTGACATATTCATTCCTGGCATTCTGGTATCTTTCTCTGCTCTCCAGTGTCCTGTTATTCCTATAGTTTCTCCATGCCCTTTTACTTTGCTGCTTAGCTAGTCCACATCTCTGATTAAACCATGGGTTTCTCATTTTCATTTCTGTTTTCCTTTTGGACTGGGACAAACTTCTTTGCTGCGTCCTTGCACTTCTGTGTGATGTAATCCATCATATCTTGGGCCGTCTTTCCCCTGAGCTCTGTTTCCCATGCTATATATGTTAGGAATTTTCTTATCCCCTCAGTTTCCCTTTCGGTATGCTAACCTTTTGGTTTTGGTATCCCTCCTAGAGTTCAATAACACTTCTTCAATCAAGTACTCAAACACCAGTACACTGTTGTCGTTCATTCCTACTGGGTCCTCAAAACCGATTTTTCTTATGTCGGAGTCGTTCAGAGTGAAGACTAGGTAGTCTCTCGCTGGTTCATCATTGCCTCTCATCCTTGTGGGTTCTCCGGCATGCTGGGCTAAAAAGTTTGTCACCACCTCCAATAGTTTGGCTCTCCACGTATCCTCGCCTCCATGCGGTTCCTTGTTCTCCCAGTCAATCCTTCCGTGATTGAAGTCGCCCATGATGAGCAGGTGGGATCTATTTCTACAGGCAGCTGAGGCTGCCCTCTCAATTATAGTGTTAACTGCCATGTTTTTGTTTTCATACTCTTGACTGGGTCTTCTGTCATTTGGTGGAGGATTGTATATTACTGCTACTACTATTCTTAGCAGGCACCATAACAATGGGAGGACCATGTAGTCTCTGAACTCATCACAGCCCGGGATGGCCATCTCCTTAAAACTCCATTCCTTTCTCATGAGTAGGGCCACTCCGTCTCCTCCCCTACCTTCCCTCTTTCCTTATTACTGTGTACTCCTGGGGAAACACGGCATTCGTTATGATTCCAGAGTTTTGTTTCAGTGAGTCCGATCACATCTGGGTTAACTTCCTGTGCTCTTTCCCTTAAGTTCACTTGTCTTGCTTGTGATCCCATCTATGTTCAAGTACATCACCCTGAAACTGACTCTCTTCTGCTTCTTCTCTGGGAGGGGGGGACCTTTGGGATCTGGGGTGAGTGGGAGCTGGGGGGGCCCTGGCACGGGGAGACTAGTGGAGGAGGGTGGGGGAGAGGGGGGTGGTAGGGGAGGGTAAGGGGGGTGGGTAAGAGGGGGGAGGGTAGGGGGGAGAGGGAGAAGGTTGGGGGGGAAGAGTGAGAGGGGGAGGGATGGGGAAGCATGGGGGGGAGGAGAGGCTGTGGATAGGGAGATGGGGGGCTTGGGGGGGGGGGTAGAAAAGGGTGGGGGGTGTGGGGGAAAAAGGAGGGTTGAGGTGGGTGAGGAAGAGGGGAGAGGGGAAGACTTAAGGTGGGGTGGGGGAGAAGGGAGGGCTTGGGGGTGGGAGACACGGGAAGGCATGTGGAAGAGAGGAGGGATGTGGGAGAAGGGAGGTCCTGGGGAGAGGGGTGAGTGGGAGGAGGGTGCCCTAGGTGGGTACTTAGTGGGGGGCTGACAGGGGATGGGGCAGGTTGGGTGTCTGTTGGGTAGAATGTGGGGGTGGTGCCCCAATCCCTGTGGCTGTTGCACTGTTTGAGGACGGTTCCCCATTTCCCTCTTGAGATTGTAGGGATCGGGGTTATGGCTCCCCGATTCCTTTCGCTCTCCCTGCGCTCCTTCCTCGCATCTGCTGCCTGCCTTCTCTCTTCCCTTGTCATATCCCTCTGCAGGAATACTCTTTTAAACTTCTCTACATCTGCTAGACAGCTCTTCCTTTCTAACAGTTCCTCTTTCGCGATTTCGCTCATGAATACCACCTTTATCATTCGGTCTCTGTCCTTGTTGTACTTTCCAAGCCTGAAAACCTTTTCAACATTTTGTTCAGCTCCCTCCATCCTTACCTCTTTTAGGATCTCTTTAACCATGTTTTTGTCCTTGTCTCTCCGCTCCTTTGGTCTGGTCCCCGTTTGCTCTTTAATGCCTGCTACTACTACTGCTCTTTTTCTCTCTATCAGCCGGCTAGTACATCTAGCTGCTTCCTGAGAGGAGGCCACTTCCATGGCAACTTCCTTCACTGCAGACCTAGCTTCAGGGCTCTTTTTAAGCATTTCAGCAAGAGAGATCTGGGTTGTGGTGGTCCCATCTCCCTGGGGTACGGTTTGTGCCTGGTATTGTGGAAGAGTCTCCTTTAGGCATCTTATCTCCTCCTTTGCTGCCCTTAGATCATCTTGCAGGTTGGCTACTGTCTCCCCCATTACCCTCAGTCCTTCACTGAATTCATTCCGCATTTGCTGGAGTACTTCCTTCATCCAGTCTTCCTGTTCCACCCCCATCCTCTGTGTTTGTTCCAGTTGCGAATGTCCTCCTGCGTTTGCCAACCAGAGTTTCTCCCTTCCCGTGTGTGTGTGGGGGAGGGGGGGGGGTTGTCGATCAAGTGTGAGGCAAAGAACTGTGGTGGATGGATATATATAGATATAAGTAGGATTTGGAGAGTATGAACAGTTTAATAGGAATAGGGCAAATAGTTTTTACAGAAAAAGTTGGAGATTTTATTTGTAAGTTGGTTTTAATGCGCCAGTCATACTCCTATAACGTATAATATAAAGTATCACCGGTGTATCACCATCGATACCTACCCAAAGCAGGTTGTTAAAACTTATGACTTAAAATTACTTAACACTCCATAATGCCGCCACCACCTTCGTCTTTGATCAACCTAGTGACCAGCGACGAAGGATACCGGTCACAGGAGTTAACATGGAGTTCAGGATATCACGGGGAGGGGGGGGGGGGGGTAGAGAACACGACTGACTTCAACTATTCCCTGGCAACTCTAACTTATAGGAACGAATGGATACAATAGATGGATAATTTAGTAATATATATATTTAACTGAGCTCAATATAAAAATCCTTATCTATCTTCCCTATCGAGGCAATAGAATATCAACACTTGCGATGTTAGAATCTATGGGACCAGTACTCGCTCAATATACCAACCCATTCTCGCACTTTCATATAGTCAATATTGACTTATTTAATAAGTGCATATGTTACAAATTAATTTATTGTGAATATTTTAGTTTACCTTGAAAAGCGTCATAAAAAACACCGACCTTACCTAACCTTCTTAGTATGTTAAGATAAGCATCTTATTGCTTCGTAATTACAATTATTACTTAACCAATTATAGGTATAGGTTAAGTAATAATTGTAATTACGAAGCAATAGTATGCTTATCTTAACATACTAAGATGGTTAGGTAAGGTCGGCGTTTTCTAAAAAGCTTTTCAAGGTAAACTAAAATGTTCACTAAATTAGTGTCACATATGCACTTATTAAATAAGTCTATATTGACTAAAAGTGCGAGAACGGGATGAAAATACAGCAGACGAAGCTTCTTTGTAGACACCAGATCGTCTTCCTCCCACAGGGGAGAGGGTCTCCCTCCCCCGGCGGAGGACACCTATTATAATACTAATAGGTGTCCACCCATTCAAATGGTTGACCCTGTACTGTGAGTTGGATGTTGGGCTTAGCTATTTTTATGGGCATGGTTTATGTCTTTGAGGGGTTGAGTTTGATACCAATCTGTCTTGCCTCTTTACTGATGGTCTAAATATTAGGGTGCAAGGCGCGCCACATCTTACTTTTATGATGACAAAGTCGTCCGCGTAGTTTAGCAGCCTGCAGTGATCGAGTTTCAACCTCGATATTCTTTCCATTAAACAGTTGAAGGGGGCTGAGAATACTTCCTTGCGGTGGACTATTTTCATGTCTTTTGTATTCAGAGATTGTGCCATGAAGTTTTACTCTTCCTTCTGAGACAGTTTTTGGTCCAGGAGAGCAGGTTGCCTCTTACCTCTTTGTCGATAAGGCAGCAGAGAATAGCTGGGGTGCTAGCCAGTTCAACGGCTTTCTAAAGGTCCAGGAATATCAGCATTCCTGGTCTGTCATTCAAGTGGGCTAACAGTTGTAATACATTCCACTGTGCCAACCACTCTTCTATAGGCATACATATCATGTTGCAGTTTAGACATTTTCCACTAAAGTCTGTCGAGTCATTCTGTCAGCCGTCTTGGCTGCACAGCTTTGGAGAGAAATGAGCCTGGGATTAGTTGGATCTTTGGGTTTTGGGATCGGCACTATATCTGCTCTATTAAAAGCTGTAGGTCTAGTTTGAGAAGTCCAGGCTACATAACCTTATGTATGCAGCATCTCCCTCTAGGCCGAGGTTTCTAATCATTTTATAGGTTATTTTGTCTCCACGGAAAGTATCTTTGGAGTTTTTCTTAGCGCAATGAGCTCATCCAGTGTGAAAAGGGCATTAGTGTCAGACTTCTGCACATGCTGCAAGGATTCTGTGCCACCTTCCTTCTAATCCTGTCTGTACTGCTAATACATCTGGTGGAAGCTGATTGCTGGCTGCTCTTTCTGCAAACTTGGTTGCCAGTACTTCGGCTTCCTGTTGAGGATCCTTTGGGTGTGGAGCTTTAGGTGTTTTATTTCCTTTGGCCCGGTGGATTTGCTGCCACATCTGAGGTGTTCATTCAGATGTTAACACGATTCCAGCCACTTCTTTTATTAGTCTGGTCTCTTGATGCACATGTTCCTTGACCTCACAAAGTAAGGTCTTGTTGCGGTCACTTGGCTGCTTTTTGTATAGGTTTCTTGTTCTGTTGAATCTATGGTTGCGTTCTTTGACAAGTTCGCAATAGTACCAATGATCATTATGATGTCCGGTGGACTTTTTTTTCAGTGGGATTGAGTGGTTGGCTGCACTTTGAATCGCTTTGACAAATCTTGTTCGGCCTGATTGTCTTCGGGAACATCATAGTTTCTATGCCACTCTGAAATGAGGTTTTGAAATCGGTCCCAGTTTAGCTAAAGCAAAGTTCCAGGCTTCAGATGGAGGCGGAGGTGGGGTGGGGTGGGTAGGTCTAACTAAAGATAAATTTGGACCCCATAGTGGTCGCTTGTGAGTGTGGGCTCAACTGACCACTTTGCTGCATCTTAGGGAGGCTAAAACGAAGATAAGGTCTAATTTACCACCTTGGATGTGGGTGGGTTCATCCTTGTTTAGAAATCGAATTTCTGGAAGCTGGTCTAGTAGATGTTCAATGAGAGTGCCGGCCTCATTTGTTGTTTGAGCCCAGTGCCAATCGATGATGGGCATTAAAATCACCACAAATGAATGTGTTTGACATAGTCCCGTGTCCAAATAACAGATCCATTTCAGCATGTGGGGGACCTGTACACATTAAACACTTAAATTTACACGTATCTTAGCTCAATGGTTACTCCCATTACCTGTCCCTGCTCCAAAATCGGGTGGGATGGTTATGGACTTGGAGATTAGGTCACATTTTACATAGCCCATTGATCCATGGAAAGAAAAAGCCTCGATAGCCTGAGAATTTAGGTTCTAATCCGACTTGAAGCAGGCTCTCCTGCAGTATCAGGATGTCTATGCCTTTGGTTGCTGCTATGCATTGCAAGTGTTTCAATTTTGTGAGCGGCCCTTGTGCATTCCATTGTAGGATCTTTAGACCTCTTAGGTTCTTGGAATTTGCTGATATTACCGTGGTATGCATGGAGTCTGATGAACACGCCATGGAAATTGCATTTGTTGATCTTGGTGGACCTGAAATCGACTTCAGTTCGTCTAAAAACGACCTTGACTCCATCAGTTTTCTAGGGGAGTCTCTCCTGCCCTGCGTTCTTGAAGGTGAGGATATTGTGTTTTGCGGATTTCTTGAGCATGTGCTCAATTGTCTTCAGTCTCTGTAGTTTGCTTGATACCGTGTATCGACAGCAGACTTTAGACCAATTCCGTCAAAAAAGTTTTGAGCATTGGCCAGAGAGCGTCCGGTTGTATGGGAGCACTATTTAATGATTTGCAGGTTTGGGTCTGGTTACTTTTTGACCCTTCTCAGTGGACACTGACACTGGAATTGTTACTCACCTTTATTGCCCCCAGTGTGCTTACTGGATGCAATGGGTGGCCGACCGCTTTGAACAACTTTCTTGTGGTCCCCCCCCCCCCGCTATCCCTTTGTCCTGGACGGAGGCCTTCACACCCTTCACCATGGCCGGTGGTGAAGGGCCGTGTGCTCCCTCTACCTGAATTGATTTTGGTGGACTCCACGGGGTTTTAGTGGGCAGGGGAGCTGGTATAAGTTTTGGTGGGAACTTCGGCTCTACTGTTGACGTGGTAGGGTTCTTTTGAAGCCTTTTGAGCCTTTCAGGGCATTTAAAGTTCCAGGTGTAATGTGCTTTGGAGCAATTTGGGCACTTTACTTGGACGGGGTGGTTTGTCTTGTTTATCAAGGCATGTTTTTGTGTTGTGGGGCTGGCTGCTGACTCCACACCGTACTGGGGGTTGGCAGCCATCTTTGATATCCAAATCTGACATCTGAGGCATATTAGGGGCTCTGGGGTGCAAGGCCTGTGTTGGAACACGACCCAGATTAGAAGGTAAAGTTTCTCTGGGATCCGTCCTCTTACTGTGAGGACTTGTCGGGTTTCCTGCCTCGTGGTTTTTACCAGACATCTCTGACACCACATAGTTCAGCTCTTCGAGATGATCTAGGGTCATATGCAAGGAATTGTAGAGGACAATGATTTTTCTTAATTTATCCTCTGGCTTGATTTCCTCACTTGATTTTTTTCTGTAATTTTCAGAATCGTTACAGATGACTCGTCTTTGGGCCTCAGAATATATTATCCTCCTAGGTTTGGCTTTGCTCTGATCTGGAGCTGGGGGTACTCGTTCAAGGTCCACTACAGTGGCGTAGGAAGACGTACCTGTAGTATGGTGGACCTTGAAGACTGGCAGTGCAGATTGTCTGATAAACTGGAGTGCTTGTCGGTAGATGGGTCATGGAGTGGTTCTTCCTGTTTGCTTTAGTCGCAGGACGCCAATCGCTATCACTTTCGGAACTTGTACTGAAGAGATTTTCTTTTATTACTGGGAGCAGAAACGTTGGTTCTGTCACAATTCATTTGGTAGTTCATTCAGACGATCAAATGCTGTCAGAGTACTCACCTAGTTGTGTTTGTCGCGTGATGTCTGTCGAGTGAAGGTGATGCTCAAAGCGTCTGCACTGTTGTCACTGTCCGTCCGACGGGGTGTGTCCAACTCTTCCCCCCTCTCGTAACGAGCTTTTATACCTGTCAGTCCTCAATTTTCCGTTGAATGGACGGATTTGAATCTGATAAGGGACAACTTTCCAACTTTTTTTAAACTACCGGAGGTGAGGTCTCTCGCCTCCCTGTGAATGTCTCGCAAGTCTGGTACTATCCCAAGTCGCCAACAATTGTTACATCTTGGGTTTTGTCTTTTAAAAAAGTGTAATTTAATTGTGATTAAATAAAGTTGTGGTTTCTGTTCTAGGTTCAGGATTGTACCATCGGTCCAGGTGTCCTCTAATAGTGTGTGTTTATGTTGCTATATCCATTGTTCACCAACACCTGAATTATTTCAAACTCCGTACTCGGGTTGCTCCATTCAGAGCAGTGGGTAAGGGTTCGACGAATATAAGCGTTGAGGACAATGGCTTTGTATCTTTGGGGGGAGGGGGGGGGCAATCAATCCAACCGTTTAGGCATACTCCTATGTTGGTAGGCTTAGTATATACGCTGGTGCTTAGAGAAGCTCCTGTTAGTACATTCAGGAATGGCAGACTGTTGTTTTCACTATTATATGGGTTAAACGTGTGTATCATGTACATGTGTATATCTACAACATACACAAAGAATACATGAAGGCTGTTTCTTCAAACACACAATCATACATAATGCTTGACATTAAGGCATAGCCTAACATCTTTATTCATCTTAAACGCTAATCTACTTCATTACTTCAATATAACGTTACGGGGTCAGTTATTCCTTCAACTGGAAATAATTAGTTTTTAACAATGTCGGTCACGTCCTTGAGGATCTTTAAGAGATGAAATTCTGGAAGAGGATGTGGGTGTAGAGAGATTTGAAAGTTCGGTGGCCTGTCCACCATGGGTTGACGTACGTGTGTGTGTCGTTTGGGTATGTGTTATGTTGGGTTGTCGGTACATTAGCTGGGTGGCTAGTGTGTTTGTCCTAGCTGGTGTCTGGAAGCCCTAGAGCCGATGGAGTTGGCTGCAGGAGATTAATCTTGGCAACATCAGGGTAGTTACACTTCTGGTAGCACAAAGGTTTTTTGTTTATATTTTTTTTTTTATTTTTATTTATATATTAATTCATTAGGTATAGATCGGGTCCGGGATGGGCCACTCATCTGGGTCGTCTGGCAGATCACTTAGTATTTGAGGTCTATAGGAAGGCCTGATTATGGATGTCTGATTACTTTTTGTTGGAGAGTAATTCTTCTGGTTGTGTGTGGTGGTTCATGGATCTCGTAGTCACTGGTGGTGGTTACTGCTTCATAGGGATCTTCGGGGTCTGGGACATGTACTTAATGCGGTACAGCTGCCTTCTGGCCAGGTAGCAGAGACTAGTGTTCATTAGCATCATGTTGAGTCTCATGGATTTGGTTCTCTCACCCTATCCATCAGCGACAAGCCCTCCGCAAAGCGAAGTGCTTTATTTTGTACCCGTTGGGTCTTCATGTGGGTTTGAGTGCTAAGGTTCAGGGGGACGTAACAGTACTCCAGGCTAGGCCTTATGATCATTCTGTACAGGTGGAGCTTGATGTGGGGTGAGGGCTTGCCTGAAGCAGAATAGCCTCGACAGGGAACCCCCTAGCCATCGCTGTCTTCTGGGAGACGTACTGGGTGGAGTTAAGTAACCTGTTGAAGTTGTATCCAAGCACTGTTGGGGTTTGAGATGGTTATGGGTTCACCCCTGATCTTTATCTCTCCCCCCCCCCCCCCTCTCATTTTAGATTGTGTAGGCCATACAGCCGACAGTGCTTATTTGGATCTTGTCTGGGTTAGTGGTGATCCTCCATTTTCTTTCCCAGTTAGCAGTCCTGGCTAGTTGTACGTTCGCTTTACGGGTTAGTTGCATGTTTGGCTGCTTGGGTTAGATGTTATTACGTTACATGGTCTGCAAATTGGATGATAATGGTGTCCCTATACTGTGGTTGGGGCAGGTCATTTACAAAAATGTTAGAGGACTGGGCTTGGGCACGACCCTTGGGACTCCCGCTGTTGGGGTGAAGGCTGCTGCCGCTTTCGCCTAGAAGTTGGGAGTAACTTGTCTGTTTCTTTAGGAAATTTCTAATTGGCCTGAGGGTCCAGTTTTGGGCTGGTAAGTCTAATTTGTACACCAGACCATCGTGCCATAGGCTGTCGAAGGCCTTGTGCACGTCTCTCGTTGCAATCAGGGATACCTGTGTTTGCTAGCGAATTGAGCTTACTGCATCGTAGACGTTTTATTGCGTGCTGGGTTGACCTTTGTGCTCGAAAGTGAAACTGTTTTTCTGTGAAGAGGTTGTTATACTACCTATAGTAGTCGAGACGGTTTGACAAGATTTTTTCAAAGCACTTTGCCTATTGTGTCTAAGAGGGAGATTGGACAGTAGTTGTCAGGTTGGTGGGGGTCTTTTATGGGTTTGGAAATGAATATAATCTTGGCCGACTTGAAAGGTACGGGAATGTGACCAGATGTCAGCATGGCGTTGAATAAGTTGAGTAGGGTTTGCAGAAGATTGCCTGGTAAGAGTTTGATTTGCTGTGCTTTGATCCCCGATGGTCCTGGGGCCATATCTCGGATGCTTTTAATGACTCCTCTCATCCCTACCATTGCTATGGGTCTTGTTAGAGGGTTGTCGGGTCTATCAAAGGGGTGCCGAGTAGGGAGGCGGCGTTTACTGTTGTCCATTGGTTGACACGGTTGAAGTGAATGTTGCTGAAGATTTTGCTGTAAGAGGCCGTGAGTGTCTTTTCCATACTGCCCCATGAGGTCAGCCTCTTCTTGTGGGTCTTCTAATTTTTTCTGTTCCTCGTCATCGTCAAGGAATGTGTACGAGGTGGGAGAAGGCTGGTGTTAACCGATCCCAAGAACTGTCAGATCTTACGCCACAAGGCTTCCGACTCCCTTTTGTACTGGTTGGCCTGTCTCTCAAGGGTTCTTAAATGTGGCTCTTGTGAGTCAGCGTTGTGAATAGTTTCCCTTCAAGTGTGTTTGTAGGGCCAACGCTGGTGGCTGGCCAGTTTGGTAGTGGCTCTGGCAGGCTCGTTGGTACTCATTCATTTTACCTCTCATTTCTCGGGTCGGTTTATATTGTTGGTAAGTGCTTGTGGTGGATCTTTCATAGGTGGCCTCGGTTGCGAGCTGGATGCGGTTGTGGATAGGTGTTTGCTTGGTCTATTGTTTGGGTTGGGAGGTTTTCGAACTCGGTAATGGGGTCGTCATCGAGGAAAGTGTCAGTTCCGGGTTCGCATGTAACGAGAGCAGTACATAAGGACAACATGAACATCATAACAGCGTGAACAAGCCACGTGGAGGATGAACAAACCACGGGCGCCAGTCAGGCGGCAGCAGACAATGTAAAAGTTACACCTCTGTACAAGTTAGCCAGAGTCAGGTCAACGGTCATCGAATCACGAAGAGGTCAGAGTTGATGCCGTCATGATAATCTTCAGGGATTAACCCCTAAACATCAAATGTAAAACCCTCATGTTCAGGTGAGGAGCAGGAATTCATGGACAGAGTAGAGTGGGCGCAGCCCAGTAGGGAGGTGTGGTGTGTGTGTGTGGACTCGGGGAAGGAACATCATCTCCAGGAAAACTGTGGAACATCAATACGAGTAAGTACGGCTCTCTTGTACTAAAGCACCTCATTCAGTACTCATAGCCTCTAGTAGGGAATTTAGTTAGGGAGTGTCTTATTTAATTATTTGAAATAAATATAAGTGTTATTAAGTGTGTGTTAATGGTTCCTTGCCTTAGTGATATTGGGCCTACCGTCCCCTTTGCCCCAGTGACCTAGTGTTCTTAATTATCCAGTACTCCTCCCCCCGTTCGTCTTCCGTGTTGAGGTGTTAGTATTCGGTGTGTCCCGCCTTATTCTGGTGTACACTATAGTTCCCAAGTGGTCAGGATTATTAGTGTCAGGCCAGGATCCTTGTACCGTTCAATTGTCCCCTAAACCTGTCCTGGTAGGTTATTCCATCTGCAAGACCTACGACTCTCACTCCGGTCCCCTGTCCGGTAACTCAGGGTGGTGGCAGCGTCACTCGGTAACTCATACGATAGGCTGTGACTACGATTATCTCTATCTTTCGGTCTCACGCTCCCTCGCCCTCACTCGCTCTCGTTCTCCCTCCCTTGCTCTCTCTCGTTCTCTCTCGTTCTCTCGTTCTCTCTCTTCTCTTCGTTCTCTCTCGTTCTCTCTCGTTCTCTCTCTCTCGTTCTCTCTCTCTCGTTCTCTCTCTCTCGTTCTCTTCTCTCTCGTTCTCGTCTCTCTCGTTCTCGTTCTCTCTCGTTCTCGTTCTCTCTCGTTCTCGTTCTCTCTCGTTCTCGTCTCTCTCGTTCTCGTTCTCTCTCGTTCTCGTTCTCTCTCGTTCTCGTTCTCTCTCGTTCTCGTTCTCTCTCGTTCTCGTTCTCTCTCGTTCTCGTCTCTCTCGTTCTCGTTCTCTCTCGTTCTCGTTCTCTCTCGTTCTCGTCTCTCTCGTTCTCGTTCTCTCTCGTTCTCGTTCTCTCTCGTTCTCGTTCTCTCTCGTTCTCGTTCTCTCTCTCTCTCGTTCTCTCTCGTTCTCGTTCTCTCTCGTTCTCGTTCTCTCTCGTTCTCGTTCTCTCTCGTTCTCGTTCTCTCTCGTTCTCGTTCTCTCTCGTCTCGTTCTCTCTCGTTCTCGTTCTCTCTCGTTCTCGTTCTCTCTCGTTCTCGTTCTCTCTCGTTCTCGTTCTCTCTCGTTCTCGTTCTCTCTCGTTCTCGTTCTCTCTCGTTCTCGTTCTCTCTCGTTCTCGTTCTCTCTCGTTCTCGTTCTCTCTCGTTCTCGTTCTCTCTCGTTCTCCTCTCTCGTTCTCTCGTTCTCTCTCGTTCTCGTTCTCTCTCGTTCTCGTTCTCTCTCGTCTCGTTCTCTCTCGTTCTCGTTCTCTCTCGTTCTCGTTCTCTCTCGTTCTCGTTCTCTCTCGTTCTCGTTCTCTCTCGTTCTCGTTCTCTCTCGTTCTCTCTCTCTCGTTCTCTCTCTCTCTCGTTCTCCTCTCTCTCGTTCTCTCTCTCTCTTCTCTCTCTCTCTCGTTCTCTCTCTCTCTCGTTCTCTCTCTTCTCTTCTCTCTCTCTCTCGTTCTCTCTCTCTCTCGTTCTCTCTCTCTCTCGTTCTCTCTCTCTCTCGTTCTCTCTCTCTCGTTCTCTCTCTCTCGTTCTCTCTCTCTCTCGTTCTCTCTCTCTCTCTTCTCTCTCTCTCTCGTTCTCTCTCTCTCTCGTCCTCTCTCTCTCGTTCTCTCTCTCTCTCGTTCTCTCTCTCTCTCGTTCTCTCTCTCTCTCGTTCTCTCTCTCTCTCGTTCTCTCTCTCTCGTCTCTCTCTCTCTCTCTCGTTCTCTCTCTCTCTCGTTCTCTCTCTCTCTCGTTCTCTCTCTCTCTCGTTCTCTCTCTCTCTCGTTCTCTCTCTCTCTCGTTCTCTCTCTCTCTCGTTCTCTCTCTCTCTCTCGTTCTCTCTCTCTCTCGTTCTCTCTCTCTCTCGTTCTCTCTCTCTCTCGTTCTCTCTCTCTCTCGTTCTCTCTCTCTCTCGTTCTCTCTCTCTCGTTCTCTCTCTCTCTCGTTCTCTCTCTCTCTCGTTCTCTCTCTCTCTCGTTCTCTCTCTCTCTCGTTCTCTCTCTCTCTCGTTCTCTCTCTCTCTCGTTCTCTCTCTCTCTCGTTCTCTCTTCTCTCGTTCTCTCTCTCCTCGTTCTCTCTCTCTCTCGTTCTCTCTCTCTCTCGTTCTCTCTCTCTCTCGTTCTCTCTCTCTCTCGTTCTCTCTCTCTCTCGTTCTCTCTCTCTCTCGTTCTCTCTCTCTCTCGTTCTCTCTCTCTCTCGTTCTCTCTCTCTCTCGTTCTCTCTCTCTCTCGTTCTCTCTCTCTCTCGTTCTCTCTCTCTCGTTCTCTCTCTCTCTCGTTCTCTCTCTCTCTCGTTCTCTCTCTCTCTCGTTCTCTCTCTCTCTCGTTCTCTCTCTCTCTCGTTCTCTCTCTCTCTCGTTCTCTCTCTCTCTCTCGTTCTCTCTCTCTCTCGTTCTCTCTCTCTCTCGTTCCTCTCTCTCTCGTTCTCTCTCTCTCTCGTTCTCTCTCTCTCTCGTTCTCTCTCTCTCTCGTTCTCTCTCTCTCTCGTTCTCTCTCTCTCTCGTTCTCTCTCTCTCTCGTTCTCTCTCTCTCTCGTTCTCTCTCTCTCTCGTTCTCTCTCTCTCTCGTTCTCTCTCTCTCTCGTTCTCTCTCTCTCTCTCGTTCTCTCTCTCTCTCTCGTTCTCTCTCTCTCGTTCTCTCTCTCTCTCGTTCTCTCTCTCTCTCGTTCTCTCTCTCTCTCGTTCTCTCTCTCTCTCGTTCTCTCTCTCTCTCGTTCTCTCTCTCTCTCGTTCTCTCTCTCTCTCGTTCTCTCTCTCTCTCGTTCTCTCTCTCTCTCGTTCTCTCTCTCTCTCGTTCTCTCTCTCTCTCGTTCTCTCTCTCGTTTCTCTCTCTCGTTCTCTCTCTCTCGTTCTCTCTCTCTCGTTCTCTCTCTCTCGTTCTCTCTCTCTCGTTCTCTCTCTCTCGTTCTCTCTCTCGTTCTCTCTCTCTCGTTCTCCTCTCTCGTTCTCTCTCTCTCGTTCTCTCTCTCTCGTTCTCTCTCTCTCGTTCTCTCTCTCTCGTTCTCTCTCTCTCGTTCTCTCTCTCTCGTTCTCTCTCTCTCGTTCTCTCTCTCTCGTTCTCTCTCTCTCGTTCTCTCTCTCTCGTTCTCTCTCTCTCTCCACACACACACACACACACACACACACACACACACACACACACACACACACACACACACACACACACCCCCCCCCCCCCCCCCCCCCTCTCCCCTCCCCACCTACCTACCTCACATGATCTGTGGAAGGGCCTTCAGATACAATCGCGCGCAACACCACCTTTTTTTTAACACATTTAAGTACAACTGCATTTGGGCAGCTACCCCAGACTATATGAAGGGAGTACAGCATGTCAAAAAAACTGTCTACGTGATGCTAAAAATCCCCATCACACGAGAGGGTTGTCATACAAAGTCATGTGATCAGTAGTCTGCACCGGCAAACTCTGGTTGCATTGAGGATATCATTATGGACAAAGTAAATAAAGTAATTTGAAAGCTCCAGGTACCTCATACCGAGTCACCTGTGGTTGATCGTTCGACGAATCCCTGAACTATATGTTTAACACGTCTCTAACCCTGTCCATGGACACAAGAAAATGTATATATGCTGGTTAGTATTGTAAATGTGTGGCTACGTTGTGGTAGAAAACAATAATAAAAAAAAACTCATGCCAACGAGTCTGATAACCAGTCATGCGGTAATGTAGTGTGGGAGATCATGCCGCAGTTCCGGTTTAAGGGTGTTGCTCTGACTTTGGGGTCCAGCGGCCCAGCCACAACCCGCCAAACACACACCGAAACTACGACGTTGGCACAACGTTCGAACAAGTTTTAACACCTCCTAACCAGTTATAACAACCAATATAGCAAGTTGTAACAATGTTCTAATAAGTCATAAACACGTTAAGCCAAGATGTAACAACTTTATTACAAGTTGTAACAAGCGGAAAATAGAAGCAGTTACGGTTTGTGTTTCCAGGGAAGTCATGGGTCTCATAGGCCCCGCAGCAGTAACCCTAAAATATTAGATCCTAAAAACAACTAAACATGTAATGTTAATTAAAATAGATGGTTCATCATCAAATAAAGTGGAGACATAAACAATACAGAAATATTAAAACATGCAATAAAATAAAATCGCAATCATGCCAAATATTATTCTCTAGAGTGGGGAACCAACCTGTGAGATTTATATTTAATTTATATGAATTTAGTGTTTATTTACGCTAATATATATATATTTCAATAGCAAATTGTATGATATTTAGCGGATTATATTTCTGCTTTCTGCAATATTCTCACAAATAGACTCCTTGCACATTAGGGGGGGGGGGAAGGGGGTTATATTATATTTATATATGCAGCTAATAAAACTACAGTATTAATCTACATATATAAATGATGAAAATTGTGAGGTCTTGCCTTATTGTACGGTAGGCCTGGTCCACCAGGTATAAACAAGGATGACAATAATCCTCGTTGAGGCTAGCATCAGCCCCATATACTGGTTTACTAGGATTAATTCTTGCTTCCTCTTAAACTGTTCCTGTCCTATTAAACTGTTCCTCTTAAACTGTTCCTATAATATTAAATATGACCGAAAAAGTAACATTAATAATTCTAACACGAATTTTCTCTTATGTTACTTTTCACTATTGATGGTAATTGAAAAATCAATTCTCCAAAATTCATTTTTATTTCTAGTCTGATGCGACACTTGAGCGCGTTTTAGAAAACTTATTACATTTTCAGACTTTAGTTTACACACACAACTGTAACTGAATAGAGCTTAAACATCTTCGATTTCTTGTACCTGCATTTGGGTGAGGTGACATGTTACAAAAGTTTTGGATGAGGTGAAAACAAACTTTCAACACAAGACAGAACACGAAACAATGGTTATTGAATGGAAGTAATTGCAGAGGGCCTATTGGCCCATATTTCTTGATGCTTCTATATTGGAGCGGAGTCTTGAAGTGGGTAGAATATAGTTGTGCATTAATTGGGTGTTGATTGCTGGTGTTGACTTCTTGATGTGTAGTGCCTCGCAGATGTCAAGCCACCTGCTATCGCTGTATCTATCAATGATTTCTGTGTTTGCTAAGATTTCTCTGGTGATGGTTTGGTTGTGGGAAGAGATTATATGTTAATGGAGCCCTGTTGCTTATGCATCGTTAAACGCCTGGAGAGATGTTGTTGTCTTGCCTATATACTGAGTTTTTTGAGGCTTACAGTCCCCAAGAGGGCATTTGAAGGCATAGACGACGTTGGTCTCAAAGCGTTCTGCTTTGTGTCTGGAGAGTTTCTCATGAGTAGGCTGGCCGTTTTTTTGGTTTTATAGTAAATCGTCAGTTGTATCTTCTGATTTTCGTCTGTAGGGATAACGTTTCTATTAACAATATCTTTCAGGACCCTTTCCTCCATTTTATGAGCTGTGGAAAAGAAGTTCCTGTAAAAGTCTAATAGGGGGTATAGGTGTTGTGTTAGTTGTCTCTTCAGAGGTTGCATGGCGTTTCACTTTCCTTCTTACGATGTCTTCAACGAAACCATTGGAGAAGCCGTTGTTGACTAGGACCTGCCTTACCCTACAGAGTTCTTCGTCGACTTGCTTCCATTCTGAGCTGTGGCTGAGAGCACGGTCGACATAAGCGTTAACAACACTCCTCTTATACCTGTCTGGGCAGTCACTGTTGGCATTTAGGCACATTCCTATGTTCGTTTCCTTAGTGTAGACTGCAGTGTGGAAACCTCCGCTCCTTTCCATGACTGTTACATCTAGAAAGGGCAGCTTCCCATCCTTCTGCATCTCTTAAGTGAAATTGTGTTTTTCACTTACCTAGATCTAATTCAACTTCAAACTTGTTACATGTTAATTTGGCTGCAATGTCTGTCTCTCAATGGGTTATATTTGTTGAAGGTATCCATACAAAGGAGATAAGAGACCCTTTACTCTGTGCATCAATTAGGTCATTTATAATTGGGAGTATGAGGTTCTTGCTGTCGATCTTCCAAGAGAAGTTTTAGATTGCTTGAAGAGCAGACTTTGAATCACAGAATATTATTCCTCCTCTAATGTTTTTTAATGTACTGGTAGCTAAGTGTAATACTGCTAGTTCTGCTTGTGTGGAGGTCAGCCAGTTGTTTAACCTGACACTGACAGTCTTTGTGCAAATATTATTTCTATAAAACCTACGTGCTGCTCCAGTCCGTCCAGTAGAAGATTGGACTGAACCGTCGGTGTACACACAGTGCTCGTGAGATCTTACTCTCGATGGAGGAGGCAATTGTTAGAGTGACAGCTTAAGAGCAAGATTCTCATTATCTTGGTGACAGGTGTGTGATACTTGAATGGTGGGGTACAGATAAAGAGGAATATCAGACAGGTAGATTGCACTTAAAAGGAATGTTAAGTGTAAGGAGATTGTAAGCATTGTTGCTCAGCCAATTATCATAAAAGGAGTGAGTTGGTATGTCGGCACCAGTCAAAAGGGTGTTAACAGCACTAAATAATTTCTCTGAGAAATGCAGTTGTAGGATCTCATGACTTTAAGGCAAAAAGTGGTGTTGACTTGCATTATTCTCTCTCGTATGGTTGGAAGCTTCAATTCTTCCCGCATGTTGATTCACATGATTCTTGTGCATCTTGGAGCACCAAGAATTATCCTCATGGCCTCATTCTGTACTACTACAAGTTTGTCCAACAGAGGAGGGGAAATTAAGTGCAGAGCATTATCAACGAGATCTAACGAACATCATATAGAATAGTCTAGCATATTTAATATTGATACCAATATTCTTACCGGTAAGTGTTCTCAATGGTTTTAGTCTTTCTTTTAATCTACGGTTAAAACCAGGCTGTGACTCACACGTCAGGCTGCGAGCAGCCGCGTCCAACAGCCTGGTTGATCAGTCCAGCAACCAGGAGGCCTGGTCGACGACCGGGCCGCGGGGACGCTAATCCCCGGAAGCACTTCAAGGTAACGCTGTAGATCATTTACAATGTCAGTTAATACCAACTCCAAGGTATTTGTGCTGCCTACACGTTTCAATGTTCAGGTTGTTGACCTTGAAAGTTATAGGGACATAGTTTTCTCTTGGGGATGGAGAACTCTGGATTTAGAGATAACAAGACCACATTCAATGCTTTTAGCAGCCAATGAATCGAGTAGAGCTTGCAGTCTAGTTTGGGTGTTTGCAATATTGCATATATCATCGGCATAACAAATGACGGCTTCGTCAGGTAGTGTGGGAATATCAATTAATTTATGCATCAGAACATGAACAGTGTAGGACTTGGCCCTCCACCCTGGGGTGTACCCAACTCAAAGGGTGCACAGAGTTTACTTTTGACGCCCTTGAAAAGGACTGAGGCGGGTCTGTTACTCGGGTAACTCCTGAGCCATGTCAACAGTCTTCCCTTAACTCCAAAAAGAGGCTAGCTGTTCTAGGATTATTTCTCTGTTTGCTGTATCAAAGGCAGTTTGGAGATCAATAAATGCCGCCTGAGAGTTTGGTCCCTCTCTGATAAAATACTCAAAGCAAGTTTGTGTGCTTCTTCCAGGAAGGAAACCATGCAGGTTAGGGGCAAGGTGGGGCTTGATTTGAAACATTAGTCTGTCGAGAATAATTCTCTCAAGAACTTTACACATTCACGACGTCAGAGAAATGGGTCTAAATTTTTGTGAATTAGGCTTGGGTATGGGTATTAAGAGTCCCTGTGTTCAGCGGTCAGGCAAGACACCCTGCCTTAGACTTTGATTAAACAGTTCTATCAAAGGGCTATTTGGCAGCTCGCAAGTACTCTTATGGTGTTGTATGTGATGCCATCCTCTCTAGGAGAGGTAGCCTTACCTTTCTTGAGTGCATTTTTAATTTCAAAAGGGGGTTATGCCATAGTTATCATCAGGCCCTATTTCACTACAGGCAATTTCAATATTGAAGTTAAGATTTATTTTAGTACTAGCCAGATAGTTTTGCACATCTAGAGGCAGGCTGCTTATACTAGCAGTGCTTGCATATTGTTGAAGCAGCATGTCGGCATAGTCTACAGGTGAATGGTGATAAAGTTGACGACTGCTAGGACGAGAAATCTTTAATTTTATTCCACATTTGGGATGAGGATGTTGCATGATTGATGCCTTGCAGAAACTGTTCCCAGTGCTGGTTAGACACCTGTTCCTTTAGCTCTCTCAACTCTCGGCTGGCTTTAAAAATATGTTGAGGGTGTCGGCTGTTTTGTGTTTTATACTGCTCAACTAGGAATAGAACTGTCATGCAGGGGCTTAAGGCGTGAGTCAGTGAACCACCTCTGTCCCTTCCTCACTGTTTTGGGTCTTGTGGATTTTACAACATTGTCATAAAAAGCGGTTACTTCAGTGACCAGGTCCTCATATAATGCATTGACGGTAGTAAAGCAGTAAGTGTTATACCATTCAGAAATGCAGAATTTGAAGAGCATGTGTAAATTTTCAGGGATATTATTTTTTCAAAGCTTAGGGTTTGACATTATTGATAGTGATCACTTTGCCATATTCAGATCATACACTAACTAATTCATAAAGAATTGATCCTCCGACAGCATTATCAATGAGACCGTGACCAATGACATAATAAAGCCTGCCACCCATGAGGTGTGTGACGTTAGGAGTCAAAGTTGAATACAAACATGTTATTATCTCAAGTATTTTACAAAGACTGCCATTCCTGTTTGTTTTGGTGTCACCCAGGCTAGTGGGTCTAGCATTAAAATCACCCATTACAATGGTTTGAGAGCTGCTGGTAACTTTTGGGAGAGGCTTCCACCATTTGATCGCACCTTACATATACATTAACTAAGTTAAGAAACCCGGGTGCTGTAGCAATCTGAAACTGCTGATAACGAGTGGTCACTTTTGTGGTTTTTAACATGTTTACACACTAGGTTACTTTTAACATGCGTCAAGATACCGACATGTGAACCAACATTTGAGAAAGCTACATAACCTGGGAGTTTGGGTGGCGTTTTATGTTTTGTTTGCAGTGTGTGGTTCCTGCAGGCACAGTACATCAATGTTGTTGGCACCAGCGTACATCATTAGATCAAACGGCCTCCTTCGCACGCTTCTCACATTCCACGTGATAAATTTAAGTGTTGGTCGTGGGTAATGGTGTTCATGAACCTGACGAAGAGAAGTGTTTAAAAGATTCACAATTTGTAGACAATTGCTTACAAATGCCAATTGATCAGTCATTAATGGCAGAGTTCTTTCACCTGTTTCAAGGTCAGCTGGTTGCCTGCAATTTTCCTACCATTTACAATCATTTCATGTTCGTCAGGAATCGTACACACAAGCGGTATTGTTTGAATGAGTTCTCGAGTGAATTTGTTAAATACAGCTAAGACACACGGGTTTTCATAGGTTTCACTCGCCACAGCGGTACTTACAGCACTGAGGAGGCGTAAAGACTTGCTTGAGACGTGTCAGCATTTACATCACTGGAAGAAATTTCACTAGACTCGGACGTTCACTTCACTCCTCGGCCTGGCGAGATGATCGCTTGAACACTGTCTCGGGTCGTCCATGTTGATCTTAGCATAAATGTCGAGACCATTTTCAATCTTCGTGAGTGTTTCTTGGAGCTTATTGACGGTAATTTCTATTTTATTCATGCGAGCTGGAAGTTCTGCCACCTCCCTCTGTAGGCTGGCGTCAGGCTTCCAGGTAGGCGAGGGAAGGTTGTCAGGCTGTTGGCGTCAGGAACGGTGGTAGGGTCATCCCGGGTTGGGGGGGGGGTAGGTGTAGTGGTGGGGCCACCCCGGGTGGGGGGGCGGGTAGGTGTAGTGTGTGGGGCCACCCAAGGTTGGGGGGGGGCGGGTAGGTGTAATGGTGGGGCCACCCAGGGGGGGGGGGGGGGGGGTTACTGGGGTGGTGGAGGGTTGCCCCACTGTGCTGTGCGGGGGAGGCCGCTTGACACAGTCCTTGTGCCAGGCGGTCACACCCTCCCGCAAGCACCTGGAACATTTGTGCTTGGTGACTGAGGATGGTCTCATCGGTCCCAAGGGCGTGGTCTTTATTGGGGCAGTCTTTAGTGAGGTGATTGGCTGCACAGAAGGCACAGGTTCCTGAAGATTGACAGTGCTTGGCTACTGTGACCAAAGTGTTGAGTGCCTTGGTACCCGAAAATCCGAAGAAAAATGGAATATTTACGAAAAATTACGAAAAATACTACAACGTTCTGGCAACACTGGTCCAAACCGATTAATGTTATCTTGAAAAATAACGTGATTGGAGTCAATTTCCCGCTGCAACTTTCGTGAATCTGGTCCTGCGCGTGAGTGCCGCGGGTATTGTATCTTACGTCGTAGAAGTCTTATTTTTCGTAATAGCGTTGAAAATAACATGTTATGCATAAAATGAATATAAACTCACTCATTGGCAACAGTATCGTGTGAGAGAGGGTGGTATGTGGCTCGCCCCTCAGTGACTGTGTGTCTCTCTTAGGGAGTGGATGTATCGCTGACGCGCTCTCACAATATCTCCCAGAACTCATGCTATTTTTGCTATTTGTACTGCAATATGACTTACCAAACGAACAAGAGAAAAGCATTGAAAGCTAGATGCATGCGAGCTCTCCATAGAAGGTACGAGCTGGCCGCAATGCGTAAATCATGCATTGTCACGAGTGACCGCGAGTAGAGGAACTTGTCGCGCGCGCTACGCAACTCCAACTTTTACAACTAGATCTGCCTGCACAGCCTTTATTTATAATTCAATTTACATGAAACATGCACATTATATGTAGAGTTTACGCCTCTAAAAACGACGGTAGTTTTTCTTATCTACGTAGATTTATTGATTTTATAAATAATGATACACTTCATTTTGTTGCATACGTTTTTGGGAAACTTTTAAAAATCTGTATTATTGCACTAAATACATCTGGGATAAAGATCTTACTACCAAATCTTTATTATATAGTAAGGTCATAGCTGAGTGTCGTAGAAATGATTTTGGTTCACAATTGTGGGCTGTGAAAGCAATTGAACATTGTTGAATTTTTTTTTTTTTCTCATTCTCTATTTAGGCTGAGATGCTGAAACTTGGCCTAGGTGCAGCACCTTTCACATGTATCAGGATAATAAATTATGAATACCCTAAAACAGCTCTCATAATTCCGGTGAGAAACCCCCTTAAAACACATGACAGCTGAGGACGCCCTGGGTGTTATGGGGCAGGCTGGCCAGTAGGGGCCTAGGAACTTGAGACGCCGCCCCTCCCCCCCCCCCAAGTCATCACACGTTCCCAGACGATGACAATCCTGTTGAGTGGCCTGCCTCAAGACTTGATGCGTCTTGCACCGTACACACCTGGTAGTTCTTTCGCATGGGAGATGTCAAGGTCATGAGGGTAGGATGTGACAAGGTACTCTCTGTACCTCCTGGACCTCTCAGGAGAGTCTACTTTACTGAATGTGATGCCACCCACTCGACCTTGAAGTAGGGCCGAGATGGTGACTTCATCGGACCTGGCTACATAGATGTAGGGCAAGGCGTGTCTAGGGATTGAGGTCTATGTGGTCAGGAAAATGACGAGGAAAGTCACGTCTCATCCAGGCGTACCTCTGGTCACTGGTAACTTGAGATGGAAATGCCAGCCTGGCATATTTATTACGGGGTGCCAGGGTGGGTCGTGGTGCCCCCCCCCCCCCGTTGTGGGGGCGACATTGGTCGTCTTGACAAAATTGTTACCGTCCCTTAACCTTCTCTATTTACGTAAGGTACTCCAGCCTTTGTGTACAGTAAAACTACCATCTGAGGCTGTTTCATCACTTGAGCTGGTGTCCTCCTCATACATGGGTATAGAGGGATGGAGTGTTTGGTCATGCTGTACGTCATGCGGGGTGGTGGCCGAAGTGGACGCAAATGCGTCTGAAGCATTTTGGGAAGGGTTGCTGTGGGTGACCCCAGAAGGCGGGAGGGAAGTGGCCATAGTTGCCAGTCACAACATGAAGTGACAAGACATTCAGTATCTACCACAGAGTGGGAGCACTTCATGCTATGGCCTGGACCCAGAACAGCGGCGGCTACTAATCATAGTGCAGAGACAAGAAGAATAGTTCAGACACCATACAAGCAAACGCAGGTGTATACACGGTCAGCTGGCAACGCTGCTGAGGGTACCGCATTGGTGGTGAGGGTCCTAGAGTGGCAAGTGCAGAGTGTGCCACTCTGATACCTACTTTATCCGCGCACACGCTCACTCGCTCGTCCTCTACACTGTGTAACACTGCACTGGTACTACCAATCACTGAGGGATCTGTACAGCGGTATGCGAGTGGTGCATTCCTGCCACCGTGTCCAGGCTGTACAGGGGAAATACAGCTTTGGGGAACGGGGCAATAGGGGCTAAAGTCCCAGTGCCCGGGGAACCACCTCGGGCGTCTGACCAGGCATGAGGTAAGGGGAAGCGGCCATGTCCCCACTGCCCAAGGCGCCACTTCAAAAAAACATAGGTATATGTTGACCAGACACACACTAGAAATTGAAGGGACGACGACGTTTCGTCGACGACAACTCGCCTTTCGACAAACTAGCACACTTCGTAGCAATCTAGTTCACACTGCTCCTCCTGCTTCTAATGCTGCTGGTGTCTACTCTATTTCCTGTTCATCTTGTCCTCTCCAATACTTTGGCGAAACTGGCCGTACACTGAATGACAGACTTAAAGAACACAAGAGAAGTGTTAAGTCTGCAGACACTAACAATGCTCTCTTCTTCCATGTGAGGGATTCTAATCACCCCATTGATTGGTCTTCCTCCAAAATAATCTTTCCTGCCTCTACTCTACACAGACGCCGTCTTGTAGAATCGGCTCTTATAAACAATGTACCCAACATGAACTTGAGTCCTGGCTTTGTTGCTGTGGACTCTTCCCTTTCACAGTATATACTCAAATGCTCTAATCTTTCTAACAAACGTGACTTAACATAAGCTTTCCCCCTTCCATTTCTTTCTTTCTCTTTCCTTTTCTTTCTCTCTTCTCCCTTTTTCTGTTCATTGTCTTCTCCTACGCTCCCTTGCTATCCTCTTCTTTTTTCCTATTACTATCTCCTTCGGTGGTTATAATAGAGCTGCCTCGTATGGGCCAATAGGCCTGCTGCAGTTCTCATTACTACTATCCCCTACACCTGACTCCTCCTCAGCTCTCTTGCCTATTTATTGCCTGTCCCTACCTCATCACAATCGACTTGAGATGGTCCATGACGGACCGAAACGTCGTCGTCCCTTCAATTTCTAGTGTGTGGTCTGGTCAACATATACTTCAGCCACGTTATTGTGACTCATCGCCTGCACATAGGTATATGGCTGGGAACCCAGCAAAACTCTACGGATTTAAATTTACTAGAGATAAGAAACGGCCAATGTTGAATCTCGAAGACTACCGGATGGACAGGATTAAAGGACCTGAGAGCCACGAGGGCACTAAGAGTCTACTATAATCACAAACGAGGATATTCAACGAGAAAGCAGGAGACGGAGAGTAGAGAGAATAGCATAAATTTCTGCTGTGAAGATGCTAGTCTCCGAAGGGAGGCGACACACACAAAGGCGGTCGGGAAAAACAACCAATTAGCCCATACCGTCTGCAGACTTTGACCCATCGGTGAAGCTGGAAATGGAGCTGGAGCGTGAAAAGTGCTCCAGAAAAGGCACTTCAGAACCGTTGGAGTAAAAGCTTTAGTAACGTGGGTCAAGGATGTACAAAACTTCGGAAGGGGGACCCACCGCAGGGGCAAGGAAGGAACAATACTAATAGAAATGAGTCCTTTAAGCGCGATAGCTGGACAGAAAGAGGGAGGTGTGAAGAGGAACAGGAACTACATGTGGGGTAAAAGTCAAGGCACGACAGGCAAGAGGAAGGATGTTGCAAGGACAGTGCCAGAGAGCAAAGACGGTAGCGATCACGGTGATCCTGGAGAGATAGAAAGCCAGTATCAACATACAAGCTGAGGGTGGGAGTCGAATGAAAGGCACCCAGAGCCGAGGCGCAACCCAGCATGGTGCAAAGCATAAAGACGGGAAGAGTAGAAGAGGACGAGTAAGCAGGGTAACCACAATAGTTTAGACAGGACGATTGAGGAATGTAAAGAGGAGTGTACACCTATCAGCCCCCAGAGTAGTAACGGACAAAACCTTGAGGGACAGGGCCTTAGAGCATTCAGAGCAGAGGTAAGAAAGATGGGCTGACCAAGACAAAAAGTGTCAAAGATTAACCCCTGAAGCTTAGCGGAATCCTTGTGAACAAGAGGATGACCATAGTGACAGAGGGACGGAGAATGACATGCTTTCGAGTAAGTCATAGCACAAGTCTTAGACGGAGAGAACCTGAAGCCATGAACGGTGGCCCACGATGACACGGCATCAATCTCAAGTTGAAGCCGCCTTTGGAGAGGCGAATCATCACCCCGACAGCAAAGGGCAAGATCGTCTACATAGAGCGGAGAAAATGCCAAAAGGAAGGGAGGAAAAAGCCATTGAGGGCAACAAGAAAGAGTAGTGCTCAGAACACTACCTTAGGGCACACCCTCATATTGCCCAAAAGGGGCAGTGTGTGGTACAAAGACTCACTCGAAAGGAACGACGAGAGAGAGGAAACTCTGGAGGAAGAGGGGGGAGATTCCCACGAAGGCCAAAAGAATGAAGTTGGGACAGAATGATACCACCAGGTAGTGTCACAAGCCTTTTCCAGGTCAAAAAGGACGACGACGACGACAACAACGAGGTCTTCATGGCAAAAGCAGCACGACTATAGACCTCCAGTTCACTAGGACATCCGTTGTGCCGAGGCATTTCCGAAAACCAAATTGAGAACGGGAGAGGTGGTGATAGTGCTCTTAGAACCACATCAGCCATACGTTCAGACAACTCAGAGCAATAGGGGTGGAAGTCCATGGGGAATGACTCGAGAGCCCCTTGGTTCCGAACAGGGAGGACAACAGCATCGAGCCAATCCTCGGGGACTGACGACGATTCCCAGATCCAATTAAACACACTGTAAATACTGAGACGAGCACAGAGGGAGATGCCGAAGCATCTCATAATGAATGCCATCAGAGCCTGCCGTCGTAGAACCGCAGAGGGCCAGAGGCAGACTGAAGCTGAGAGAGAAGGGATCATTATAGGGAAGGTTAAGATGGGTACAGAAATCCAAAGGACGAGATTAAAAAAGACTTACGAAGGAAGGAATTATTGAGGGAGATGAGAACCAGAGCTAACAGACGAAAAGTGGGAACCAATTCAATCGCGACCTGCAAGGGTCTGCCACAAGAGTACTACAGAGGTGAAGGACCAGTGAGACATTGGGAACGAACTTACCAGCTATCTTGTGGATATGCTTCCAGATCAGCAGTAGAGGAGTTTCGGACGTGATGGAGATGTGACATCCAACATGCACGTTTAGCCTTATGGATGGTCCTACGGGTCACTGCACTTGCCTTCCGAAACAAAAAAGATTCTGCCGGTGACAGTGTGTCTTCCAGGCTGCACGCTTACAGCGGACAGCCCGAGCACAGTCCACATTCCACCAGGGATGCACTTCCGCGTTCCCCGAGAAGAAGAGCGAGGAGAAGTGGAGGGCAGTGTCGAAGACGGTGTCATAAGAGGGCGCGAGGGAGTGGCAGAATGGAGAGGTCGGAGATAGTAGCACGGAGGGTAAAGAGGAGCCAGTCAGCCTCGACAAACTGCCACCTAGGAAGGAGAGGGGAATGTGAAAAGAAAAAAAAAGGAAACAAGGATGGGAAAATGGCCATTGCCATGGAGGTCATAAAGAACCCGCCACTCGAAATCTAAGTAAAGGGAAGACGAGCAAAGAGGATAAATACAGGAAAGGGTGCGAGTCGGTCTAAATGAGTGGGCTCGCCAGAATTCAGACGGGGAAGAAGAGAGGATGAAGGGTTCGAGAAGACGACCTCGGGTGTGTGAACATCACCCAAAAGGGTATGTCGACAATTGAAATCCCCTAGCAGCACAGGCTCAGCAAGGCGTCCAGTAGGTGTTTAAGATCGGGAAGAGAGAGGGGGACACCTGGGTGGGGAGGGGGGGAAGAGATGAATGGAACAAACCGTGTACCATTTCCTCACAAAAGATACGAGCAGCAGAACAATGGAGAGGTGAAGGAAAAACGAAGGGGACAAAGGGAACATCAGAACGAATCAAGAGAGCAGAAGAGCTAGGAGCCCCAGCAACAGCTGGGTGGGAAAGGGGGGGGGAAGAGAAAGGAATACCCACGAAAGCGACCAGAACGAGCACCAAGCATCGGCTCCTAAAGACACACAAAGGGGTGAAAATCGTAAAAGCAGAATATGGAGTCAAGTTGGGTTACCATAGACTTGCTAGTGGGAGAAGGGATACTCGTACACACGTCCAATTAAATGCCTTAATATACGATTTTTGGCTTGTAAATCTACTGCAAAGACATACCTGTACGTTTGTAACGTTGATTTAGGTTGGGTTGTCGCAAATTTGACGTTAGATGAGCACGAGCAGTGGTGTTGAAGGCTGGCTGGCTGGCTGAGGTGGGAGTGTGCGAGGGGGGGACTGGTAAAGTCTTCTACTGCAATTTCGGATACCGGGCTAGAAACAACTTCGTTCACTGAGAAGTTTGTACATACAAACCATTCAGTTCGTATATGCGCTGGTTTGTGTTCGCTGTTGTTCTCGTCTGAATAAATACATGGCACTTGTTCATATAATTAACGCTTCCATTATTAGAATAACATTATTAGAATTATTTATCCATTATTAGAATAACAAGGTGCAAACCATATCCCCTTACAGTTGAAATCTATTTATATACAAGAAGGTACATTGGGTTGCGAGAGTACATAACATGTATTAAGAGATACATTGTAGCAAGATTTGAGATTAAAGGATTTAAGACTATCACGTTTAGAAACAAGGCGCCCCCGAGGGAGGCTAATTTATTATGCACCCCATACTCGATGTAAAAATAGCTACTATTCACTATCATTTACAACTAAAGTAAAATAACAACCTGTAAAGACTGCTTTTTTCTAGTTCAGGAACTTCCTGGGATAAAACGTGAACATTCCTTAAGGAACTGTGAGGTGCTTATCTGCTTTTCCTCGTAACGGTCCCAAAGTTTCCACAAATGTTCGTTTCTCATTATTGCCCTCGCGGCGACTGGACTTGAGCTTTAGCTCAGAAACCAGTTGGTATTGCAAAGTTACAAGGGACGCCTCACGGTACAGCAAGGGGATTAAAATATATAAAGCAAAGTTGTCCCCCAGATGCTGCTGAAATTAAGAGATTTGCTTTGCAGCGCTCCTTGGCAGCTACAGTAACCTTGGTCGTAGGTAGAGCACCTGGATCACCCAAATGATTGTGACAATTGGCTCCTTGCTTGAAATCCTTTCCATGTTGGATGACTGTGGCAAAGCAACGGTTGCTCTTCTGTCGAATACTGCACCACCAGAAAGTCGCAAAATCCGTTTCCTTGCGTATAGTATATGTATATCCGTGACTATTATGTAGTCTTGGTTTCCCACGCCTCGTGCCTGTTGGTATTATCTCCCAGGTGAGAGGGGCGTCTTGTGACAGTTGATGGTATTAATTCGTCTCGGATAGACGTGTCCTGGACAACAGCGACATGCTCTATCGGAAGGTCTACCGTGAAGGATGCTTCGTACTTATTACTACTTCTGCTAAATTTATCTCTAGACGTGTTATCTTCATACAATGTAAGTGTAGAGCGATCAGGACAGCCCAGAGGAAATTTGTTTCCTCAAATTTTGATTCACGTAAACGATAGTATTTTTCACTAGAAACTCCAGTACCACATTGTCTATACCTCCATTGTTGGCATATTGCACACAGCATTGCATGATCTGACGATCTCGCGTCCTTGCGGCATCCATAACATACATTGTCATGAATGTTGCCTTCCACATTTCCGTCTTTCACTTTATCTTCGTCTTCCACTTCATTTGTGTCTTCCACTTCAGCAATGTAAAGGACACATTCATCGTGCACAGCGTATGCCATTTTTCAATATTGTTGCACAAAACGTCACAGGAAACTAGGAAAGTTTGTTACACAACTAAGGGAAACTTGTAATGCGTTACAAGCAAGAGCAGTAGTATGTCTACACCGCCGAGGTCGACCAACAACTGAATCATGTGAGGTCAGCAGACACTGACCAGGTCCAACAACTCCATCTGATTGTAAGGTGTGAAATAATACTATAGTGTATTTTCAATCGCGCTGCTAATTATTTGATTTAAACCCACTCTGAAGAAAACGTGTACATCACAAAACTTATATAATGTAGGTATATATTAGTCTTCATACATTTAAAACTTTCTAAGCAAATTGTCAGGTCGCTAAACTAAATGCTACCAATTCTCTTGGTATGTTAAAAGGAATCCCCCCCCCCCCCCGTCTGTCTGTCTCCGTCTGTCACTCACTCGCTCACTCTATTCACCTTGCAGTAAATAGTAATCTGGAAGTCAGAAAGCTGCTAAAGGCTGCATCCTGGGGATTGTGCGAGATAAAAATATATGTTTAGATATGATGGAGGAAAAGAGGAGGAATGATGGAGGAAGCAAGATTGGGCATTAATAGGTCGTAAAATAGACATTTTAGTATTTAGGGTTGCCAGCAGTCGCCAGGTAAATAACTGGATATATTTTCTGAGATAGGTTATATAGGGTGAAGTATTTTTTATTTATACTAAGGAGGACACAGGTTTTTAGCAATGTGTGGTGTTATGGAAGTGCTTGTTGCATTTTGTGTAGTTATGTTCGTTGCATTTGATCGACGTGGGAGTTGATTTTCGAATTGATTTTGTGGTTAGTTTCGATAAGTGGGTCGAGGTTTGAAAACTTGGATGTAAATACACGTGTATATTTTGACTGAGTTTGAAATTGGTTGAGTTATCCCTTAAAGGAAATTGGTGTAATAACCATGAATGTTCCACTGAAGAATAGACATCGACAAAAAGGACAGCAACAGAAAACAACGAAGAAACAAAGGTGAAAGGGAACACGGGACATTAAAGAAGCGCTGGATCAGGGTCAGCAAAGTTACGGTTAGTGGGGCATGGGTAAACTGAGTAAAGGAGGGAAGGGAGCTGGAGGACTGACCAGGGGTGGACGAGCAGGGTCTGAAGGAGGAAGAGGGGGGGGACAACCGAGGGTCAAGGACAGCAGCAGGAGAGGCAGAAACCAGGGATTGCACCTCAGCAAGGGCAGCAACAGAGCAAAGTGGGGGGGCCAAAGAGATCACCATAGCAGGAACAGGGGGGGGGGGCAGAACCACCGAAACAGGAGGTGATGGAGCGAGTGTCAGAGATAGGGGGCGAGGAAGAAAGCGAAGCCTTCTTACCTGCCAGGGAGGAAGGAGAGAGCAAGGCTTACGTGTCTGACTCTGACAGGCATCCCAACAATAATGTACTGGGCAACAGATTCTAGCGTCTCAACAGAAGCAGAATGAGAGCAAACAAGACTGCCGTTGGGAGAGCAATGAACATCAATCCGCACTGACAGGCGACGTGGAGAGCTAAGAGACAGAAGGAAGGGAAGGAGGATTGGAGGGAGACGAGGAAGAAGACACTGGAGACACGACAGACTGGGAAGAAAGGGGAACCCCAGACACAGGAGGGGGACCCTCCAGGACAGAACGCAAAGGAAGCAGCGGTGGGAGAGTCGGGGTCTAAGGCCTGGAAACGGTTGCGAGATTGAGGAAGGCGGGAAGGACGAGAGGAGGAAGAGCGCAACACGTGAGCATGAGAGATGTTAGCATAAGGCGGGAAGACAGCGAACTTGGCTCCTCGCCTCAGGAAAAGACAAACGTTTCCGGTGCTTCAGGTTGAGGACGGCTGCCTCAAACTTGTAATGTATACACGAGCGGGAGAAGGTAGGGTGGGTCTCGCCGAAATTGAGGCAGCGAGCCTGGGGAGAAGTGCACTCAGACTTGGTGACCTTCGTCCCCACACAAAGGACAAAGTACTGGAGCAGCGGAGGGCTCCATGCCCAAACCTCCAGAACTTATTACAGAGCCGAGGAGAGGTAATGTACTCCTGGACGGAGCACCTGGTACCAGCAAGAATGACAGAGGATGGAAGGGTCCTACCATCAAAGGTAATCTTCACAACCCGAAGGGGATGATGGTGACGACCACGACCACGAGGGGGACGAGTAAACTAGTCACCTGGAGGACAGAATGGCCTTGGGCTTAGAGGACATGCCGAATATCTTAGTGCCAACAATGGCATTCAATCGAGCGTTCTTGGAGACCTGAACAGGGGTCTTGCCAAGGCAGGATAAGGTGGCCAAGTGGAAGGCTGCATCCTGAGGAGCAGCAACAACGACACGTGTACCGAGACGAGTGGGGTTGAAGGCAAGAGGTATCTACTGAATCAACAAGGTGCCCATGGAGGGATAAATCGTCAGGAGGCATAGAATCAAGAGGGAGGAGATAAGTTTCTGGCCCACAAAGTGGGACCAAACAAGGCTTGAAAGGCATAAATAGGGAAGGAATTAAGTGAGCACGGCCATGGCGAGGACAGCGTTGAGAACCCCCAGAGAGAGGGGGTTAAAAGGTGCAGTAGTCACAACTAGACAGCCGTGCCAGGGGACGAGGTTGTCACCACTGGGGGCTTGGGGCTCGACCCAACCACAGGGAGGGAGGGAGGGAGGGGGGAGCCGAGGGAAGTAATCAGAAGGGTCAGAGGAGGAAGGGTGGGGCCCAATGCAGCGGGGGCTACAGAGCCTGGTCTTCCAGCACGGTCCAACTCGGGGGTTTGGTCGCCCACCCGAGAAGGTAGAACAGAATTTTACATAAGGACGAGAGGTCACTTTCATTCACGAATGTGCCCCCATATCCACCATGGAGCCACAATTAGAGGCAGGACACCCAACAAGAAGCTATCACTGATCATGCCGGGGCCCCCCCACGGGTGCGTCGCGAGTATACGCCCCCACAACTGCCACCTTAAGGACCGTCAGTCCGTCGAGATCGGGTTCAGTGACGAGAAGAGGATTGACAATAAAAGGGTACTTCAGTTCTACGGGTGCAAGAGTATGCCTCCTCAAACACCTGGTCATCAAAATAGAAGTCCAAAAGAATAATCAAGAGGCAAAAGGTCGGCAGGAAATGACAATTAGAAAGGAGAAGAGGCGGGAGAAAAACGAAACTTAAGGAAAAGCGATCCGGCAAAATTAAAGACAGCAGCCGGAGCATGAGGTTACAAAAGGACAGAAGACTGTTCCATGGACTATCACACTCCGGTAGCCGCCCACCAAGCCCCCTCACAGCAACAATGGGTCAGACAGGGAGGGGGGATGTTGGTAGAAGGGCTGCTGCCCTGACCGTTGGGTCAGCCGACTCAAATAGACTACCGAAATGCTTGTTCTTGTGCAGCCGGATCGAAGAGGCAAATTCGGGCATCCCCCAGACCACCGTCCTTTGAGTCAGTATAAAACTAGCATTCGGGGCGTCATGCGCATTCGGAGCGCTTTACTCTAGGTCAGACCCCATCCTTAACCTTTTGCATTATACCGGAAAGAGATGGGAGGCCTCTTAAGCAAAGTGCAACCCTCTGGTGCTAAGCCTGTGTACTATGATCTACCGGATCAAGGTGCGATTCAGAGGGGACTGGACCCTTACCCGGTTAGAGATCATGGACCTGATCACCACTAAAACGCCTGTTGCACCACTAGACGTAGTCCTCAACGACGGAGAACCCCAAACTGCTGTTTAACAGTGCTGCAGCATTACAGGGTCTGTTCGACCCCACCACCCCCTCTGCTCTTGAGGCGGCACACATGATCACTACCTCGCAGCTCCCACCATGACACTACCTCGCAGCCAGGACGGTGTTTGTCCGGAGAGTAAGCTCCCCATTTTCTGAAAAAGCTGCCACCCACCGACGTCACAAGCATAAACGAACAACCTTTCCTTGACTGCTGTCACGGTAAAGTTCATTCCTATACATGAAACACCGTGGTGTTTGTCCACCACGCATGCACAGAGTGCACAGACTGAGGCTCTATGGTACCTGCACCATGTTGCACAGTCAAGGTTCGCCTCAGAGGATCTCATTCTCACTACGGCTGAGATCTTAGAAAAGATCTCTACCATCGGAAATGTCTCGCCAGCTGACATCGTGGAGACCAGAGAAGGTGTTCACCTTCTCTTCTCCAGCGACAATGACCTGGAGAAACTATTCGCCGCCTCCACCACGACCACCGTGCTAGACGTCGGCCTCACCCTCACTCCTCCTAGATGCTACCTGGCGGACAGGACTGTATTTGCCAGACACATCGGCACATGGATCTCCGACCGCAGCGACGACGAAATCCTCACCAGCCTAAATTCCCTGAACTTGACGCTGACCATGGTAGTGGCCCAGATCAGCACCAACTCCAACACCCGCAGACCCACACTGAAAGTGACCTGAAAACTGAACACTGAAACAATGACCACGGTCATTGCAGTGACCCACGCCAAAGAACACGGCCTTAAGTGCGCCGGAATTAAGATTCCACCGGCCCACATGACCAAGGAACGATACATGGAGCTCTGTCAATGCTTCAAGTGCTACGGTACTCCCACTACACCAGTAATGCATCGAGCAAGTGCAGAAATGCAGTATCTGCGCCCAGGAGCATCACTACACAGCCTTGCACATTCTCCCACTGACGCTGCCTACTCTGCAATGGCCCGCACACTGCAGATTCACCTGACTGTCTCCACCGGCAGAAAGAAATAAAAATGGCAAGCACCACCTCAACTCGGCTAGCCAAACCGCCTACGTCGTCTTTCCCAGCTTTGTCCGAGAACACTGGGGAAGCTGCTGCAATTACCACCACCCAAACTCCTACCAGTACTAATACACCTCGCGGACAAATTGGCAGGCAACGATGTCAACCTATACGCCCCCACTAACAGGCTGCTCACCGCAAATGGGCTTCAGACGGTGACGGTACCAGGCGACGTTCTCCCAGCTCCTCCACCTGTGGCCGGCCCGGTGTCCGACTCCGCAACAGGACCTATAACCAGTCCGGTAACAGGGACGCCACCCACACTGGCTACCCCTGTCAACGATGACACCACATCCAAAGACAACGGACTACCCGAAACTCCCACAACCAACACCAAGAGGCTCTCCAGAGCCGCCACCGATGTAGACAAGAACGGCCTTGCAACCGACGACGAAAAAAAAAATACTTGCTGTGTGCTGCTTATTCCGCCCAGCGAGTTCAATGGCAACGCGCGCACACCAGACAATTGATCCACAGATGTACAAAGTTAATCAGCCAGAACAAATACCCGCACCCCAAGTATGTCCACGCCCACACCATGAACGCTTACATTGATCTCAAAATACTGGAAAAAAGAATACCACGACTCAGAATATCACCGCAAATTCCCTGTTGGACAAATGCAATTCCTCAAAGGACGACGATCCTGATGGTACCAAACTGCCGACGTTGCTCTGTTCAGATATAAAGCGTCGCTTAGCACATTAAACTGCAACCTGGCGACTAAGCCTCCTGCGGGTCATAAAATGCAAGCGACCATGAAGATCCCATCCATCCACAGATCCCAAGTAACAGCTATTGGTACTAGTAATGACTCCAAAGGGCCTCCACTTAGGGGCTATTCATGCCCGTGCCCCCTTTTGGGTGGCTTAATCTTAATCAATCTATACATGACAGCCACCTCTCCACCATGGTCACCTTCACATCGCCTGAGGAAGCTACCTTTGCTACTACCAACGGCTTCCGGTGCTTTGGAATCGCTAGCACCCCCCCCCCCCCCGACAGATCACCAAAGAAACAAATCCACAAGGGCCGTGACGAGGATTCAAACCTACGTCTGAGAGCATCCCAGACGCTACCTTTATCCACTGAGCCCCCCTCCCCGCTCAGCTCGTTGTCGCCGTCTGGGGGCTTAGTGGGCGGCTGCCGGAGTGTGATGCTCCTTGGGACAGTCCTCTGTCCTTTTCTAGCCTTGTGCTCCTGCTGCCGTCCTCTCCAATTCTGCTGGGCATCTTTTCCTTTTCCTTCTGTTTCGTTTTTCTCCCCCCTCTTCTCCTATCTGCTTGCCGTTTCCTGCCGACCTTTTGCTCGTTCTGGTTCTTCCCTTGGACTTCTTCTACTTTGACGCCCGGGTGCTTGAGGAGGCATACTCTTGCACCCGTAGAACTGCAGTACCCGACGTCGAGAGCGAGGGGAACCTTTTATTGTCAATCCCCACTTCGTCACTGAACCCGATCTCGACGGACTGTCGGTTTCTTAAGGTGGCGTTTGTGGGGCGTATACTCACGACGCACCCCTAGGAGGCCCCGACAAGATCGGCGATAGCTTCTTGTTGGGTGTCCTGCCTCTAATTGTGGCTCCATGGTGGGTGTGGGGGCACATTCGTGAGTGAATTCGTAATTTCGTCAAGATGATAACCCCTGTTTCGGCTGCTTCTGGCTTACCTTTTCAGGCTCGTGGGGTGGGCGACCAAGCCCCCGAGTCGGTCCGTATTGGAAGACCGGGCTCTGTAGCCTCCGCTGCATTGGGCCCCGACCTTGCTCCTCCTTTGGCCTCTCTGACTCCTTCCCCTGGCTCCCCTCCCTCCTCTGTGGTTGGGTCGAGCCCCAAGCCCCCAGTGGTGACTACCTCGTCCCCTGGCGCGGCTCCTTCTCTAGTTGTTACTACTGCGCCTTTTAACCCCTCTCTCTCTGGGGGTTCTCACCGCCGTTCTCGTCACGGCCGCCCTCGCTCGATTCCTTCCAGTTCTGCTACCTATCAAGCCTTGTTTGGTCCCGCTTCGTGGGCCAAATATTTTGATCTCCTCCCTCTTGATTCTGCGCCTCCTGACGATTTCTCCCTTCATCGACATCTCATTGATTCCGTGGATGCCTCCATTACTTTTAACCCCACTCGTCTCGGTACGCGTGTCGTTGCTGCTCCTTCTCAGGATGCTGCTTCCCGCTTGGCTGCCTTATCCTGCCTTGGCGAGACCCCCGTTCGGGTCTCGAAGAACGTCCAGTTGAATGCCAGTGTTGGCACTATTTTGCTCCCGCCCCATGTTGCGACCGGTGTTCGGGACCTACGCGACTGCCACGACGATATTCGACATATCCTCGCTGCCCAGGGCCATTCTATTCTCCAGGTGGACACGTTTACTCGTCCCCTCGTGGTAGTCGCCGTCAACCCCTCCGGGTTGTGAAGATTACCTTTGATGGTAGGACCCTTCCACCCTCTGTCATTCTTGCTGGTGCCAGGTGCTCTGTCCAGGAGTACATTCCTTCTCCTCGGCTCTGCAACAAGTGCTGGAGGTTTGGGCATGGTGCCCTCCGCTGCTCCGGGACTGTCTCTCTCTGTCCTTTGTGTGGTGGCGAAGGTCACTCTAAGTCGGAGTGCGCTTCTCCCCAGGCTCGTTGCCTCAACTGCGGTGAGGCCCATCCTACCTTCTCCCGTGCGTGTGTCCATTACAAGCTTGAGGCAGCCGTCCTCAACTTGAAGCACCGGAGCGTTTATCTTTTCCTGAGGCGAGGCGCCAGGTTCGCCGGCTCCCGCCTTATGCTAATATCTCTTATGCTCGCGTGTTGCGCTCTTCCTCTCCTCGTCCTTCCCGCCTTCCTCAGACTCACAACCGTTTCCAGGCCTTGGACCCTGATGCGCCCACTGCCCCCTCCTCTGTTCCTTTGGGTTCTCTCCCGAAGGATCCTCCTCCTGGTCCTCTGTCTGGGGTTCCCCTTCCTTCTACCCGGTCTGTCGTGTCTTCTGTGTCTCCTTCCTCGTCCCCCTCCGATCCTCCTTCCCATCCTCTTCCTCCATCTATCGGCTCTCCCCGCCGCCTGTCGGTGCGGGCGGATGTCCATCGCTCTCCTAACGGCCGTCGTGTGTGCTCTCGTTCGGCTTCTCCTGTTGAGACACTGGAGTCCGTTGCCCGGTACGTAGTTGCTGGGACACCGGTCTCTTTAAGTCAGAAGCGTAAGCCTGGCTCCTCTCCTTCCTCTTCCCCGGCGGGTAAGAAGGCTTCGCTTTCTTCCTCAGCTCCTCCTTCTGGCTCTGTTGCTCCTTCCACTCCCGTTTCAGTGCTTGCGCCCCCTGTTCCTGCTATGGAGGTTTCTTTGGCCCCTGCTTCCCTTTCGGTTGCTGCTCTTGCTGGGGTGCGCTCCTCTCTTTCTACTCCCCTCTTCCTGCTGCTGTCCTTGACTGCTCCTCTCCGTTGTCTCCTCCTCCCCTCCTCCGGACCCTGCCCGCCCACCTCTGATCTGTTCTCCCGTTTCCTTCCCTCCGTCTTTGCTCAGTTTACCCATGCCCCTAACCCTGACTTTGCTGACCCTGATCCCGACCTGATATTCTTTAACGTGCTCTGTTGGTCTTTCGCCTTTGTTTCTTCCTTGTTCTCTGTTTTTGTCCTTTCTCTTCTCGTCGTTGTCCATTCTTCAATGGAACGTTCGAGGTTATTACGCCAATTTCCTCGAACTCCAACTTCTGGTTTCGCGGTTTTCGCCCCTTTGTGTCTGTCTCCAGGAGCCGATGCTTGGTGCTCGTCCTGGTCGTTTTCGTGGCTATTCCTTTCTCCCCCCCCCCAGCCATTGCTGGGGCTTCTAATTCTTCTGCTCTCTTGATTCGGGCTGATGTTCCCTTGTTCCTTTACTTTTTCCTTCGCCTCTCCATTGTTCTGCTGCTCGTATCTTTGTGGGGAAATGGTACACAGTTTGTTCCATTTATCTCCCCCCGAGTGTCCCGCTCTCTCTTCCTGATTTGAAACACCTCCTAGACTCCTTGCCGGAGCCTGTGCTCCTGCTGGGTGACTTCAATTGTCGTCATTCTCTTTGGGGTGACGTTCTGACGAATACCCGGGGTCGCCTCCTTGAGCCGTTTCTCCTCTCTTCTTCCCTGTCTCTTCTGAATTCTGGTGAGCCCACTCATTTGGACTCTCGAACTCGCACCCTTTCTTGTCTTGATCTTTCTCTCTGCTCTTCTTCTCTTTACTTAGATTTCACATGGCAGGTTCTTGATGACCTCCATGGAAGTGATCATTTCCCCATCCTTGTTTCCTTTTTCTCTTTTCGCCCTTCCCTCTCTTTCCCTAGGTGGCAGTTTGCTAAGGCGGACTGGACCCTGTTTTCCCTCAGTGCTACTCTCTCTGACCTCTCCCTTCTGCCCCTCTCTCGCGCTCTCCTCCTTTTTCATGACACTGTCTTCGACGCTGCCCTCCGCTCTATTCCTCGCTCTTCCTCTCGGGGTCCACGGAAGTGCGTTCCCTGGTGGAATGCGGACTGTGCTCGGGCTGTCCGCTGTAAGCGTGCAGCCTGGAAGAAGCACCGCCGTAGGCAGACGACCGATTCTTTTCTTTTCTTTCGGAAAGCGAGTGCGGTGGCCCGTAGGGCCATCCGTACGGCTAAACGTGAATGTTGGGCATCTTATGTCTCGACAATTACGTCCGAAACCCCTCTGGCCCAGATCTGGAAGCGTATCCGCAAGATAGCGGGCAAGTTCGTTCCCGATGTTTCACCGGTCCTTCACCTCCATGATACTCTTGTGGCGGACCCGTTGCAGGTCGCTTCCGAACTGGGTTCCCACTTTTCTTCTGTTAGCTCTGGTCTTCATCTTCCCCAATCTTTCCTTCTTCGTAAACCTGTCCTTGAGTCTCGTCCTTTAGATTTCTGCACTCATCTTCAGCTTCCCTATAATGATCCCTTCTCTCTCTCTGAACTTCGTTCTGCCCTGGCCCTCTGCGGTTCTACGGCGGCGGGCTCCGATGGTATTCATTATGAGATGCTTCGCCATCTCCCTCCGAGCACGTCTCAGTATTTACTGAGTCTGTATAATCGGATCTGGGAGTCGTCGTCAGTCCCTGAGGACTGGCTCGATGCCGTTGTCCTCCCTGTTCGCAAACCAGGGTCTCTGGGTACTTCCCCTAAGGACTTTCGCCCTATTGCTCTCACAAGTTGTGTCTGCAAACTCTTTGAACGTATGGTTAACGTTCGTCTGATGTGGTTCCTGGAACACCATCACCTCCTCTCCCCTTCTCAATTTGGTTTCCGCAAGTGCCGCAGCACGACAGATGTCCTGGTGAACTTGGAGGTCTATATACGTACTGCTTTTGCTGCGAAGACCTCCGTTGTTGCCGTCCTTTTTGACCTAGAAAAGGCTTACGACACCACTTGGCGTTATCATATCCTATCTCAACTTCATTCTTTTGGCCTTCGTGGTCATCTCCCTCTCTTTCTCCGCAGCTTCCTCTCTCGTCGTTCCTTTCGGGATCGCCTTGGTACCGCTCTCTCTCCCCCTTTTCAGCAATACGAAGGTGTGCCCCAGGGTAGTGTTCTGAGCACTACTCTTTTTCTGGTTGCCCTCAATGGTCTTCTTTCCTCTCTTCCTTCTGGTGTCTTCTCCGCTCTCTATGTCGATGATCTTACCCTTTGTTGTCAGGGTGATGATTCGCCTCTCCTTCAACGCCGGCTTCAACTTGCGATTGATGCCGTGTCGTCTTGG